>NC_060144.1:405012410-405344076 GCF_021461385.2 Schistocerca piceifrons | reverse complement strand
GCGCCGTGGTAGTATATAGTATGGTGTTGCAAAGTAGGAGAATCCAGTGGGTGTATGAAAACTTGACTAGCTAGGCTATAGCTCAAATGAAATTACTTCACAGTTGACTGTTAACATTCTCTGCATGTTACCCGGAACTGCTCTCTGCATACAACTACGGAACTGACAACATTGCAAGCAAACATGGCACTTGAGAAAGAACTAAGATTGGCTGCTGTTTGGTCCATGCCACTTTGTTTACTGAAACTACAATCATATCTATTTTAATCAGTGTTTATGCTATTGATGTGGTGGGAATGTTACAACAGTCTTTTGAAACTCCAACTATTTTTGCCAGGTAAGCAGATAGTGTTTTTCAGAGCAACATATTCCAGGGGCTCAACATGCTGGATCTTCTATGGGTTTTGAATGGTTCACTAGATTAGCATATTCATAAGCACTACTCATGGGTAAGTCTGGAGAGAGTAATCTGTTCTTAGCAACTTTCTGTATACAGTATGCGGATGTTTAATAATGACCTTTGTACAAGGTATTAAGTGGGGAGAAAATACAAGTGCTGTAACCCTTGTCAGGGTCCAAAACATGGGTGTTAAAAGCAAGCTCTTGTCAGTGATGTAGTCCACAACATATTTTTAGTTCATACACATTAACTGAATTTGGACACCGAATGAATGAACTGCTGTTTATGGCCAGTTTCAGTCTCATCTACTTAAATTATCCACATATAAACAGCTAGCCACATACTCCACTGACATTCTGCAATATTGTGACACCAAAGTTCACAAATTGGACATATTGTCACAGTAAACATTATTGAAATTTGGCACAGTCCATGGTACTAATTACATTATCCTGTATTTTTGGGAATAAATGTTGCTCCCTTCAAACTCAATGCAGACTAACCTAAAATAGCTTCTAGCAAGCCTCTTTTATAAGAAGACAGTAATTAGGACTGAATTTACCTACTGTTGTTTGCTGGATTTTCATAAATTACAGTTAAAGATTTGTGTTTCTGACTAACTGAACAGTGGAAGAAGATTTGTTTGAATGGGAACTTTCAGATAACAATAATATGGCTAGTTTGCCTGCATATGGAATTTTGTTTCAGTAACAATGTTTTAACCAAGGATGCAAATCTTGCTATTATATTTTCATCATTGGTTATAAGAATACTTGACTCCTTTATATATCATTTTGATCTAGTTTATCAGGAAGTTGATAGGTATATATTTACAATGGCAATGAAATCTGAAATTGCTGATGTTTTGTAATTAGCATGGTTTTTAGCCAAACTAACAATACGGATGGATTCTAAATAACCAAAAGGAGGTAGTAGATCATAAAGTTAAGTTGGCTAAGCCCTGAGTCAGTATTTTAGAATTTAGATACTGTGCAGGTCATATGAATGATGTATGGAAGATATTTGCAAAATAAATAATTTTTGGGGGAGGGTAGAGGGAAGAAATACATAACAGATGGCCAGGATCCGCCTGCTTTCTTACACAGTGACATGCTGCCACATGTTGATTTAATTACTGCGCTACCAAGGCATTACACAGGCCACTCTAGTTCCTTTGTTTTCCATTCTTTACTTTGCCACATTACATGTCTTTTGCAGCTGTACATAGTTGACTTAGAGCTGTCAATGTCCCTTCTATGGGAATCGTATTTGTCTGGTACCAGGTCATGTGCAACAGTGGAGACCTGTAACTTTCAGGAAGACAACACCACTTCTTCATTACAAAATTGAGAATTTGTTGAACGTATTTCATATTCAGCATGACGTCCAATTGCTGATGTCCCACTCCATCCTAGTAAGCGTTGTCAAAGATGTTTAAGTACACATGCAGAACTTCCTCCACCAATTATCTATGAACTGTGGGCAACTGTAGAAGCAGCAGAGAACAGCCTGCCAGAGTTGCCACAATCACCAGAACGAAAACAGGTGCTATGCATTACAAGAGAAGTATGTAATTCAGTTGCTCATAAGTGTAAAAATAAAACCTAGGTACATAGCAATATTACCATCAGGATAATATTGTACATGATTGTTTGAATGCAGTTCATTTTATTAGTTGAGTACATAGTTCAGTTTGCGGCTGCAATTTGGTATATGCAAGTGATCAATAGCTTTTTTTTTTCCAGGAGAGGAGCAGTGACATTTGTACTGCGTAAAAAGTATTCATACACAGGAAACAGAAATGTGGGAATTTTTTCAGGCGTGTATTTTTTGAGTGTTTTTAAAGATACTGGCTTACCTTGGTTCAGCAAAATATTGTACTTCTAGGAACACTCAAAATAACTTCATTATTGTCAGTGAATTGTGTTTAAACATGAAATATCCCTGCTGTGCAATTGTTTATTATTCTTAACTTTGTATGTTGCATGACAAGCAACAGTTTTAGATGTTGTCTTTGCTGTGGGAAGAATGATGAGAAATATCATCAGACATTAAGGTATCTTTGTTGATCCAAAGATTAATGATTATTATTGTGTGTGGTAAATAATCTATACTATCTTTCATTTTAAGTTATTTTTTTTATATGTAAGAGACAAATGTTAGTCTGGCTACCTTTTCTCTGCACAACCTGCTTGCTGAGATCTGTATATGCCTGTTTCATGTTTGTGTATGCATCTAGGAAGTACACGCATCAAAAAAAGTTTTGCATCACCTCTATTCCAAGAGTTCAGGAATGTGTACAGAAAATTGGAATCATTCATTTCCGTCCTTTTTATTGCTCATGAAAACCACACATCGCATGTTGCACCACAATACCTTCAGAAGTGGTGGTACAGATTGCTGAATACCCAGTATCACCTCCCCTTGCATTGATGCATGCCTGTATTTGTCATGACATACTATCCACAAGTTCATCAAGAAACTGGTGGTCCAGATTGTCCCACTCCTCATTGGCAATTCGGTGTAGATCCCTCAGAATGGTTGGTGGGTCACGTCGTCCATAAACAGCCCTTTTCAACCTATCCCAGGCATGTTTGATAGGGTTCGTGTCTGGAGAACATGCTGGCCACTATACTATGCTGATCCTGAAGGAAGTCATTCACAAGATGTGCACAATAGGGGCACGAATTGTTGTCCATGAAGACGAATGCCTCACCAATATGCTGCCGGTATGGTTGCACTATCGGTCGGAGGATAGCATTCATGTATCGTACATCTGTTACGGCACCTTCCATGACCACTAATGGCATAATTCAGCCCCACACAATGCCATCCCAAAACAGCAGGGAATCTCCACCTTAACTGCATTTGCTGGACAGTGTGTAAAATGCATTCAGCTTGACTGGGTTGCCTCCAAACATGGCTCTGACAATTGTCTGGTTGAACGTATATGTGACACTTATTGGTGAAGAGAAGGTGATGCCAGCAAAGATGGACCTCACCATGGACGTCGGGAATGAAGTTGCGCATCATGCAGCCTATTGCACACAGTTCAAGTCGTAACATGACGTTCTGTGGCTGCATGAAAGGCATTATTCAACATGGTGGCATTGCTGTCAGGGTTCCTCCGAGCCATGATCCATTGGTAGCGGTCATCCACTGCAGTAGTAGCCCTTGGGCGGCCTGAGTGAGGCGTTCCATCGACAGTTCCTGTCCCCATGTCCGAACAACACCGCTTTGGTTTCCCTCTGAGACGCCTGGCACTTCCCTTGTTGAGAGACTTTCCTGGCACAAAGTAACAATGCGAACACGATCGAACTGCGGTATTGACTGTCTAGGCATGGTTAAACTAAAGACAACACGAGCCGTGTACCTCCTTCCTGGTGGAATGACTGGAACTGATCGGCTGTTGGGCTCCCTCTGTCTGAGGCGCTCTTGATGCATGGTTGTTTACATCTTTGGGTGGGTTTAGTGACATCTCTGATCAGTCAAAGGGAATGTGTCTGTGATACAATACCCACAGTCAGGGTCTATCTTCAGTAGTTCTGGGAACTGGGTTGATGTAGAACTTCTTTTGATGTGTATATATTGCTGAAGTTGTGTTGTAAAACTGACATAGGTATCAATATAATTAATGATCATAGGTATCACCGTGTTAAAATATGATACTAGGGAAAAATTAAGATACTATGTGCATTGTGTCAACACCTTTCTACAGTTGTAAGAAAGGAAATACGTCTTTACTTCACATTCCATTACACTGGCATGTTTATTAATTTCAGGGCAGTTATATGGTCTAGAAAAATTTTGGGCCTTCCTGAAATATTACAAGCATAGTGCAAATTTGATTGTTAACCCAAAATTGAAAGAACATCTTTCGAAGTTCAAGAGCATTGAGGATTTCAGAGTGGTTGAGGTGAGTTCTGCAATCAAAATTAGTTAACCTGTTAGTGGTACAATGAATGTTTATTTTTAATCGTAGAGTTTCTGTATTTGTGTATAATTTAAAGACAAAATTAGTAAATTTATTGCCAATTTCTTTAAGACCTATCATTCTTTTAGAAAAGAGTGATAAACTTGTAGTACCATACTGATGAAAAGGATTCAGAAAAACCAGCTTGGTATCAATAATTTTTACAAAACTAGTATGAGTCGTCATTGACAGGGACACGAGAGAGAGAAACTTTCTAGCTTTTGGACGGACGGACACACACACACACACACACACACACACACACACACACACACACACACACACACACACAACGTAACTTTGCACCTACATTGTGTCATCAGGACACACTGCCAGGATTGCAGTTCGGCTGGTGGACTGATGGGGGGGGATTGTGTTGGGTGGGTAGTGGGAGAAAGAGGTGAGGAGGAGGAGAGGGGATGGGGGTGGGGGTAGGTAGCTACTAGGTAGTCAGAGGGAGACAGTAGGTGTGCAGGCTTGGAATGCTGAAGGGTGGAGTGGGTGGGGCATGGTCTACATATGTAGCTGGTGAAGTTCAGAGCACATGACATGGGGAAACAATGATTGGGAGGGGGTGACAGGAGGAGCTGTTTGGTAGCGGCTGTACGTTCTGGTAGAACTTTTCCTACTATAATTTTCAGAAAAAAATTGTTGTGGGTTATGCCAAAAAACAAGAGCGAAATATGTACTTAGTGAAGTCCACTACTCCGTCACAACAAATTGTCAGTGTATGTACACAAATGTCTACTTTACACCATTGTGAGCAGGGGGAAATAGTAGTGAAGTTATCTGACTAGACAGCGGGATACATATTTACCTTTAGAGCAGATTAACCAAACTGGCTCTCATAGCTATAGTTTTTCTTTGTACATCTCTCAGTACTGAAAGAGATAGCAGCAGAATTTTGTACAATTCATAAGGTGATGCATAAAAGACAAGAAACACAGTAAAGATGTGAAATGATAGTTTTTGTTTACTTGCGTGATATTTATTTGGACGAAGCTACAAAACTAGTTAACGTAACAGCCAAGTATTGACTGCAGGCTCACTATTGTTCAGTAGAATCATCATATACACTCTCAAGCAGGACACTGTATTATTAAACTGAGAATGGACTGCAATTTGATAAAATTGTAGATGGTGGCAAGTATTTCCACAGAACAGTTCATTATTACCAGTCCCAGATAGATAAAAATAACTTGTGTCCACTCAGGGCATTCGCTGCTTTAAAGATTGAGAACATAAAAGGTGTCATAACAAGTAGACTCCCTAATAGTCTGCTGAAACTTCTATGTTTACATTCAAAGTAGACAGTAAATCCCCTTTTTAGCTAATCTCTGGGGACTTGCGTATTTTTTGCTTAAATGCTGTTCTTAAAAAAGGGCTTAGAACAGTTAAACAGAAGGAGTGAACCAGAATCTGAAGGATACATTTTTAGGTGAAATAAATACTCTCCAACAGGGTAACAAACACTACACTTTTTGAGTCACATGTTCAATAACTAAGTGGTGTGTCAATTTAAGGAAATCATTGAGAAAGAGGTCATTCATCTGTTTTAGCATATTCCTTCACAAAGACCATCACACAACTCATTCAAATTCATCTGTTCTTCAGTGCAAGGATATCATCAGAAAGTGTCCTCAGATGACTCACTCAGTAAAAACATCTGACTACCCATTCTTTAATTAAACCATCACCTTCTACTGCAACCAATGCTGTGTGTCAACTAGCGTCTGAAAAACACTTCAACACAGCCTGTCTGTTAACACACATACTACCATGAGATGTAATGTGATGGTGTGCTTGCTGACAGTCACACTGATGGTGTGCTTGCTGACATACCCTTAGCTCCATTCAGCCCAGTTCACGTTAACAAAAAATTTGGAAATCACATAAAATAATTTGACTGTCTTTTTTACATGTCCTTCGTACAACAATATTTTGAAAAAGTCTAGACTGCTTGTAGATATCCCACATTTCAGTGTAATATGTGACGCGACATGCCTTGAGGATGCCGAATGTTGCGGGTTAGTTTCAAACAGTTAGATTTAAACAGTAGATCAACTATAAATGAAAAGAAAGGTTGTGGGTTTCACAGAATGTGACTGCATTCTTAACCCATTTCAAAACTTAAGAGCTTTCATGAGCCCCAGAAATCTTAAAGTAATACCCTTGGCATTTGGTTTTCATTTCTTTTATTACTGTTATCTTTTTCTCATGTAACTACCTGACAGCAGCCGTTCGTATTTCCTGATATTTGATTCTGCCATCTTTACGGTAAGTAGGAGTGTATCTTTTCCTACATTATAAAACTTATTTATGAAAATTTGTTTTCCTGATGCACCTTCTCTCTGAGTAGCGAGTATGAAGAAAAACGACAGGGAGTGTGGATAGGTGGCTCTCAGTGGCAGTGTGGGTCGGCCATGAGGTGTACCGAGATAGTCAGCGCAGTTGCGATAACACTGTGCCCCAGATGGCGCAGTGGTTAATACACCTGACTAGTAAGCAGAAGATTCCGGGTTAGAATACCGATTTGTTAAACATTTTTGCTCGTCACTGCTGATTCCACATAACTTCCTGATGCAGCTGACATCAGTTATCTCTTTCCTTTCCTTCCTCCCCACCTTCAATTTACGTATATGAGGGTAATCCCAAAAGTAAGGTCTTCTTTTTTTTATATAAGTACAGAACTCTATTTGTGTGGCAGTTGGTAACACTGTTATGAAGAGTGCTTCACGCGCTATGTATAAACATGTACACACTACGCTGAGGCGCTCAGTCTTGGTTTGGCAGCCATTGAGAATAGAGCTCCCGTTGGATGTTAGCGCCAAGTGCGCATTGCGCGCAGTTAGTCAGTTTTTGAACGCAAAGGGCACTGCGCCGATTGAAATCCAATGCCAATTGACGGAAGTGTGTGGTAGTCATGCATGGATGTCAGAAATGTTCATAAGTGGTGTAGAGAGTTGGCAACTGGTCGGACCGAAATTCATGATGAACAAAGAAGCAAGGAGATCATCAATTTCTGAGGAGACAGTGTTGAAGGTTGAGCCACTGGGACTACAATTAACGCTGTCAGGTACTATGAGACTCTGAAAAAACTCAAACGGGCAATTCAGAACTGGAGAAGAGGAATGTTGAGCAAGGGCGTACACATTCTCCATCACAACGCTTGCCCACACATTGCTTGGCAAACCATTGCTCTCCTGCAACAGTTTCAGTGGAACATAATCAACCACCTACCCTATAGTCCTGACTTGGCGCCCAGTGACTATCACTTGTTCCGTAGGTTAAATGAACATTTGGCCAGAAAGCTATTCAGCTCCGACGACGAGGTGAAAGAAGAGGTTCATAACTTTCTGAACAGCATGGCGGCGAGCTGGTATGACATGGGTATACAAAAACTGCCACAGTGTTTACAAAAATGCATCTACAGAAACGGTGATTATGTTGAAAAATAGCTAAATGTTCAAGCTGTAAACTGATGTAAACCATTGTAGAAATAAACAGGTCTGTGTACTTATAAAATAATAGGAGACCTTACTTTTGGGATTACCCTCATAATTCCACATCGTATCCATAGACCCATGACTCGTCACCAGTTACAATTCTCTTAAGGAACATCCTGTTCTCATTTGCATGATCCAAAAGCTCTTCACAGATTGCGAGGTGAACGTCTTTTTGGTCTTGGTCTTGACTCGTGAGCCGTGGGACAACCTTGGTGGCAACATGTCACATTCCAAGACGCTGTGTCAAGATCTCATGACATGATGCAACTGAAATCATTCTTCTGCAGTCTCTCAGTCAGTCAGTATTTGATTGACACACACAGTTTGGTTTATGTTCCAGGCATGAGCATTGTCAGTGGATGTTGAAGGGCATCCTGAACTAGGGTCATCGTTAACTTCCATCCAGCCATTTTGAAACCTTCTGAATTATTTGTAACACTGAGTATGGCTTAAGCACACTAAATACCGTAGGGTTTCTGCGACATTTAATGTGTGTCCGTAAAGGTTTCTTGAGTTTCACACCCTCCTCTCTCTCTCTCTCTCTCTCTCTCTCTCTCTCTCTCTCTCTCACTCTCACACACACACACACACACACACACACACACACACACACACACACACACACACACCTGTGGTAGAATAGCTACAGCTTAAGTTAAAGTAATGTTTGTTATAAAGCAACCTAAAAAAAATACCATAGAGGGCACAGCGGAGGTTCACAGCCATGTGAATTTTTTTTTAATGACATAATGGTCACCTTTGGCCGTAAACTTATTTATATGTAAAACTCACTAATGCAATTTCAGCCACGCTGCCATTATCAGGTGGACAGTGTTTTAAAATGTACTGAAGCACAATTTTGCATATTACACTCTATAATTATGTCAGGATCAAAATTGTAGTAGTGGCTTTTATAAAAAAAAAATGCTCTTACAATCAAAGGTAACAATGTCATTTAAAAAGCAATAATTTAAGGCAGAATGGAGAACGCTTGATAGCAGTGATATGTAGATTTAGATAAATTAACAATTTTTTTTATTTGAGATATTAAATTATGCAATCTGACAAACATCACTTTATATGTAAATAACTTTGTAGGACCTCGAGTTCTAATACGGCTCGAATTTGCCTGTATGCAACCATTCGTGGTGGTATCATTAACAGTCCTACACTGATACATATTGTAGATGAATTATTGAACTATGATCACACAGTGATCATCATAATAGTAATGTAGGTTATGGGTCATCATTTTAATTGCTTTCATTGTGTGTGGGGGGGGGGGGGGGGGAGGTGTTAGAAAATAAGTTTGTAGTTTGTGTTTTAATGAGAGACATCTTGTTTGATGTAGAAATTGGTAGATAACCCATGTATTGAAATTGCTGTATTCATTTAAAGAGCCTTCATATAACATTTTGTTATTCCAGCCTGCAGATCCAAAAGAATTTTTAGGAAGACTGCACATGATCAAGCGTCGAAATAGAAGTGTCTCAGAGAGTTATAGTGTTGAGGTACGGCAGCGGCACCCATTACAACAAAAACGAATACGTCGATTGTCTGGTGGGTCAGGACGTGTACGTGCAGACTCTCTGGGTCCTGTTGGTGCCAGTTCAAACACATCAGGAAGCAGTAATAAGGCACATGTTTCCTTTGACTTTGGTGGTGGCAAGAAGGAAGTCCCTATCAGGGTGGTGAAAGAAGACTGTAGCTCTCACTCAGAGGAGGCCTGAAATCTTGAACTATTGATGAAGAAATGACTGCAGTGTTTTCTCTGCATTTATTTCTTCAACCTCAAAAGTCACGGAGTATGCTGCCCTTCATATTGCCAGACATGAATTTTTAAATGACTAAATATTTATATGTTGAAAAGTGAGCACCTGCCATTTGCTTAGTGGGTTGATCTAAAAGCTCCGTGTCGCAGTGAAGCCAGAGGCAGCATTTTTAGGAACAGGTTTTATTCTTAAAGTCACTTGTGAGATATGCAAGACAGTCATTTCAAAAACTGTTTTTGACAAAATGTTCCCTTACTTTCCTGTGTTCATGTTTTATTGACAGGGAAAAATGCTATATTTTCAGTCAGTGCCTTGCAGTTACCAAGAGAAGAAAAGTCACTTAGCCTCCAACTTGCCACAGATTCTCATACCCGTTCTCTCCTCCCTTGTCATTTCACCCCCCCCCCCCCCCCCCCTTTTTTTCCCCCCTGCAAGTTCCACTAGCATTACGAAGTCAAAAATTGGGTAGGTTTTACAAGTGACAATAGGCATTTTTTAAAGATAAGGTAGTTTTCCCCTTGTGTATTATATACCTTTAATCTATTTACTGCAGTACTGAATAATTTTTATATATTCAGTGCTTATGAGCACTGTTTTACTATCATTTGTGTGAAACTGTACACTTTGTTATTAGAATTAGGAAATATTTTATTGTTTCAAACTCGTTTGTCTTCCGAAAGTGAAAGAGCTGTGAGTGTTCTGTCAGTTGATGCATGCATACTTCTATGTCTGGTATTGAACAGTGTTGTCTAGCACAAAAAAGTTGTACACTTTTATGGAAAGTTGGAAATGCAGATTTTTGCTGAGGAACACTTGATCAGTAGAGACATTTTTGGCCCTGTATGCATTCTGACATTGTTGAACCATCTTAATATTAAAGTGTCACCTTAGTGTCCTTCACTTATTATTTGTGAAAATGCAGTTTGTATCAAGTCATTTTGTTGCTTGCAAATTTTACAGAATTCAGTGTTCTACTTGTCTAGGTGTGTTGTATTTGTTAAACTGCAGAAGATTGATCAGTGTTTTATGACATACACACTCATATCTTTGATTGCAGTAAGCATCAGGTATATGTATTGAGAATTTTGCAAAGAATTTTATGGTTTTATGGGAAGCATTGAGAGAAGGATCTATTTACTTGACAAAATACCTTTCCAGAGATTCCAACAGTTTATATGCAAATGTTTTTTATGTGATCTGAAGTTGCATCAACTTTCAGAACTCGTGTTTAATGGGAGTAAAATATATGGATATTATGTTATTGACCTGAGTAATAATCTTTTTGTTCTTAAGTCGTTTTAAAAAAATAAATAAAACTGTGTGTTTGTTTATTCCAGTTTTGCGAAGAATTGTGTATGGCATGGTTCGTAACATGGTTATTTTGTGGCTTTTTTTGGTCCATGAATAACATCAAATTGGTGTTCTACAGTTTTAATACTGACTGTGACACACTTTTCATAAACAGCGAGACAATATAACGGATAATAAACAAGAACCGTCTTTCTTAATCATACAATATTTCTTTTTGTTAGACGTATGTATGTTTTATTCAGAAAAGTGCTTCTTGTATAACTATTACATTCAGATTACTCTTGGGGGTTTCTGATCCATGCTATAGAATGCAACTGTGAAAGAAGTAAAGTTTGTTGTACTGGTAGATTTTCAGTGTGTTTTATTGTACCCACATTATTATTATTATAATAATAATTATTATTGCTATTATTATTGTTTTGACTGGTAGTTTGGGATTGGGGAAATTCATGTTGTTTGTTGTGTATTTTGTTATGTATTGTTTTTAAGTATTTAGAAAATAATGCATTTAGAATAATGATAGTTTTCATCAAGGTTTTAAATTTATTTGAGATTACTACTCTCGTGTTGAATATTTTTATGTTGATATTCATCAAAATATGAAAGTTACCGTGAAAAGTAAGATAGAATAATACTTGATTTTTGTTTCTTTGACAACTCCTTCTCAATTTCATTGTGCTTGCTTACAAGACAATCTACAAAAAAAGAAAAATTAGGTACTGTATATTACAGCATTTATGATAACTCCATCAAATAACAATTAAGTCTTGTCCAAGCTCAGATGTTAAATGCAATAATAAAGTTTAATAATAGGAATCTTTTCTGCACTTCGTTGGCAGACTCTACATTTAAAATAATAAGGTTATTGCTAGAAGTGGCCCACCAGGAAGAGCAATTTTGATTTTCCTGCATTGTAAATAGTGTAGATGAATTTAGATAACTGGTATGTATGATCAAAAATGTGCCTTTTACCTTTCTGAATTAATGCAGTTAAAATGTAGTGTATGTTTTGCACAAGATTTGCAGATACTTGATCTCAGTATGTATGATAAACTGTTCTAAGCCCAATGATCTGTGCATTTAAATCTGTGTCTATAGTGGTGGGCGAGAGAAATTTAGTGTTCAGCACTTTATTTTGGGTGAACTGCATTTCAGTGATGAACTGTATCAGCGTTTCACATCACTTATTTGTGCAGTAAAAGGTATAGTATTATCACATTAAATTGGTCTGGAAATAGAAGGCAAAAGAAACTGAGACAGGATTTCTGCTATGATATGGTTCCTAGTCACTCTTTGTGGTATTTGTATCTGTTTCGATAGATTTTTGGAGAATCTATGATAACTGCAATGTGAATCAATTATGTTGATTATGGAATAATTTTTAGGGTTCAGGTCTGTGTTGTACTTCTTGATTTGAGTTTTGCTCAGTTGTAATCTCCTAAGAAACTGAAACAGCTTTCTTTTCTAAAGGGTATGTAGATGCATACTACATTTTCACATACTTACTGTTGACTTTTTATTTAAAATAGATTCATAACTTTGTTGGACATACATATCACATGCTGTAATGTAAAAAAGAATTGTTTCAAGCCTAACCTTTAAAAAAATTATGTAGGTATCATTTGGATGTGTGATATTCCATGACTGGGACATAAAAAATATTTTTTTAAAGGCAGAAAATTTTGATAACAAACATTTTGTATTTAGCTTGCTGAGATCAGCGATTCTTGTTGCTCACATTGAATTATGTCCACATTTTTTTGCTATCATATGTATACAGACAAATGATAAACTTAAGATGAGCCATGTGATAATTTAAAGTCGCTTTGTTTTGGTTATTTTTTCAGTTGTACTGAGTAACTGGGATTACATCATTGACTCAAAATATTTCAGAAAGACATGTAATCCTTAGTTGGCTCTTAAATATTGTCAAAGCCGTATGGTAGAGGAAACCACATACGCCAGACTCATATTAAGCATAATTTTGTATACATTTGTAATAAATTTGTAATAGTGCTGATTTTGTGTATGTATATGTGTGTGTTAATATACAGACATCCATATAACATGTCTAAAATTTTGTAAGAACAAAAATAAGTTAAAAATTACATTAAAACTGTAAAAACTAACATTATTTTTTACTTACATTCCAATCGTGAGAAATTCTAGTTGTTGTGTTTATCTTCCAAGTCTGGTTTATTGCAACTCTCCACATTAGAATGGTTGAGTGAAAAAAAGTTTGTCATATGAGAGAGCTGTTACTTCTAAATTATGCGTACAAGGGAAAGTGATTGATTTTTTGAAACTATGTATACGGTGGCTAGGATTACACACTTGCAGCCGTTTGCCATGGTGGGCCGTCATTTACAGGTAATCAACAAAAACTTGTTTCTCGTGGCCCATGAGTGCCTTGAAAATAATATTAATTTTCATATTGGCAGATAAAGCACAGCGGATTAGTTGCATGACTAGTATGCTGAAGATTACGGTTTGTCCCGTCAGTTACTCCTTCCCTGTAACCTCTTGATCAACATGAATGTGATCATTACTTTTTTCAATTAATTGGTCTAAAATACATGTTTTATTTTTAATCTTCTACTGATTTTAATCACAATATTAACTACTCTATTTGCACTCTCTCCTTCCCCCTTCCCTCTCCCTCTCCCCCTCAGACCCTCTCAAGTCCCTCCTCAGCCTCCCCCACCCCTCCCTGCCCCTGTCCACCCCCTCTCCCTGCCCCTGTCCACCCCCTCTCCCTGCCCCTGTCCACCCCCTCTCCCTGCCCCTGTCCACCCCCTCTCCCTGCCCCTGTCCACCCCCTCTCCCTGCCCCTGTCCACCCCCTCTCCCTGCCCCTGTCCACCCCCTCTCCCTGCCCCTGTCCACCCCCTCTCCCTGCCCCTGTCCACCCCCTCTCCCTGCCCCTGTCCACCCCCTCTCCCTGCCCCTGTCCACCCCCTCTCCCTGCCCCTGTCCACCCCCTCTCCCTGCCCCTGTCCACCCCCTCTCCCTGCCCCTGTCCACCCCCTCTCCCTGCCCCTGTCCACCCCCTCTCCCTGCCCCTGTCCACCCCCTCTCCCTGCCCCTGTCCACCCCCTCTCCCTGCCCCTGTCCACCCCCTCTCCCTGCCCCTGTCCACCCCCTCTCCCTGCCCCTGTCCACCCCCTCTCCCTGCCCCTGTCTACCCCCTCTCCCTCTCCCTGCCCCTGTCTACCCCCTCTCCCTCTCCCTGCCCCTGTCTACCCCCTCTCCCTCTCCCTGCCCCTGTCTACCCCCTCTCCCTCTCCCTGCCCCTGTCTACCCCCTCTCCCTCTCCCTGCCCCTGTCTACCCCCTCTCCCTCTCCCTGCCCCTGTCCACCCCCTCTCCCTCTCCCTGCCCCTGTCCACCCCCTCTCCCTCTCCCTGCCCCTGTCCACCCCCTCTCCCTCTCCCTGCCCCTGTCCACCCCCTCTCCCTCTCCCTGCCCCTGTCTACCCCCTCTCCCTCTCCCTGCCCCTGTCCACCCCCTCTCCCTCTCCCTGCCCCTGTCCACCCCCTCTCCCTCTCCCTGCCCCTGTCCACCCCCTCTCCCTCTCCCTGCCCCTGTCCACCCCCCTCTCCCTCTCCCTGCCCCTGTCCACCCCCTCTCCCTCTCCCTGCCCCTGTCCACCCCCTCTCCCTCTCCCTGCCCCTGTCCACCCCCTCTCCCTCTCCCTGCCCCTGTCCACCCCCTCTCCCTCTCCCTGCCCCTGTCCACCCCCTCTCCCTCTCCCTGCCCCTGTCCACCCCCTCTCCCTCTCCCTGCCCCTGTCCACCCCCTCTCCCTCTCCCTGCCCCTGTCCACCCCCTCTCCCTCTCCCTGCCCCTGTCCACCCCCTCTCCCTCTCCCTCTCCCTGGCCCTGTCCACCCCCTCTCCCTCTCCCTGCCCCTGTCCACCCCCTCTCCCTCTCCCTGCCCCTGTCCACCCCCTCTCCCTCTCCCTCCCCCTGTCCACCCCCTCTCCCTCTCCCTCCCCCTGTCCACCCCCTCTCCCTCTCCCTGCCCCTGTCCACCCCCCTCTCCCTCCCTCCCGGCTTTCCCCCTCTACCTCACAGCCCCTGTCCCCTCCCCTGCTGTGCCCCCTCCCTGTTCCTGCACTCCTCCCTCCCATCCCTCTGCCCCCTCCCTCTCCTCCCCCTGCCCTGCCCCCTCCTCCCCCCTCTACCCATTCGTCCCCTCTCTCTCCACCTACCTCTGCTCTCTCCAGCTGCCTCCTATCTCTCCCCTTCTCTCCCCACCCTCCATTGTTCAGAGTTTTTGTCACTGATTTTTATTATTTTTCGTTTATCATAAAATTTAAACTCTCGCAGAAACCAATCCATTGGCTAAAAAGCAAGGCAAATTATCTGTTTATATTGGCTGTCAAGTGGCATAATTTTTTTTCTGTATGAGATATAAACGTAAACTCCACTATGGCCAAAATAAATATTAAGATTCAAACGAAATAAGGTTTTGTAAATAAAATTAATTCAATCTAATGCATAAAAAAATAATGATAGCATTGAATGATATGGACAAAAATATCAAGTGATGGAAAACTGAATTGAAGTACATACATAAAGTAACTTCAATCCCATGGACAGGCCAAATAAACAAAAAACAAGTAAGTATGATAGCAAGTAAAACAGTTAATATGATTATTAAAATGAGGCAAAGTTATATTCAAGCCAATAAATTGAATACAAATTTCAACTGCTACATTTGAAAAGGGTTTTGAGCTTTTTGTTGATTACTTGCAAAAAAGGGGCCGACCGGGATGATTGGCTGGAAATACCAAACAGTAGTATGCTCTCCAAACTCGGTAATGGAAAATTCTGAGTGGAATATAAAAAAATCATATGATGAACAGTGGACAACATGTACACGGCACAAAACTTTCGTCTGCGGTTTAAGCTCCTATATTAAGATACAGTGCTCTCTCTCTCTCTCTCTCTCTCTCTCTCTCTCTCTCTCTCTCTCTCTCTCTCTCTCTCACACACACACACACACACACACACACACACACACACACACACACACACACAAAACCAACCTTTGATTAGCGATAATGAGTAAGGACATCTTTAGGGCAAGGACACTCGAGAACTTTGAAACCTGCTGCAGGTATAAAGGTAATACACATATTGGCCGAATGAGGTAGAGTTGTCCTGATTAAGTAACTGTATCTGAATCTTGACATTACTGCAATTTCTGGCAGTAATTCATATTTATGAGAGAGAAAAACCTTCGTTTCACAAAGCATCCAGCACATTGGGTCTATGGTTTGTTCATATGATGTTGAAACACATCACTGTTGGTTTTCGAACATATTCTAAAGTTAGATATCTGAAGTTGATTTTTGAATGTGTGCGTGGTGTACGTGATGTTCTTGGGAGAAATAGGAAACTTTCCCACAGACAAAAGGGTGCAGGGCTATACGAGTGGAGCCAAACGGGTGAATGCCGTTTGTTTATGTCGTTAATTGAGTGTGCGAATGATAAGTATTCTTGTCATTATCAGTGAAATCTACAGATTCAGTCTACCAGAGTGGAAATAAATGAGTAACAGGTAAGAAAGACTACGTATTATCTTCTCTGTGTAGCCAAGAAAATGAAAGTTTGACAAAGTTTTTCCAAGATCACTACACTACTAAGTGCCAGTTGACATTCCCCAGTTAGCAGCCACATAATTCTATTCTTGGAATAGTCATTCTGGCAGGGTGAGTGAATTTAACAGGAGAATAAGTTTTGAGAAAGGCAGGAATGGTTACAGATGACAAGATTGTTTGTTAGATGCAGGAAGGAGGAGGAACAGGGACATCACATAAATTATATGTAAGAATATGACAATCCCAAATTTATATAGAAATTCTGTACTACTACTTTTCAATCTCGTGCTTGAGAAAGTGGAGCATATGAATGAATGTGAAACTATTTCCTAACAAAACTTTTGGAGGCCTAATAGGCATTTGATATTGGTTCTTCATGAATTACCGGGTGATCAAAAAATAAGTATAAGTTTGAAAACTGAAGAAATCACGGAATAATGTAGATAGAGAGATATAAATTGACACACATGCTTGGAATGACTTGGGGTTTTATTAGAACAAAAAAAAAAAAATACATACGTTCAAGAAATGTCCGACAGACGGCGCTTCATCTGATCAGAATAGCAATAATTAGCATAACGAACTAAGACAAAGCAGAGATGATGTTCTTTACAGGAAATTGCTCAATATGTCCACCATCATTCCTCAACAATAGCTGTAGTTGAGGAATAATGGTGAACAGCACTGTAAAGCATGTCCGGCGTTATGGTGAGGCATTGGTGTCAGATGTTGTCTTTCAGCATCCCTAGAGATGTTGGTTGATCACGATACACTTGCGACTTCAGGTAACCCCAAAGCCAATAATCGCACGGACTGTGGTCTGAGGACCTGGGAGGCCAAGCCTGATGAAAGTGGCGGCTGAGCACACGATCATCACCAAACGTCGCGCGCAGGAGATCTTCCACGCGTCGAGCAATATGGGGTGGAGCGTCATCCTGCATAAACATCGTACGTTCCAGCAGGTTGGGGATGATGCGATTCTGTAACATATCGGCGTACCTCTCACCCGTCACGGTAGCAGTTACAAAACCAGAATCACGCATTTCCTCGAAGAAAAAAGGCCCGATAACGGTAGATGTGGTAAATCCAGCCCATACCGTGACTTTCTCGTCCTGCAATGGAGTTTCCACGACAGTTCTAGGATTTTCGATAGCCCAAATTCTGCAGTTGTGGGCACTGACAGATCCTCGGAGCGTTAAATGAGCGTCGTCGGCCCACAACACGTTACTCAACCAGTCGTCATCTTTCGAAACGCCCACATCGCAAATGCCCTCCGCTTCACTAAATTGCCAGGTAACAGTTCATGATGCCGATGGATTTTGTACGGATAGCATTGGAGGGTATGCCTAAGTGCCAATCAAACAGTAGTGTATGGAATACCGGTGCGACTGCTTGAGCGCTGACTTCCCATGCATAGACAAACCCGCTACAGTCTCCATTTCTTCCTGAACTGTCTCAGCAGCATTACACCTTGTGCTCGGTCAGCCATTACAGGGTCTATCGTCTAAACAACCCGTGGCTTCGAACTTCGAAATCATTCTTGCCACAGCTGCATTTGTCAATGGACCTTTACCCATTCGAATCCCCATGCTATGGCGATAGGATCGTAACGCTGAACTAGCACATTCCCCATTCTGATAATACAGCTTCACTAAAAGCGCCTTTTCAGGTAACGTCAACATGCTGCAACTACTGGCGCATCTGATTCTCTTTCTCTCATTACAGCTGCTTTTATACACGATTGTCATACGCAGTCACTGACTTTTTGCTGTCCAGCGCCATCTGCCGGACATTTTGTGAACTTTTTTCCCCCCCCTAATGAAACCCCATGTCATTCCAAGCTTGTGTATCAATTTTTACCTCTGTCTACATTATTCCGTGGTTTATAAAGTTTTCAAATTTCCCTGACTTTTGATCACCCGATATATTCTGTAGTGTTGCTTATGTAAATGTGGTACATGAAAATACCATTTGTGGTGAAACACTTTCCTTTTTGGCATGTGTTACAATTAACTGCTGCAATGTTAGAAAGACGCAAGTCTTTTTATCTAGCAGACAGTGACAAAATAGACGTAATCAAATCGAGAAACTACTCCAGTCTTTGGTACTATTTGTACTAATGTCTTTTTCAGTATTAGACAACAACATTTTGATTTTTCATGTGGCAAAATGTTGATGAACTTTGATGGGGTAATACATTATTTCACAGAACGGAAAGCATGCCATGTAGAACTGTAGCAAGAGTAGAGAGAGAAAAAAATCCTGGGACCAAAGGATTGAAGAAATGTGCACTATCTGGCTTGTCTCCTGTCTTTACTGCTTTTTTGTTTCCTATATTTTTTTGTGTCGCACAAAAGAGAAATTTATTAGCTATTAGGCAATAAAAATTGCAGATTTTCTGAAGAGTTCGTATTCTCCAGGTCAAAAATAATCCCACCCAATATTGATTGTGAGGTTTTTGTTAAGGAGGTAGGATGTCAAACCTGCCGACTGGGAGCAGGAGAGGCACCACAGGACATTTTAATTTCTGCTGTCCTGTATGGATTTGATGGCTTCTGTTACAAAATGTACACGTTTGAATTCCACAAATGAAATACAGTGACATGTGATAGAAGGCCTTACTTTTGCTCGAACATAAGTGTTTTATATCAAATTATTCAGAAAGACAGTGCTCTAAAAAAGACTTGTTGTTGTGGTCTTCAGTCCTGAGACTGGTTTGATGCAGCTCTCCATGCTACTCTATCCTGTGCAAGCTTTTTCATCTCCCAGTACCTACTGCAACCTACATCCTTCTGAATCTGCTTAGTGTATTCATCTCTTGGTCTCCCTCTACGATTTTTACCTCCAATACTAAATTGGTGATCCCTTGATGCCTCAGAACATGTCCTACCAACCGATCCCTCCTTCTGGTCAAGTTGTGCCACAAACTTCTCTTCTCCCCAGTCCTATTCAATACTTCCTCATTAGTTATGTGATCTACCCATCTAATCTTCAGCATTCTTCTGTAGCACCACATTTCGAAAGCTTCTATTCTCTTCTTGTCCAAACTATTTATCGTCCATGTTTCACTTCCATACATGGCTACACTCCATACAAATACTTTCAGAAATGACTTCCTGACACTTAAATCTATACTCGATGTTAACAAATTTCTCTTCTTCAGAAATGCTTTCCTTGCCATTGTCAGTCTACATTTTATATCCTCTCTACTTGAATCATCATCAGTTATTTTGCTCCCCAAATAGCAAAACTCCTTTACTACTTTAAGTGTCTCATTTCCTAATCTAATTCCCTCAGCATCACCCGACTTAATTAGACTACATTCCATTATCCTTGTTTTGCTTTTGTTGATGTTCATCTTATATCCTCCTTTCAAGACACTGTCCATTCCATTCAACTGCTCTTCCAAGTCCTTTGCTGTCTCTGACAGAATTACAATGTCATCGGCGAACCTCACAATTTTTATTTCTTCTCCATGGATTTTAATACCTACTCCGAATTTTTCTTTTGTTTCCTTTACTGCTTGCTCAATATACAGATTGAACAACATTGGGGAGAGGCTACAACCCTGTCTTACTCCCTTCCCAACCACTGCTGCCCTTTCATGTCCCTCGACTCTTATAACTGCCATCTGGTTTCTGTACAAATTGTAAATAGCCTTTCGCTCCCTGTATTTTACACCTGCCACCTTTAGAATTTGAAAGAGAGTATTCCAGTCAACATTGTCAAAAGCTTTCTCTAAGTCTACAAATGCTAGAAACGTAGGTTTGCCTTTCCTTAATCTTTCTTCTAAGTCGTAAGGTCAGTATTGCCTCACGTGTTCCAGTGTTTCTACGAATCCAAACTGATCTTCCCCGAGGTTGGCTTCTACTAGTTTTTCCATTCGTCTGTAAAGAATTCTCATTAGTATTTTGCAGCTGTGGCTTATTAAACTGATTGTTCGTGGCTTATTAAACTGATTGTTCGTGGCTTATTAAACTGATTGTTCGTGGCTTATTAAACTGATTGTTCGGTAATTTTCACATCTGTCAACACCTGCTTTCTTTGGGATTGGAATTATTATATTCTTCTTGAAGTCTGAGGGTATTTCGGCTGTCTCATACATCTTGCTCACCAGATGGTAGAGTTTTGTCAGGACTGGCTCTCCCAAGGCCGTCAGTAGTTCTAATGGAATGTTGTCTACTCCCGGGGCCTTGTTTCAACTGAGGTCTTTCAGTGCTCTGCCAAACTCTTCACGCAGTATCATATCTCCCATTTCATCTTCAGCTACATCCTCTTCCGTTTCCATAATATTGTCCTCAAGTACATCGCCCTTGTATAAACCCTCTCTATACTCCTTCCACCTTTCTGATTTCCCTTCTTTGCTTAGAACTTGGTTTCCATCTGAGCTCTTGATATTCATACAAGTCGTTCTGTTATCTCCAAAGGTCTTATTTTTGAAAAATCTGTTTTTTTTTATTTGATTTTTGAGGTCCTATCGCAAACGCTTGAGCGGGTGGAGGCCATCACTGTTAAGTTTTTGCCCCGATTGGGAAATATAATAGATCTGGGGCTGGATCTGTGCAGTATAACCTCTGAATACTTGTTTAAAGTCACCAAGCAGTTGCACTTTGCATCACAAATGGTGTCATCATCATCATCATCGTCATCATCATTTAAGACTGATTATGCCTTTCAGCGTTCAGTCTGGAGCATAGCCCCCCTTATACAGTTCCTCCATGATCCCCTATTCAGTGCTAACGTTGGTGCCTCTTCTGATGTTAAACCTATTACTTCAAAATCTTTCTTAACCGAATCCAGGTACCTTCTCCTCGGTCTGCCTCGACTCCTCCTACCCTCTACTGCTGAATCCATGAGTCTCTTGGGTAACCTTGCTTCTCCCATGCGTGTAACATGACCCCACCATCTAAGCCTGTTCGCCCTGACTGCTACATCTATAGAGTTCATTCCCAGTTTTTCTTTGATTTCCTCATTGTGGACACCCTCCTGCCATTGTTCCCATCTACTAGTACCTGCAATCATCCTAGCTACTTTCATATCCGTAACCTCAACCTTGTTGATAAGGTAACCTGAATCCACCCAGCTTTCGCTCCCATACAACAAAGTTGGTCGAAAGATTGAACGGTGCACAGATAACTTAGTCTTGGTACTGACTTCCTTCTTGCAGAAGAGAGTAGATCGTAGCTGAGCGCTCACTGCATTAGTTTGCTACACCTCGCTTCCAGTTCTTTCACTATGTTGCCATCCTGTGAGAATATGCTCCTAAGTACTTGAAACTGTCCACCTGTTCTAACTTTGTTCCTCCTATTTGGCACTCAATCCGTTTATATTTCTTTCCCTCTGACATTACTTTCGTTTTGGAGATGCTAATCTTCGTACCATAGTCCTTACATTTCAGATCTAGCTCTGAAATATTACTTTGCAAACTTTCAATCGAATCTGCCATCACAACTAAGTCATCCGCGTATGCGAGACTGCTTATTTTGTGTTCACATATCTTAACCTCACCCAGCCAGTCTATTGTTTTCAACATATGATCCATAAATAATATGAACAACAGTAGAGACAGGTTGCAGCCTTGTCTTACCCCTGAAACTACTCTGAACCATGGACTCAATTTACCGTCAACTCTAACTGCTGCCTGACTATCTATGTAAAGACCTTTAATTGCTTGCAAAAGTTTGCCTCCTATTCCATAATCTCGTAGAACAGACAATAACTTCCTCCTAGGAACCCGGTCATATGCCTTTTCTAGATCTATAAAGCATATATACAATTCCCTGTTCCACTCATAAGACTTCTCCATTATTTGCCGTAAGCTAAAGATGTGGTCCTGACAACCTCTAAGAGGCCTAAACCCACACTGATTTTCATCCAATTGGTCCTCAACTAATACTCGCACATTCCTTGCAACAATACCTGAGAAGATTTTACCCACAACGCTGATTAAAGAGATACCTCTGTAGTTGTTACAATCTTTTCTGTTTCCATGTTTAAAGATTGGTGTGATTACTGCTTTTGTCCAGTCTGATGGAACCTGTCCCGACTCCCAGGCCATTTCAATTATCCTGTGTAGCCATTTAAGACCTGACATTTCACTGTACTTGATGAGTTCCGACTTAATTTCATCCACCCCAGCTGCTTTATTGCACTGCAATCTATTGACCATTTTCTCCACTTCCTCAAACGTGATCCTATTTCCATCATCATTCCTATCCCATTCTACCTCGAAATCTGAAACATTACTGATCGTATTTTCACCTACATTGAGCAACTCTTCAAAATATTCCCTCCATCTGCCCAAGGCATCCACAGGATTCACCAGCAGTTTTCCTGACCTGTCCAAAATACTTGTCATTTCCTTCTTACCTCCCTTTCGAAGACTGCTAATTACACTCCAGAATGGTTTTCCAGCAGCTTGACCCAATGTCTCCAACCTGTTTCCAAAGTCTTCCCAAGATTTCTTCTTGGATGCTGCAATTATCTGTTTGGCTTTGTTTCTTTCTTCAACATAACTTTCTCTGTCTACCTGGGTTCTGGTATGTAGCCATTTTTGATACGCCTTCTTTTTCCTTTTACAGGCTGCCTTGACTGTATCATTCCACCAAGCTGTTTTCTTCATCCTACTTTTACACACTACTCTTCCAAGACATTCTTTAGCCACTTCTAGTACTGTGTCCCTGTACCTTGTCCATTCCTTTTCCAATGACTGTAATTGACTACCTTCAACTAACTGGTACCTTTCTGAGATCGCTGTTATGTACTCTCTCTCTACTGATTTCCTTATCCTGAAGTTTCTCCACTCTTATCCTCCTACATATAGACCTGACCTCTTGCACTTTTGGCGTCACAATCCCAATTTCACTGCAGATTAAATAATGATCAGTGTCATCAAAGAATCCCCTGAACACACGTGTGTCCCTCACAGCCTTCCTGAATTCCTGATCTGTTGTTATATAGTCAATGACAGATCTGGTTCCCCTGCCTTCCCAAGTATACCGGTGAATGTTCTTATGTTTAAAAAAGGAGTTTGTGATTACTAAGCCCATACTGGCACAGAAATCCAAGAGTTGCTGCCCGTTCCTGTTGGCCTCCATATCCTCTCCAAATTTACCCATAACCTTTTCATACCCTTCTGTTCGATTTCCAATCCTGGCGTTAAAATCACCCATGAGCAGAACACTGTCCTTGTCCTTTACTCTGACAACTACATCACTGAGTGCCTCATAAAAACTATCCATCTTATCTTGATCTGTCCCTTCACAATGCGAATATACTGACACAATCCTAATTTTCTTGCTAGACACTCAAATCTATCCACATCAGTCGTTCGTTTACATACCTTATTGCAACTACGCTGGGTTCCATTTCTTTCCTGATGTAAAGCCCTACACCCCATTGTGCTATTCCTGCTTTGACTCCTGACAGGTAGACCTTGTATTCTCCCACTTCCTCTTCTTTCTCACCCCTTATCCGGATGTCACTAACAGCTAAAACGTCCAGCCCCATCTTACTTGCAGCCTCTGCCAGCTCTACCTTCTTCCCAGAGTAGCCCCCATTGATATTAATAGCTCCCCATCTCATTACCATTTGTTTGCCAAGTCGTATCTTAGGAGTCCCTGGTTTGTCAGTTAGAGGTGGGACTCCGTCACCTACAAAGGTCTGAGGCATTTTGCTCTGATTGTTGCCAGCATCATATTTAAAGTACCAGGGAAGCAGGTTGCTAGCCTTACAAATGGTGTGAGATGCAAAATTCATCTTCACAATTTTCTTATGCCTGAAATTTATTTCAGTAGATGCCAACCATTTATATGTGCATTTGTATGCCAAAACTCTGATTCCATTGTTACTTAATACTGAATTTGAGGAATACATGGAAAAAGCTACTTTATTCAATTTCAGCAGAGAAGCAAATTCCTTGTTCTCAAGTGGCCCGTGAGAACACACAGGATGGTCATAACTGCAAAGCCATCTCAAAATGACTTTGTATACATTAAACTTCATATTTATGTGAAAGAAAGTTGCGACTAAATTTTACTGGTGTGAAAATCCTACTCTGCAGATCTGAATATGCCATAGTTTCTTGGATTTTGGAAGAATCTATCAGTCCTTGTAGTGAAATGAAAAAATACACAGTTAAAACACCACTGTGATTTATAGTGACTGAAATGTAAACAGTAATGGTAATAATTTAATTACTAAACTGTGTGCATTGGACGATAAACAGAACACACAAAAGCACAAAATTAATTACAAAATGCCAGTTTTACGAAGGAAATTCATTGGTTTATGCAGAGTTGTGAGTAATAATACGGTGGGGGGGAGATAAAAAAAAGAGGGGAATAACATTGCCGTGGGTGGAGCTTGTACACCACACATTTCTGTCGCTGGGCGTATAGGGCAACTAATTGACAGTTCTGTGTCGTTGGCAAGGCTTGTTCCCTTAATCTGCAGTGACTGCTTTTGCTAGCGCTGTTTTCTTTCGTTTATTACGGTGGCAAGTTTAAGTGAACAATGTACAGCTGTGAAATTTTCATTTCGACTTGGTAAAAATGTTGCTGAAATGATTTTAATGTTGAAAACAGCGTACCAAGATACCGGTATGGGGAAGTGTAAAAGTGGTTTGCTCGATTTAAAAATGGCGACATGTTGATTGATAACAAACCTCGTTCTGGACGCCCATCAACTGTCAGTGATTAGTGGGTTAACTTGGGGCTCGGTTCACCGAATTTTAACAGAAGTTTTGGGAGTGAAAAGTGTTGCTGCCAAGTTTGTCCATCGAGTTCTGACTGATAATCAAAAGGAACGTCAAGTTGAAACATGCCTTGCTTTGAAACGACAGCTTGAAACTGATCCAAATCTTCTGTCAAAAGTCGTTACTGGTGATGAGTCACGGTGCTATGCCTACGACCCAGAAACGAAGCAACATTCAAGCCAATGGAAGTCGTCGTCATCACCCCGTCCAAAAAAATGTAAAGTCAAATCAAACAACAAAACAATGTTGTTTTGATATCAAGGGCTTAGTTCATTCAGAGTTGGTTTCCCCAGGTCAGAGCGTCAATCAAACCCTTCATTTGGAAACTTTAAGAAGAGTGCGCCACAATGTTCGTCAAAAAAGACCCGATCTGTGACAAACAGGAGACTAGTGCTTCCACCACGACAATGCACCTGTGCACACACACACACACACACAGCAATCTCCGTTACGGTAGTTTTTGGCTAAAAGTGGCATGGTTCTGCTGCCCCCACACACCTTACTCATCCGACCTGGCTAGGTGTACCTTTTTCTTATTTCCACGCATGGCAAGCGGCATAAGAGGACACCGATTTGACAACATTGAAGAAGAAAACCAGGAAGGAACTGTCTCCCATTTTTGAAGATGACTAAAAAAAATGTTTCAAATGGTGAAAGCACCTGTGAGACAAAAGTATTAAAATGAAATTACAATGATATGAATACCATTAGCTGCATACAGGCGCGTTGATATAAGTCAATGGGGACAGCTGAAAATGTGTGCCCTGACCAGGTATTTTCAACTGTCCCCCCATCCCCCACCCGTAGACTTATATCAACGCCTGTGTGGAGCTAAGGGTATTCATTTCATTGTAATTTCATTCTAACGAGCTGCATGGTCACTGATGATGTCTTTTCTTTCGGACAAACAAACAAAAGTATTAGTTGTAATGGAGAGTATTTTTAATGGGATAAGGTTGTTTTGTAAACAATTTGAAAGGATATATAGCTTTTTAAAAATAATTTTGCTCTTTTTGAGTATCCCCTTATACACTATGTGATCAAAAGTATCTGGACACCTGACTGAAAATGGCTGAAAAGTTCATGGCGCCCTCCATCGGTAATGCTAGAATTCAGTATGGTGTTGCCCCACCCTTAGCCTTGATGACAGCTTCCACTCTCACAGGCATACGTTCAATAAAGTGCTGGAAGGTTTCTTGGGGAATGGCAGCCCATTCTTCACGGAGGGCTGTAATGGGGACATGTATCAATGTTGGTCGGTGAGGCCTTGCATGAAGTCGGCGTTCCAAAACATCCCAAAGGTGTTCTATAGGATGTAGGTGAGGACTCTTTGCAGGCCAGTCTATTACAGGGATGTGTCATCTAACATCTCCGCCACCGGCCATGAATTATGAACAGGTGCTCGATCGTGTTGAAAAATGTAATTGCTCTTCAACAGTTGGAAGCAAGAAGGTGCTTAAACCATCAATGTAGGCCTGCGCTGTGATAGTGCCTCGCAAAACAACAAGGGGTGCAAGCCCCCTCCATGAAAAACACGACCACATCGTAACACCACCGACTCCGAATTTTACTGTGGCACTATACATGCTGGCAGAGGACGTTCAAAGGGCATTCGCCATACCCACCCCCTGCCATCAGATCGCCACATTGTGTACCATGTACCGACACTCCACGCAACGTCTTTCCACTGTTCAATCGTCCAATGTTTGCGCTCTTTACACCAAGCGAGGCGTCGTTTGGCATTTACCGGCGTGATGTGTGGCATATGAGCAAACGCTCGACTGCGAAATCCAAGTTTTCTCACCTCCCGTCTGACTGCCATAGTACTTGGCAATGGATACTCATGCAGTTTGGAATTCCTATGCGATTGTCTGGATAGATGCATTACGACCCTCTTCAACTGTTGGCGGTCTCTTGTCAGTCAATAGACGGGGTCGGCTTGTACGCTTTTGTGCTGTACGTGTCCCTTCACGCTTCCACTTCAGTATTACATCGGAAACAGTGGACCTAGGGATGATTAGCAGTGTGGAAATCTCGCGTACAGACGTATGACACAAGTGACACCCAAACACCTGACCACATTCGAAGTACGTGAGTTCCGCAGGGCGCCCCATTCTGTTCTTTCACGTCTCATGGCTACTGAGGTCGTTGATATGGAGTACCTGGCAGTAGGTGGCAATGCACCTAATATGAACAACTTATGTTTTTGTGGTTGTCCGGATACGTTTGATGTTGCTGATTTTAGAAAGGCACTGTAATGCTCTTTAGGGAATAGGAGCATCTATACATCTACAAGGGTCGCAAATGAACATTGTGAGTAAAACTTTCTGTAGAGGCTCTACAAGTGTTGTTGTTTGTTTGTGTTTATTCCAGATTCTCTTTAATTGATTGTCAAGGCTCTTGAGTATTGTTATTTTGAATGTCTGCAAGTGCCAAACAAAATTTGAACTATGTTTCAGTCGTTAACTACGTTGGTGGGCGTTAAAAAAATTTGTTGTAGTAACTTTGTACCTATAACTATCTCCCCTTTAAATTTGGTGTATAACAACATGATGTAAGATACACTCCTTGGGAAATTTTCAGAAGTCTGACACATTGTGCATACACGTTCCACATCATCATAAATGAATGTGCGCATTTCTCATGCACCTGACGCTTTCCACAACATAACGGTTACCGTGAGATTGATCAATGGAACACGTAACTGATCAATGGAACACGTAACTAACTAAAAGACAGGGCTAGACAATGTGCCCGATTTTTGGCGCTTGTATTAATTTAAATCATTTGTTCGCTCCAATTAACTCGGTACTTATTTTCACTCATAGTGAGTTTGAGATATTTTGGAAGCATTGTTTTTCATTTTGGATAATTTTTACTTTATGATTTTCGTTTTTAGGTATGGATTTATCTATTCCTGTGAGAAGCGGTACGGAGTACAAATTTTACAACTGTTGCTTTTTTCGCCTTCGTTAGCGCTAGTATTACCACAGTCTGACATAATATGTTAGACTGTGGTATTACTACGATATTTTTCAGTCGATTCTAGTTCTATTGAAGGCGATAAGACCGACATACGAAAAATTTGTATTCATATTTCAGTATTGACCTATAAGGTCAACCAAAGAATAAGATACTAGTACTACCAACGACGAAAAAAGCGACATACGTAACATTGATATCTTACGCCTGAGTTGAACTACGAAGGCAGTATACTGTTTTTCATTTAACCTATATAGTTCAACTGCAATACGGGAAACAAATCTTGTCACTATTTTTTGCCTTCGCTAGCACTAGTATCCTATTCTTCAGTTGACCTGAAGATATTACTAGTATCCTATTCTTCAGTTGTCCTGAAGAATAGGATACTAGTAATATCAAAGACGAAAAAGGCGGCATACGTAACATTGGCATTCTGTACGTCAGTTGTTATGCGAAGGTAGTATCCTGTTCTTCTGTTGATTTATACAGCTCAACTGAAGAACAGGAACAAATTTTATGTGTGTCACTAATTTTCGCCGTCACTATCACTAGTATCCTATTCTTCAGTCGATCTATATAAATCAACTGAAATACGAGATACTGTTGTAGGTTTTTTCGCCGTTACTAGTACTACTATGATAATTTTCAGTCAATACTATTAGTTTTAAAGGTTAAAAGAAAATTGTGTGGGTTCAAAATTTTATGTATGTCGCTTTTTTTCGCGTAGTTCAACTAAGATACAGGCCGCCAATATTACGTATGTCGATTTTTTCGTCTTCGCTAGCATTAGTATCCTATTCTTCAGTTGACCTATATAGGTCAACTGAACCAAGGAATACAAATTTTATGTATGTCGGTCTTTGCGCCTTCGCTATTACTAGTATGAACTGAAGAATAGGATGCTAGTAGTAGTAGTTGTTGTTGTGGTCTTCAGTCCTGAGACTGCTTTGATGCAGCTCTACATGCTACTCTATCCTGCGCAAGCTTCTTCATCACCCAATACGTACTGCAGTCTACATCCTTCTGAATCTGCTTAATGTATTCACCTCTTGGTCTCCCTCTACGATTTTTACCCTCCACGCTGCCCTCCAATACTAAATTGGTGATCCCTTGATGCCTCAGAACATGTCCTACCAACCGATCCCTTCTTCTAGTCAAGGTGTGGCACAAGCTCCTCTTCTCCCCAATTCTATTCAATACCTCCTGATTAGTTATGTGATCTACCCATCTAATCTTCAGCATTCTTCTGTAGCACCACATTTCGAAAGCTTCTATTCTCTTCTTGTCTAAACTATTTATCGTCCATGTTTCACTTCCATACATGGCTACACTCCATACAAAAACTTTCAGAAACGACTTCCTCACACTTAAACCAATACTCGATGTTAACAAATTTCTCTTCTTCAGAAACGCTTTCCTTGCCATTGCCAGTCTACATTTTATATCCTCTCTACTTCGACCATCGTCCGTTATTTTGCTCCCCAAATAGCAAAACTCCTTTACTGCTTTCAGTGTCTCATTTCCTAATCTAATTCCCTCAGCATCACCCGACTTAATTTGACTACATTCCATTATCCTTGTTTTGCTTTTTTTGGTGTTCATCTTATATCCTTTCAAGATACTATCCATTCCATTCAGCTGCTCTTCCAGATCCTTTGCTGTCTCTGATAGATTTGCGATGTCGTCGGCAAACCTCAAAGTTTTTATTTCTTCTCCATGGATTTAAATTCCTATTCCAAATTTTTCTTTTGCTTGCTTTACTACTTGTTCAATATACAGATTGAATAACACCGGGGAGAGGCTACAACCCTGTCTCACTCCCTTCCCAACCACTGCTTTCCTTTCATGTCCCTCGACTCTTATAACTGCCATCTGGTTTCTGTACAAGTTGTAAATAGGTTTTCGCTCCCTGTATTTTACCCCTGCCACCTTCAGAATTTGAAAGAGAGCGTTCCAGTCAACGTTGTCAAAAGCTTTCTCTGAGTCTACAAATGATAGAAACGTAGGTTTGCCTTTCCTTAATCTAGCTTCTAAGATAAGTCGTAGGGTCAGTATTGCCTCACGTGTTCAGTATTTCTACGGAATCCAAACTGATCTTCCCCGAGGTCGGCTTCTACCAGTTTTTCCATTCATCTGTAAAGAATTCGCGTTGGTATTTTGCATCTGTGACTTATTAAACTGATTGTTCGGTAATTTTCACATCTGTCCACGCCTGCTTTCTTTGGGATTGGAATTATTATGTTCTTCTTGAAGTCTGAGGGTTTTCTGCCTGTCTCAAACATTTTGCTCACCAGATTGTAGAGTTTTGTTAGGACTGGCTCTCCCAAGGCTGTCAGTAGTTCTAAAGGAATGTTGTCTACTCCTGGGGCCTTTCGAATTAGGTCTTCCAGTGCTCTATCAAATTCTTCACGCAGTATCATAGCTCCCATTTCATCTTCATCTACATCCTCTTCCCTTTCTATAACATTGCCCTCAAGTACATCGCCCTTGTATAGTCCCTCTATATACTTCTTCCACCTTTCTGCTTTCCCTTCTTTGCTTATAACTGGGTTTCCGTCTGAGCTTTTGATATTCATACAAGTGGTTCCCTTTTCTCCAAAGGCCTCTCTTAATTTTCCTGTAGGCAGTATCTATCTTACCCCTAGTGAGATAAGCCTCTACATCCTTACAAAATTTTCCTCTAGCCATGCCTGCTTAGCCATTTTGCACTTCCTGTCGATCTCATTTTTGAGACGTTTCTATTCCTTTTTGGCTGCTTCATTTACTGAATTTTTATATTTACTCCTTTCATCAATTAAATTCAGTATTTCTTCTGTCACCCAAGGCTTTCTACTACCCCTAGTCCTTTTACCTACTTGATCCTCTGCTGCCTTCACTACTTCATCCCTCAAAGCTACCCATTCTTCTTCTACTGTATTTCTTTCCCCCATTCTTGTCAATTGTTCCCTTATGCTCTTCCTGAAACTCTGTACAACCTCTGGTTCTTTCAGTTTATCCAGGTCCCATCTCCTTTTTGCAGTTTCTTCAGTTTTAATCTACAGCTCATAACCAATAGATTGTGGTCAGAGTCCACATCTGCCCCTGGAAATGTCTTACAATTTAAAACCTGGTTCCTAAATCTCTGTCTTACCATTATATAATCCTCCTGAAACCTGTCAGTATCTCCAGGCTTCTTCCATGTATACAACCTCCTTTTATGATTCTTGAACCAAGTGTTAGCTATGATCAATTTATGCTCAGTGCAAAATTCTACCAGGCAGCTTCCTCTTTCATTTCTTCACCCCAATCCATATTCACCTACTATGTTTCCTTCTCTTCCTGTTTCTACTATCAGATTCCAGTCACCCATGACTATTAAATTTTCGTCTCCTTTCACTATCTGAATAATTTCTTTTATCTCATCATACATTTCTTCAATTTCTTCGTCATCTGCAGAGCTAGTTGGCATATAGACTTTTACTACTGTCATAGACGTGGGCTTTGTGTCTATCTTGGCCACAATAATGCGTTCACTATGTTGTTTGTAGTAGCTTACCCGAACTATTTTTTTATTCATTATTAAACCTACTCCTGCATTACCCCTATTTGATTTTGCATTTATAACCGTGTATTCACCTGACCAAAAGTCTTGTTCCTCCTGCCACTGAACTTTACTAATTCCCACTATATCTTGCTTTAACCTATCCATTTCCCTTTTTAAATTTTCTAATCTACCTGCCCGATTAAGGGATGTGACATTCCACACTCCGATCCGTAGAACGCCAGTTTTCTTTCTCCTGCTAACGATGTCGTCCTGAGTAGTCCCTGCCCGGAGATCCGAATGGGGGACTCTTTTTACCTCCGGAATATTTTACCCAAGGGGACGCCATCATCATTTATCCATACAGTAAAGCTGCATGCCCTCGAGAAAAATTACGGCTGTAGTTTCCCCTTGCTTTCAGCCATTCACAGTACCAGCACAGCAAGGCCATTTTGGTTAGTATTACAAGGCCAGATCAGTCAATTATCCAGACTGTTGCCCCTGCAACTACTGAAAAGGTTGCTGCCCCTCTTCAGGAACCTCTCAACTGATACCGCTCCATTGTGGTTGCACCTACGGTACAGCTATCTGTATCACTGAGGCACACAAGCCTCCCCACCAACGGCAAGGTCTATGGTTCATGGCGGGGGGGGGGGGGGGGGGTGCTAGTAGTAGCGGAGACGAAAACACAACACCTGTGGGATACTAGTGCCAGCGAAGGCGGAAAGGCCGATATAAGGTAAATTTGTATCCCGTACTGCCGCTAACACGTACAGATCAACTCAAGGTTGGTACACATCTCACATATGTCAACTGAGGTATTCCGTGCCAACGTTCTATCTGTCACTTTTTTCTTTTCCCTTCTTTTTTGCACGAGTATTCCATTCTTCATTTGAGCTATATTGGTCAATTGAAGATTAGGATTTTAGGACTCAAAGAAGCGGCCCACTAACGTTCATCGGAACAGATAAATCCATATCTACAAACGACAATGAGATACTAAAATTTGTCCTAAAGTCCTAAAATAAGAAAGTAATAGTCCAAATTACCTCAATATCACTAAGAATGAAATTTAATACCGAATGAATTGCAAACAACCAATTATTTAAATAAATGCACATGAAGAATATTTTGACTAATATGTAGTGATCTTTTTTAAATCACATGAAATTATTTTAATGTACAATGATAGCGCTTATCTGGAACACAGAACTGGTCAAAGCCGAGGGGTTGTATCCCCTGCATCACTAGACCTGTTTTCTGTGTCCTTCATTTCTTTGTTTCTCATTTATCTTTGCTCTTAAATCTGTGCAATGCGTCAACTCTGTTGTGACGGCACTGGTCAAAGCCGACGGTTTGTATCACATTATTCACTAGACACTAATCCCCAATTAGGCCAGTGACGTCAATGATCAGTTGAGTGTGAGAAGCATGGCGGTCTAAAATATTGAGTATGCTGCAGAATGTGCATGAACTGAGATAGGACTGCCACTTTATCTACTACCACAAGAAATTAATCTATTCTCACTTGTTCATAGGAATGGAACTTTTGTTGTCTTAATTTTGTTGGTTGCTTTGTTTCTTTGTTATGTTGTTTAGTTGTAATAAAACAGTTGCAAGTGGAAAAAGGTCTAACATTCACAGTGTATTGTTTGCTTTGGATTTAATAGAGCAGTGAAGGCAGTTCTAACTATCGATTATAAGGGGTGAATATTAGCGGAGAAACCACATCAGAAAAGGAATTTCTTCTTTGGGGGATCATTTTAGCATGAATGATTTTGCATATTCAGGAAATCTTGTTAACTGACATATGGTATGAAATGTGGCTATTTAACTTTTGTGAGTCATTTACGTAGGGAAAGTTCAGAATCGAGTTTTGGAGTACAGCATGCTCATATTCAAAGCAACAAAAGTAAAAGATAAAGGCTGTGGCCTACAACCCATGATCAAGCTTGTAATACCACAACCCCATTCGGGATCCTGTATCCTATTCCAATCTCATCTCCACTCTCCCGAAGAGGGCATATATGTAATGTTAGTAGTTAGAGATTTTTCGTGCAGCAGCTTAATAATTTACACTAATTTAAACTGTTTGTGTCAAAGCAAGCTGGGATATTATTACTTCCCCTCTTGTTTCACCATCTGCCTCCTTAAATTTGTTTTTTTTTTTTTTTTTTTTTTTTAATTTTCACTAGTTACCATTAACATACATGAATAGAATCTGCATTTTCATAAAAGAGAAAGATTGGCCCTTAGTCTTAAAGAATATAACACCAGGTCTAATTTTGAGCTTAGTTTTATGTATGTAATTGATTTTATAATTTATTTTGACTATTACTAGTTAGTATCCTTCATTACAGGGTGAAATCAGCAGTTGTTTCGTAGCTCAAATTCTGTTGTTGATGTATAAACAAATATAAATTCTGTACGAATTATAAACATTTGTAGGAACAGCTAATAGTAGTCCTAAAGGATTTATTTGACTCTATTCAAAAACATGTTTGGAAAGCCAAAGTAATAAACAGTTCTGTCAAAAGTATTGTTTTCATAACAATATTTGTTAATTCCATCATTTAAACAAATAATTTGGCCTAAACCTTGTAGCAGAAGAAACTGTGAAAAGGAATGAATTTTTCTATATATCCAGTTAATTTAATGAATTAAGTTTTAATTGTTATTTCTGTAAATTAAACATCGAACAATGTGTAGTTGCAGGGCCTATTATTGTGATGATATATAAGGGCCCAATTTGGGTCACGTGAGAGTCAGTCCACAACCAAGTTTCAGATGAGTAACCTGTGCTGCTTAGAACAACAACAATGCTTCAACTTAACTGTGAAACAAGTGTTGAGCATTTAGGCCATGTGTAAAAACAATGACAGTGTCTGGTCCATACATACCTTTCTGTTCTTCAAGACTTGTGAACTTTGTGGTTAGGCTTTTACTGGTTATAGATGTTCAACAGTAAACTATTGTAACAGTATGTGGATGGTTCACCTGCTAACTTTTAATGAGGCTTATAGGAAGTTAAACAACAGTGCACTTGCCATATAAAAGTGTATATGGGGGGTTGTGAGAAGTGGAAGTAAAAAACAGTGAAACGCAACTATGCATTTGTCGGCTACATTATTTACCATAGACAGTGTGCAAATTACAAACCCGATTTTTCAGCCAGTTTAGCAATGCAGTACAGCGACAATGAGGACAACAAATGAAGAAATTAAGCAGGTGGAACCGTTACATGTTGTTTTGACATAGTTTACATTGGACCTTACCAGTATATAGAATGAAGGACACATATTGGATTAAAAACTATTATGCCGCCATAGTTTACACAAAATACAAACTACAGGTTTTTTAAGTGAGAAATTGTTTGTTCTCCTAACATAAATATGACTTGATGATTTTTCAGTCAGAGACAAACATGCTCATGTTCTAATTGGTGTTAGTTAATAGAACTGTAATTACGACCATACAGAAATACAAAATTTTATTCATACAAAATTTAACTAACTGAATCTAGGCAATAAAACTATTCACTCTGTTCGCCTGAAAATGATAGGATGATTTTGCTCTAAGTCAGTAAAATAATATACGCAAATTGACAAACTATATTGTTGTAATGTTAAAACATGTAATATATAGTCTAATAGAAACAGATTCTTTCCTGTCTTTGTATGAAATTATTTACTGTTGTTCCATGCAATTTTATGTGTAATTTGGGAAGATAAATGTAAAAACTTTAATTGTTAATGTGCAAATTTCAGTATTTAACAATGATAGTAATTGTTGAAAATCATATATATAGATGCGATCTGTACACCGCCATAAGTGAGTCTTGGACCAAACTTTTGTATCAACAGCATGTAGTCAGACTTTGTAAGTTCACCATCGAACAACTAGTATGCAAAATAAAATGTATGGTGAACATGAAGCACTGAAACTTATTCAACCCTTTGCATAAATCCCATGTGGTGATGCAGTAATATCAAAACGAACCTAAGGCAGCATCATGAAGCAGCACGCCAGATTACATAAGAGACGTATAATTCTTTTGGTGGAGAATATCTTTAATAAGACTGGTATATTGAACGTTTTATTACAAGCTGCTAGCCTGACTGCAGGCATAGTACTAAGAGCATGTTTTAGCATGGCCCATATTTTGATTGGTGAAAGTTGGCTTACTTTGTTGCCAACCTTAGCAACGTAACTACTGTACCCGCCATGCAATGCAAATTCATTACCTTTATGAGCTATAAGCTGGTTTACTGGAAGAAGGAAGTGGGGCTTGTAGCAGCCAACGTGCAACAAACTAATCACAGCATCCTCTGCAGAAGGACCACCTTAAAGTGTCTGAACAAAAGAAAACCTGGCCCAGTTCTTAGAAAATATCACAGGTCGCGCCCTTCTACAAGGGGGATTGTAGAAATAATCCACAAAATTACTGTCCAATATGCTCAACAATGATTTGTTGTAGAATCTTAGAACATATTCTGAGATAAAACATACTGAGTTATCTTGAACAGAATGATCTCTACAGTGCCAGCGAGCATAGATTTCGAAATCATCATCATGTGAAACCCAACTTGCTCTCTTCCCACATGACACACTGAACCCTTTGGATCAAGGCAGTGAGGCGGATGCGGTATTTATTGATTGCCAGAAAGCTTTGACTCAGCACCACACCTATGCTTATTGTCAAAAGTACAATTGTATGGAGTATCAAGAGAAATTTGTGACTGGATTGAGGGCTTTTTGGTAGGGAGGACATGGCATTTTATCCTGGATGCCGAGTCTGTCAGATGTAGAAGTAAGTTCAGGTGTGCTCCACGGAACTGTGTTGGGTCCTGCTGTTCATATTGTATATTAATGAACTTGCAGACAATATTAATAGTAACCTCAGACTTTTTACAGATGATGCAGTTATCTATAATTAAGTACTGTCTGAAAGAAGGTGCCTAAATATTCAGCCAGATATTGATAAGGTTTCAAAGTGGTGTAAAAATTGGTAACTTGGTTTAAATGTTCAGCTGCGGTGGATTAGCCGAGCGGTCTAAGGCGTTGCAGTCATGGCCTGTGCAGCTGATTCCGGTGGAGGTTCGAATCCTCGCTCGGGCATGGGTTTGCGTGTTTGTCCTTAGGATAATTTAGGTTAAGTAGTGTGTAAGCTTAGGGACTGATGAGCTTAGCAGTTAAGTCCCATAAGATTTCACACACATTTGAACATTTTAAAAAAAATGTTCAGAAATGCAAAATTTTGTACTTCACAAAATGAAAAAACGTAGTACCATATGACTACAATATCGATATCCCTGGAATCGGCTAACTCGTACGAATACCTGGGTGTAATACTTTGTAGGGATATGAAATGGAATGATCACATAGAGTCAGTTATAGGTAAAGCAGGTGGTAGACTTTAGTTTATTGCTAGAATACTGGGGAAGTGTAACCAGTCTACAAAAGAGACTGCTTACAAATCTCTTGTGTGGCCAGTTCTAGAATATTGCTCAAGTGTATGGGACCCATATCAGATAAGACTAACAGGTGATATTGAATGTATACAGAGAAGGGCAGCTCGATTGGTCATTTTTACTTTTTGATTTACCTGTCCTAGCCACCACTGGGGCAATAAGAGAGAAATGAATGCTCTGAGGTAAGGGAGTTGTGCTGTAAAGCGAAGGCTGCATTGGGCCTCAGTTCCAATCTTGATTGAGTCCAGCTTTTTATCTATTCTGTGACACAACTACAACCATCCAGATAAAACATCAGTGAGGATATTTTAAGAAAACGTCTCCTTCATACATTTTCTCGCTACAGTCATAGGTTTGTTTGGTATGTGGGAGAGTGTCACAGAGGCACTGAAGGAACCGAACTGGAAGACTCTTGGAGATAGACGTAGACTGTCTTGAGAAAGCCTATTAACAAATTTTCAAGAACGAGCTTTGAATGGTGGCTCTAGGAAAATTGTTAGCAAGAAATGACAGTAAGGAATATATATATTGAGAGTCCAATGTCAAAATACCCAGATTCATGAACAGTAGTCGACAAGAGGTTCGTGAACTTACACCACTTATTGCCCAAACCGCCCATTTCTGAGTGAAAAACATCTTTTAGAATAGGAAGAGTTACCCCAAAATATAATACTATACAACATAAGTGAATGAAAATAAGCAAAGTAGACTGATTTTCGTGTCGAACGATCAATCACTTTAGATACCATTCAAATAGTAAAATTGCAGCATTTGAACAAGCTCCTGAAAGTGGGCTTTCTATGACAGCTTACTATCTATCTGGATACCTAGAAATTTGAACTGTTCAGTTTCACTAATCATGTGCCCATCCTGTGAAATTAAATCGTCAGGTATTGTTGAATTTTGGGTTAGAAACTGTAAAAACTGAGTCTTACTGTGATTTAGCGTTAGTTTATTTTCTACAAGCCATGATCTTATGTCATGAACTGCACTATTTGAAACTGGGCCAATGTTGTACACAACATCCTTTACTACCAAGCTAGTGTCATCAGCAAACAGAAATATTTTAGAGTTATCCGTAATACTAGAGGGCATATCATTTATATAAATAAGGAACAGGAGTGGCCCCAACACTAATCCCTGTGGCACTCTCCACTTGACAGTACCCCTCTCAGACCCCACATCACAGCCATTCTCATCATTGTGAATAATGACCTTTTGCTGTCTGTTGCTAAAGTGAGAGGTGAACCAATTGTGAGATACTCCCCATAGTCCATAATGGTCCAACCTCTGGAGCAATATTTTGTGATCAACACAATAAAATGCCGTACTTAAATCAAAAAATATGCCTAGCGTTCAAAACCTTTTGTTTAACCCATCTAGTACCTCATGGAGAAAGGAGAATATAGCATTTTCTGTTGTTAAATGACTTCTATAGCCGAACTGTACATGGCATAGAAATAGGTCTAAAATTGTCTACATTACCCCTTTCTCCCTTTTTATAAAGCGGCTTTACTACTGAGTACTTTAATCGTTCAGGAAACTGACTATTCCAAAAGGAAAAATTACGAATATGGCTAAATAGCAGGGCTAACATGCATAGCACAGTACTTTAATATTCCGCTAGGCACTCCATCATAACCATGAGAGTCCTTAGTCCTCAGTGATTTAATTATTGATTCAATCTCCCTCTTGTCTGTATCACAGAGTAGTATTTCAGATATCAATCTCGGAAAGACATTTGCCAAGAAAGCTTTATGATTTCCTGTAGAAACTAAATTTTTATTTAATTCACCAGCAATGCTCAGAAAATGATTGTTAAATACTGAACATATATCTGATTTATCAGTAACAGAAATATTTTTACTATAAACTGACTTTATATTGTCGACCTTGTGGTGCTGACCAGACACTTCTTTCACAACTGACCATATGGTTTTAATTTTATTCTGTGAAATATCTATTCTATTTGCGTATCACATACTCTTTGCCTTTTATCATCTATGTTATCGGCACTATAAACATCCTGCCACTTTTGTTCCTTGACAAAGTTTAAAAAACTCTCTATTGCTGTTGGATTAACTTTCCTACGTAGTTTGTAATTAAATGTGACATTTGTTTGAGTACTAAAGCCTTTTAATGTTAAAATTTGTGCATCATGGTATGAAAGGCCATTCAATCTTTTGCTAGTAGAATGCCCATCTAGTAATGAAGAACAATTAAAAAATATTACCTAGTGCTGTGCTACTGTTCCCCTGCACCCTAGTTGGAAAAACACAGTCTCCATCAGATCATATGAATACGATGTAGATGATGACCTGGTAAAGATAGCTACTCAAACTGGTGGCACTAATGTACATTTCGTGCAAGTGTTTCATTGTCATGATCGGCCTCATCTTAATGCGGCTGTTAGGTGCGTTAACATCCGTTATGTAATGGATATTATTATTACTTTACTTAGAAAGTAAAAGTGGCCAAGATTTGATTATTTAAATATGTTAAAATGTAAAATAATGTAGCCAATCAGATGGACGGCTTCAGGAAAGGAAACTGCGCTAGTCAGTTGAGCGAAGATGTTCGGCGCGCGGGAAACGCGGTCGGAGACGTGCAGAGAGCAGTTCTGGTCTAGACACCAATGAGTACAGTTCAGCTCAAGACACCAAAGCGTATAGTTCGGATTGAGATACGAAAGCGGACGCTCGGTCTTTAGGCAGCTAGGAAGTGAAACGTTGTGTGGTATCACGGGACTTAGTCTCTGAGCGGTGAGCAGCCGTGCGCCTGGTTCGAACTCGTAACTTTTTACGTAGATAACTTGTATTTCGCGATGAGATTGTGAATGACCAAACTGCGTCAAATGAATATGTGCTTGAGTGTAACAGCAACTCTAAATACGACCACTTTCGCCATTAGTTTTCTTTCGGAATAAACATTGTTCTAACCAAACCGCAACTGTGTGGCCTGCATAAATTATGTGTCGTTAATTAGTTCCCGATATTATTATTACTGGTATTATATGTTATGTTAACTTTGTACTTCATAAACTTGCCATCAGCCAGACAATTTAACCAAAGGATCATATGTGGCTAATTTAGAGCGTGTAATGCCACATGTGCAGTTCAACCTCTAGACGATTTTGAGCCAAGACATTTTGACAAAGAGGAACCGCATTTGAGCCCAAACATATTTGGGATGTTAGCTCGCATATACCAGCATGAATGTCATTCAAAGCAATTAATCAGCAAACACGAGCACCCACTCATACCATAGTTAGTATCTTCTACTCACCAGGACTAAAGTATAGTTGCTGCTGATGCTCTGCCAATAAATGCACCTGATGAATGAGATTTTCTATTGGCTGATGTGTAAGACAGCAAAAATCCAAATAATAATAAGAGATTCACAAAACTGACTGAAGGGCAGTCTTAATGTATTTCCTCAAGTTTCTGCAGTTTGATCTCAATTTGGTTTCTGATTGTTTTGCACTAACTTCTCATTCATGCTGTTGCACCACAGTTTCTCTGGGGCGATGAATTATTCCTGCATCAGTCAGCAGAACGATGTCACAGAAAGGTAAACAAATGGTCAACAGCTTGAAGTCCAGGCACCACCGAGCAAGAAGGCTTATTCAGAGAGCAAGAGCACGTATTCAAGACATCAACAAAACAGAAGACACCAACCAGCACCTTTGAAAGCTGAAGTTGTAAAATCTTATAGCTCTGGCATGGCTTCTGGAGCAGCTGACTAAACAAGAAAACTGGGGCAAATGTAGTCATCGACACCCAATGGCAATGCCCTGCCCCTCCGATCTCTTATCGGTTCCAGGGTGAGTGTGCTGCCATTGGAGAAGGACCAGCGGCCAGCCCCCCCAAACCAAAAAATCAGACCCTCATTCTCGGATATTTGCTATATATAGCAGTATCCAGGTGCCTACAGCATACTACGCAAGACAGTCTACTCTAGCTTATGACTTCTGATCATGTGCACAGACACGGTAGCAAGACTTGATAGCCATAGGAATCTACAAGTGCACTTTGTGCAAGCAGAAGTATCTGCGGATTTGTCTCAATTGAAGGGTAACAGTAGAGACGACTACTTACAGCCAGTGAGATGCGAGCAATTTAATTTGTGAGGCCATGCATTGAATTGTGCTCAATCAGTACCTGTGACATATAGCACGTGCCTTCACAGTGGACTTGAGGCAAAATCATTGTTTACCTGATGGTTCATCTTAAGAACTGAGAGCATTTGTTACTGTCATATTTGAGTGCTTGTTGTAGCTTTTCTTATGTTTACACTTTGCTGTATTATATCTTTTGGAGAGTTTTCACAAATGTCCAGTGTCTAATTGTATTTGTACAGTGTGAAGACAGTAAATTCAGACAGTTTCTGAAAGTTGTAAGAAAACTATCTTAGTCTGCACCATTTGGAAAGGGCAGATGCATCTTGTGGTGAATGAGAAGTATGACTTATTGTTGTGAAGCATGCAAAGTAGTAAACATGAGCAGCCATTCAGGTGTAAATCATCTACATCCACATGATTACTCTGCTATTCACAATAAAGTGCCTGGCAGAGGATTCAATGAACCACATTCAAGCTGTCTCTCTACAGTTCCACTTTCAAACGGCACGTGGGAAAAACGAGCACTTAAATTTTTCTGTGCGAGCCCTGATTTATCTTATTTTATCGTGATGATCATTTCTCGCTATGTAGGTAGGTGGCAACATAATGTTTTCGCAATCGAAGGAGAAAACTGGTGATTGAAATTTCATGAGAAGATCCCGTCGCAACAAAAAAGGCCTTTGTTTTAATGATTGCCACTCCAATTCACGTATCATATCTGTGACACTATCTCCCCTATTTTGCGATAATACAAAACGAGCTGCCCTTCTTTGTACTTTTTCGATGTCATCCGTCAGTCCTACCTGATGCGGATCCCACACCGCACAGTAATACTCCAGAATAGGGCAGACAAGTGTGGTGTAAGCAGTCTCTTTAGTAGACCTGTTGCACCTTCTAAGTGTTCTGCCAATGAATCACAGTCTCTGGTTTGTTCTACCCACAATATTATCTACGTGATCGTTCCAATTTAGGTTATTTGTAAGTGTAATCCCTAAGTATTTAGTTGAATTTACATCCTTCAGATTTGTGTGACTTATCGTGTAATCGAAATTTACCTGATTTCTTTTAGTACTCATGTGAATAACTTCACACTTTTCTTTATTCAGGGTCAATTGCCACTTTTCTCACCATACAGATATCTTATCTAAATCATTTTGCAAGTCGTTTTGATCATCTGATGACTTTACAAGATGGTAAATGACAGCATCATCTGCAAACAATCTAAGACAGCTACTCAGATTATCTCCTATGTCCTTAATATAGATCAGGAGCACTAGAGGGCTTATAACACTTCCTTGGGGAACACCGGATATTACTTCTGTTTTAGTCGATGACCTTCCGTCTATTACTATGAACTGTGACCTTTCTGACAGGAAATCATGAACCCAGTCGCACAACTGAGGTGATACTCCATAGGTATGCAGTTTGGTTAGAAGATGCTTGTGAGGAGTGGTGTTGAAAGCCTTCTGGAAAAATAAAGATATGGAATCAATTTGACATCCCCTGTCAATAGCACTTATACTTCATGAGTATAAAGAGCTAGTTGTGTTTCACAAGAACGATATTTTCTGAATCCGTGCTGACTGTGTGTCAATAAATCGTTTTCTTCGAGGTACTTCATAATGTTCAAATACAATATATGTTCCAAAACCGTACTGCAAATCGACGTTAGTGATATAGGCGTTATTATTTTATAATAAGAAGTGTTGTGCTAGCAACATATTTAACAGTCCTCTTCATCATTCTATTTTATCCCTTGTTTTTGATGCCACTTGAGGGCTACCCTGGAGGAAACATTGCAAATTTTAGCAGCCTAAGCAGTACAGTTCTGAGCAGACAGTGCAAATATGTCTAAAGAAATAAAGCTGTGGGAACCAATAAGGCAGTTGTAGCAGAGAAAATAAAGGCTGAGGAGGAAAAGAACTTAGTTTTCCTTGGAGAATTACTCCAAAGTATGTGGAGAGGAGGCAACAGGAATTTAACAAATGTGGGTTTGATAACAGGCACCTTTTTGGGCATCTCCCAATAAGTTATATTAGGTTTGTGCAAAGTATTGAGATAATAATTAAGAGGAGTGCTTGAACAGAAATATAAATTATGAGAGAGAAGTTGATAGTATAAGTTTAATTGATGCACAAAATACTAACATTGTGGAAGGTGAGGAGACTAATGTAGAATTATGAACACCAGTACCTTGTGAAAATGTTAACTCTGAACCACCTATAGTGTCAGACAAAGTAAATGTGTGCTGTACTGTGGTAAATGAGTGTGTGAATAGCATCATGGGTGATACTGATTTAGGTGCAGTACTATGTACACCACTGGGTAATAATGGGTGAAGTGGAGAGCCCGTGGAGGCTGGGCCACCAGATGTATGAGGAAGTACATGTGCCAATGATTTTTGTGATGTGCAGAATGGAACTGCAGATGGAAATTTTGTTGGAGATACTGCGGAGGATAGATAGGAAACTACTGATGATGTCAGTTATGTTGCAAATGTTACAGATAATGAATTAGTATAGATACATTTATTTCCTAAGGAAACAGATTCTTTGCCACATATGGTGGTTCTGCTTCCTCAGAAGGTGGGAGAGGGAGTACAACAGGAGAAAATATGCCTGTAAGGCTAATGATCAGGCCAACAAGGCTGAATCTTTCAGAAACTTGTGCCTTGGGATGAGAAGGTTCTTAAAGTTGATGATACTTGCAGTGTAATTGGTACTGACGGGAGGAGAAAATGGTCATGTAATTGTTGTTCAGCAGCACACTGTCAACCTCAGAGAGACATTGTTTCAGCTGAGAGAGGTGTCTGCCAATGACAGAGTGTCATAAGGTTCTTTTGTCGTGAGAATAGAACCAACTAAACCACATATGAAATCATTAAGATGCAATTCACATGATAAACTGCTGCAAGTTGTAAGAGGTGAGCAAAGGAACAAGAAAGCACAGCATTGCAAGGAAGTTGTCAGTCTTCAGTTAGCTGTGGAGTAAATGGAGTAAGTGGAACTACCAGCCAATAGCTCGTGTGTGGTAGCACCATATGTGTTTTCTCAGAAACTGTAAGAGAAACTCTTATCACAAAGATGAAGTTCTGGATGATGTACCAAAGCACCAAGATAAGAAGCTACCTGATAGACAAGGAGAAATCTCGAGTGTGAGAAATTAATTGTGTGGAACATTTTGTTGTTAAATGATTTGTTAAAGGAATTTGTTAATCAAAGAAAATTTTGTAAAATTTTGTTTCATTAACTTATTATGTAATGATTTGAAATAGCATTTAGATTTATAGATAGTGAATGGGGTTTACATTAAATTAGACTAACAAAAAGTGGAGAATATTGTATTTTTACATCAAACTGTGAAACAAGTGTCAAGATGCTTTTGTCCAAGAATGAAAATAGTAATTCAATGCAGAGACAGTGTTTGTCAAGGAGGTAACTAGTCTGAAAGCTCACATATAAACCTCTCCAAATCAGACCTTCATCCTCAGATGTTTGTTATCAGCAGTATCCAGGTGGGTACACTATGAGTGCAATGCAGCCTGTGCCAACTGATGACTACAAGACAGGGACCACATGCAAGCACAAGATAACACAGCCATCCACCCTCAGTAGCTGTTGGTTCCAACCTGAGCTGAGATCTGCATGGAAGCAACTCGGTGCCTCCGCTCCACTGGGTGACTACCTGTTAATGTTGGCCATCTTTCTGGTGGGCCATAGCCTGGGGCGACTTGCTGCCCAGCTACACTTTTACTGTCGTCTGGATTATATGGACCTATCTCACTGCATATCACCACCCAGGATAGGTGCCTTCGGTCCTGCGAGGTACCATGGTTTAAACACGTCTATCTTGGTACATTGTCACTACAGCCCTGGAGCATCTAAACTGTGAGGTGCTGCCATGGTTATCCCTCACTGACAGTATGGTGCTTGTGTCAGGCTTCTGTGACCACGCATACACTGGCAACTGTGGCTTCCCACGCACATTGCCTCCTGCATGGTTGAAACACATACTGCACAGCCAGCTATGTCACTGAGGCCAACAACCTGCTCTCTGACAACAGCTCAATCATTGTAATTGACATGAATAAAAGACTACTATAATCAAGGATGTTTTATTGATGGTTTAGCAAATGAGTCCAGTCAACGTTACATCTGCTGTCTTCATTCAGGAGGGGGGATGGCACTCCATCCTCAGTTGAGATCACCTGAATCGTACACCACAGTAGTGGTCACATTATGATCACTACAAGGCTATCAGAATATTTATCAGAGAATTATGAAAGTGTAATTGCTTGAATACTCTACTACCTTATGTAGTACTTTGTAGCAGCTGGCAGTCAGTGCTGAATGCAGATGTACAAAAAGCATTACTGTTGTAAGGAGTAACTGTACTTTACTACAGCCTCCCCATACCATAATTACTAAAATAACATAGAGCTCATTCTGCTGAAAAAGGTCGGCAGTAGGCATGCATGAATGGAAACAGGGTGTTGGATGGCAGCAAGGAGAGCTCCCTGCTTTTTTACCACATTCCTGATGGGGACTGTGATAAGAATCAGGGTGCCACACTATACTGCAGAACCCTAAAGTGTTTATTTTCTCACTTCATATTAAAACAAGAGCTGTTACATAAGAGGAGGAAATTAATTGTATGCTTATCAGAAAACTCACGTACTTGTATACTATTTTTAAGCACAGAAAAGCTCCTTAGTTCTTTTTTTGTATTTTGTAAATTTGGTATCATCTCATTTTAGCTTGTGAGAAGGTTTGCTTTTCCTGGAATCAAAATAGTGTGAACAGTCTATCACTGGTTAATATTCTGATTACTCATGATATGATACTTGTTCCATTGGATCTGTGATTAGCGTCCCAGTCTGAATACTCAAAGAAAGTGCTGATATTGATGTCTGCACACTGTATTCGTGGTGAATATTACCACACCATTTACATCTTAGTGCCTGCCAACACAAGCACAGTATCGTGCCATTGTATATTAGTCATAGCTTCAGATGATGTTGTCCTTGTTAAGTATATTTCAGACTTAATTTGTTAAGTGTTTAATTAAGATAATATGTAGGATATGGACTGAGTAAAAAATAATTTTAACTCCTAAAAGTGTTTATTTATGTAATATTTTAACAATTTTTTTCCCTTCACATTAAGAACCAGTACCTGAGAAGCTCCTTTTTTGTATTTATTGTTATTTTGTTCCTCCATTTAGCAATAAATAGTCCTCTATAAAAATAGGGCATCACATCAGAAAGGTGTCTGTGATAATGTATTCACAGGAGTCAAGAGTTCGTGTTCTGGCACTAATCAAGGGTGTGAACTACTGCCCACCCAATCCAGTGCGAACTGCAAAGTATTGAAGAGGATGGCTAGATATTGGTGGAAAGACGATGTTAAAAGAGACCATATCTGGCAAAAAAGTAGGAGTGGATGACCATGTGTGTCCAGTGAGAGAGACAATTGAAGTCTGCTCAAGAACATACGCACATTGCTCTGTTGCCTTAAACTGGGAGACGTGGCCCAGTTTCCTGTCACTACAATAACTCTGGAAAGGAATCTTAAAGCTAATGGATGTTTGTGCTGAGTAGCTACTGTAAATCAACTCTTCACTGATTATCAGAAGATCGACCATGTGTCTTCTGCAGAAGAGTATATTGCTAATATATGACCCATCCACCCCTAGTACGCAAGATTTCTCGAAGACATCGTAGCACTCCAAGGAAACTGGGAAATCTCTACCAGCTTAGAGCGACCGAGCAATACATTACCACCTATGTTGTTGAACACAAATCAATCATCTTTCTCACTGGGCATAAGGGGTTAATCACCCCCAATTTTCTGCCTGATAGGCCTCTTGCAACACAGCTTCTCTACCAACACCTAGCTGACATTCTGGGAACTCTGCCATTTCTCATCAACTTAAGACAGGCAGTAATTCCCTCCCTCGATCAGTGCAAGAGAACAAACCCATGTCTCCTGATTTTACTGTGCATGCATTATCACTGAAGTCTTTCTGCTATAATGCACCATTTTTATAGAGGACTATTTATTGCTCAAAGTCCAAATGAGTGGGATGGTGTTTATTCAAGAATATATGTGACACTAACATTTAGGATGCATTGAAACACACTTTTATTCCTTGGAAAATTTGTTTATTAATAATGGCAACCAGTTTATTAACCATAAAAACCTATTATTGCACAGAAGCAGATCATCACCTACTATTACCAATCAATAGTTGAGCGGTGTATTAATTGTGGCACAAAACACAGTTAACATTCACCCAAAAACATGACATTCCACAATCAATAATGTAATAGTTTATCAAAGGAGAATACAATGAGTTAATTTGAGTAATTCAGTCCATAAAGAGTACCACTGTGTCCAATAATCACTAGTTTCTGTGACAAAGACTTTCAACCCACTTTTTAATCACAACACCGCTAAGTTAAAATATTCGTAAATTTAGGGTACTGAAATCACTCAAAAGCCTTTAAACATTGACATTAATGAGACTCATGGTTGTTGACCTATGTACTTTTACATAAAAAAATCGCATGACCAATGTGAACCAACACCAAGAGGGCACCCAACATAGTTCTTATTAGGGCTTTCGAACCACGAAAAAACTGTCAATTTTGTGTAATTTCCAGCTACTTAAAGATGAGCATACGAATAAACTGTTATTTCATAAACTGCATTATGTTTTGAGAATTGGCTACGCTGGATTTTACTGTTTTGGTTGAACTACCAGAACTAATGTGATTCTGGCTTACAGAAAATGTGCTGCTCAGAAATTTAGAAAAACACATGGTCGCCATTATTTTTAGGCGATATGGATGCCCATGTTTACATGTACAAGTGCCATATTGCATATTAGGGTAAATTACATTAAATTATTAATTAGTGAGTTAATTAATTAATGCTGTATGCCATTTTGAACAGAAAAATTAGAGCAACAAAAGCAAGGAGTCAAAGTTCAGAATCTATAAATGGTTATGAAAAAATCTGCAATCGAAAATGGAGCTGCTTATGAACTAGAATGCTAATTATCTCTTCAATTAATTAGTTTCTGCTGATATGGGTCACCTTTCTCAAATATTCTGATTAGCCCATGGGCTCTGTATGCAACCTATATAACTAACAACAATTATTTTTATTTTCTGATTATTAGTGCCCTAATGTCCGTCCCCATTAGCTGAGTGGTCAGCGCGGTGGCACGCCACGCCAAGAGGCCCAGGTTTGATTCCAGGCTGGGGCAGGAGATTTTCTCTGCTCAGGGACTGGGTGTTGTGTTGTCCTCATCACCATTTCATCCACATCTCCGATGTGCAAGTAGCCCAATGTGGCGTCGAATGCAATACATACTTGCCCTCAGTGGCCAAACACCACTAACAGTGCCGTATGCTCATTTCCATTTCCAGTGCCCTAATAAAAGTTAATTACACCAGTGCAAACAGAAGAATCAAGATGATAAATGCAACAATAAATTCAAGTGAAATTACGTCTAAATAAGATCTTGAGATTAAACAATGGAAAATTCAGAATGGAATAATGACAGTATTATGAAAAGGAAAGTTGCCACTCACCAGATAATGGAGATGCTCTGTTGCAGATAGGCACAACAAAAAAACTGTCAAACAAAGCTTTCGGCCAAACAGGCCTTCATCAGAACAAGACATCATACACACACAACACACTCATGCAAATGCAACTCATACATACACATGGCCACAGTCTGGCTGCCAAAGCCAGAATGTGATCGTGAGCCTTCATCAGAACAAGACACCGTACACACACTACACACTCATGCAAACACAACTCTACCATACACATGACCACAGTCTGGCTGCCTTAGCCAGAATGTGATCATGGGTGTATGAGTTGCATTTGCATGTGAGAGTGTTGTGTATCTTGTCTGTTCTAATGAAGGCCTGTTTGGCTGAATGCTTTGTTTGACAGTCTTTTTGTTGTGCCTATCTGCAACTCTGCTATATGGTGAATAGCAACTTTCCTTCTCATGAGTTGTTAATATCTTAAGATTTTCATGTAAAAGTCATGTGCCAATAGATATATGTGTTGAAAATAAGATAAAAATTAGTAACAAAAATTTGAACAATGTAGGAAAAGACAGACTGCTACTTATGGTAAAGAAGACACATTAAGTTGCGGACAGGCACAATTGAAAGACACTTACATAAAGTTTGGCCACAGCCATCATCAGCAAAACACAAACACACACTATTGATACACACTAGCACACCGCCGCGAGGGATTATCCGAGCGGTCTAAGGCGCTGCAGTCATCGACTGTGCGGCTGGTCCCGGCAGAGGTTCGAGTCCTCCCTCGGGCACGGGTGTGTGTGTTCATCCTTAGGATAATGTAGGTTAAGTAGTGTGTAAATTTAGGGACCGATGGCTTTAGCAGTTAAGTCCCATAAGATTTCACACACATTTGAACATTTTGAACACACTAGCAAGCACACCTCATGCACACATGACTGCCAACTCCAGCATCTCGGGCTAGAGAGCCAAATTCCGAGGTGCTGGAGTCAGCGGTCATGTGTGCATGAAATGTGCTTGCTGGTGATAGACTGTCCATGCTATTTTGATCCCAAGAAATCTCACAAAGTAATGTGAGACGATATCAAATTCATGAAGCACACAAAAAATAATTAAGAAGCTTTTCTGGGAAGAAGTACACAAGCAAATAACTTTTCTGACTAGCACCTAATTCATTTCTTTCTCTTATACCTATCATAGCACTTCTTTGAATATGAAGTGAGAAAATAAATACTTTAGGGTTCCACAGCATAGTGTGAAACAAGATTCTTATTGTAATCCTCACTGGAAAATTTAGAAAAGACGGGAGCTCTCCAAAGTTCTGTACAACAGTATGTTTCCATTCATGCATTCCTACTAATTGTAGATTGTTATTTAAGAATTTGCTGAAACTGAGCTTTTAGCAGAATGGGCACTCCGTTATTTCACTAATTATGAGATGGGGAACAGACACAAAAATACAGTTTGGTTACCCCCTATAATGGTGAAGATTTTTGCACAATGTCTGCATTCAGCGCTGACTGCCAACTGCCACAACATTTTACAAAATTCATGAGACAGACAACAGAACAGTCAGAGCAGTTTGGAAATAATTCAGTAAGTCATCAGGAAATGGACTGAAAACCTAATTAGCATCACTTTAGAGTTATATTCAACTCAAAACGAAATACAATTTAAAGTAGTAGAGTGTTATAGCAATTAAACTTTAGTAATTTCCAAACAAACAGCCTAAATGAACCGTCAGTGTGATAATATCAAGAACTAAATCAAGATTAAACTGCAAGAACTTGAGGAAGCACCTAAGGTTTTGCCTTCACTCAGTTTGGTGAATCTCTTATTTTTATTTTGGATTATCTCATTCTTATGCATACTGCCAATAGCAAATCTCATTCATCAGGTGCCTTTCTTAGCAAAACATCAGCAGCAGTTATACTCTAATCATTGTGATTAGATGTTACTAACACCTGTATGATCAGAATGGTATGGGTGCTCTGTGTATGATGTCATGCTGTGCTATGTAATGGCTTTGAATGCCATTAGTGATGGCCACCTTGAGCTGTCAATGAGTAAGTAAAGACAATGTGGTGGCATCTTTGCTTCTTATGAGTAAAAACTTGATGTAGCTCTACCTATTTCATCCTGCCTGGCGATTCGTATGCTGCTACACTGCTTCATGTTTCCCCCAAGAAAAAGTAGAGAATGGAACTACTAACCTCTTACACTTCATATGAAACACCTGTCAACATGCTGCGCAAAATGGAGTTACACTACATTTCTTGGATACAGGGAAAAAGATAAATCGAGTGAAGCTGCAGATAAACTTCCAGGGCACATTTGCATGCTGAGCTTTTCTTAGCAGAAAACGTAATTACATGTAAGGAATTAAATAATTTGAGACATAGATAAAGTCCACTGTTGTATAAATATTGTATGCAGCGGCTGGTAAAATTTTATGAGTTTTGATCGTCATATTATTGGCGAAAGAGGAAGAGTCACCATTTGTTTTATAGGTCTTGTCCAGATCGGACGTATTTAGGAGCACCGCCATTAATACTACATTTCTTCATTATTTTATTCACGAGATGCAACCAAACGGCACTCGTAATTGCATAATTCAAGTCACAATCTAAGTATAGTAATTTTAAATTGTCTTTTTATTTCAGAATACATAGTTATTACTAACCAATGTATGTTTTGTTTTGTCTTTAGTCATTGTAAGATTGATGGGTGACTTGGCATGGAAAAAGGTTCCGTACTTTTAAGGAAAAAGTCTTCCACCTCGATCCACCGTCGTCTTCGGATGCTGTCTATTACGAAGTCCGAATTTAGTGTTAACACAGAGAAAAGAAACACGGTTAAAAATGCATGAACGCACCTTTGACGAAAATGCCATGCTCAAGCGCCGGGAGTTTGTACAATTTTTTTTAAAAATTCGTTACTATAATTCATTGTATGGTCTCGATTCCGCTATGAATGAGAAAAAATTAATTAAATTGGCGACTTCGTGTCTTGACGCATTGTTATATGTACTATATTGTCTTCCTTTCGTTACATGTTTATTGCAAACGACATACGAGGTCGGAATACATTGAAGTAAGATGTCGATACGTGGAATTACGCTACAATCGCGGATACAAGGTAAGGCGTCGCATCTTAACATCAGCAATCTTGCCCAAGCGCTTTGTCCTATCTTAACTTGCTTGGTAGATAGATCTATAACAATTTTCCGTTTCCGTAGCAGTGATTTTAAGCTACATCGCGGTTTCCAAAATTATCATCATTACTCATACAGTGCAACAAGAGCTTTATCAGTTCACAATACGGCCGACTTTAGTTATATGCCACGTAATATGGCGTGCAGTATTCAAAATTCCACCATTACTTTCGACAATAAATTTTCTTGTTCAGACATCGTCGCACAGCGAGATTAATTTTTAGATTTATTCTGATTACACATACGAGCTTAAATTTTTATTGTGTCATACATTACGTGTGGCATGGTACTGACCAGCAAACAACTATCGGAGATTGAGAACCAGAGACTGAAAACACAGACGCAATCCGACTCTTGACATGCCATTAAATAATGAAAGTGACATTACGATTGACTCGAATACTAATGAGTGACATATTATTGACTTTTCTGGTGAAGCAAATTTAGAAAACAGACCGTCTACCAGTAATATGACTAATCTAGTTCCGTACCCATTCTGGCGTCTGACGTCATGTCTAACGACGTGGCGGGGGCAAATGTAAAAATGCAGCACTTGTATGATATGCTCGATGTTGTGAAAATGATTGTTTTTCATATTTCTACGGTACTTATCTACCTCTGTGGTATAAAACGATTGACATAGCCCAAATAAAGAGGACTTGGTTTTTCATTTTTGCCTTGAAAAATTAAACTGTTATGTTTTCTTAATTTAAATAACTTTTATGAAGTCTTTCATAAAACATCGCTAATTAAGAATTTGTGTTTGAAATGGAAACAGGAATTTTTCGTCCAATATGTAGTTAGAAACAAGAAGACGTGCATTATTCATAAAAAATGATGATGAGTTTTATAATTACGGGAAGTAAGTATTTCAAATTGACCGAGAAAGATAATGATATTGGGGAGATTTGAACCAACGCACGAATAACTGCATCTACCTCACATTCCATTAACCCTTAACCGGAATCGTGGGTCATTTTGGACACACCAACAACAATAAAACCGTCCAACAATGGAAACGCGCGGCGTTTCTGTTTCGCGCGCCAGTGTAATCTCAGTACATTGTGAGGTGCACCAGGGGCCGGGAGCTCGCTGCTTGAAATTTACTAGAAGTGGAGGTAAGTGCCATCGCTGGGTCCAATTTGACCCGCGATTCCAGATACGGGATTTTTGAACTCAGTGTATACCGATTTATTTTGTGGTGTTTCAGGCACTTCATTGCCACACTGCAGCGGGGCCTCACTGTAAAAGAAATCTGTGAACTATTTCTAAACGAAAATTATTCAGACACAGAATCTTTAAGTGATTTTCAACCTTGTGATGAGGAGAACATAAGTGATGATGAAAATACACAACAAGAAATTTCTTCTGATTCAAGTAATTCATCATCTGATGATTCAGTAGAGAGAGATAGCTGGCTGTGAAATAGTGCATATTTTCGTGGCAAAAATCGATTCAAGTAGTCCACTCATCCACCAGCGAGGTCCAGAGTCTGAAGCCACAACATCATGACTTACCTGCCTTACGAATGTTTTTTTCAAAAATGACTTTTGACTGCGGAAAGACTTATTATTATATGGTGTTTTATTATTACATTATGAAATAACAACAATTTGTTTTTATTATTTTATAATCAGTTTCCTATGAATAATAACCACATAACAAAAGGTAATACCACAAAAGGGGTGGGGTCAATTCTAGTGTCCGATACCACTCATCGACTTTGCCCAATGACATAACGTGTGATGTTATTTTGTTTGTGCCACAGATTGCTGTTGACAAACATTAAATGATTTCTCTGGATTTCCTCGTTACGAGCGTATATTAAAAATTCAATGTAGATTCTTTTGTTTTCGTCTCTTAATTTGTTTTTGGCATCTTTTGTTAATGAAAGTAGCCGTGATTTATAAGGTCTTGATTTCTCACACTGTTCATTATGGATGAGTCAGTTGTTTTTACTGCAAAAATTTTGCTTCAGAAAATGAGAGACCATAAATCAACTATAAAATTTTTGCAATCATTGGGCCTCATTGCTGAATTTTGCAAGCCCACTGTCTGTGGAAATTATATGGTTTTGATGAAGGTTGCGTCATCACGAACTTCCGACTAATATATGTGGAGGGGCAGAAAAAATAACATATGGAGATCCATACACAGGGGGATGTGGTTCGAAAGATCGAGGCTGAATTTAGAAGTAATTGTCATGCTAACCTATTATTTTTGCTATGAATATTCTTACAAAACTGTCATGCACGAAGCAGGGGTTTCGTGTGGCACTGTAGTCGAGTGGTTCTCGTTTTGTAGAGAAGTCTGTGGGGAATTTATAAAGTATAGGAGGTCATTGGGGGGGGGGGGGGGGGGGCAGGGGTTATAGCTGAAGTAGATGAGTCACATTTTGGAAAGAGAAAGTACGAAAGGGGCCATGAGGTTGTTGGGTTTTGGGTTTTGGAGTAGTAGTTTCTGGAGGAGATTGTGCTGATGTTGTATTTAGGATTGTACCAAATCGGACAAAGGAAGTCTTGACATCTTAGAAGCATATGTGCAAGAAGGTTCTGTAGTCATTTTGGATGGGTTTGCTTCGTACAGGGGGTTGGGTGAAAGGAGTTATCATCATTTGGTCGTGAATCTCAATATTCAGTTTAAAGATTATAAGACGGGGGCATGTACTGTTTGTGGTACTTAAGATAGGTAAATAAATTAGTGAAATTAGTGTGAAATGAAGTAGAAATTAGAAAATAAATGAAAAATGTAGTTTGGTTTAGAAGAGTTACACACTGGCAAACTGCGGGCAGAACAGCAGTGGCAACGGCCGGCAATTGCAAATCAGCACGTTCAGGAGAAGCCATCGCCCTTCCCACATAAGCGGAAGCTGTCGATTCAGCCATCAGGGCATCGCCCGACCGGCTCACGTGATTTTCAATTGTCACATGTGATCAAAGGCCCTCGCCTTCATTCCAAGAGCCAATGACCAATGTTAAGAAGATTCTTCGAGAAGCTTTTCAACGCGACAGAAGAGGCAATCACCGTGAAGTCGTTCACCTCCAGTGAACTGAAGTAAATAAATATGCGAGACGCAGTGGGCCCGACAGTAGTTTTCAGTTCAGTTTCGGTTCAAGTTCAGTTCCAGTACAGTTCAGTCAGTGCTGAAGACCGTCATGCCGGAAGAGACTACATCGTACACAGAAGCACCAAGTCCGCCACTGTAATGGAATAGCAAGCAGCACCTCGCCACTAGAAGACAGAAGTTAGAAGGTATTTGAAGACTGATTTTTACGTTCCCGAGTGACTCGTGAGGACGGGAAGTAGACGGCCTCACATCAACAGTCACCTGTGAGCTGGTGATGAAGATCTGGCAGCCGAAGACTGACAAGCTGGAGTCCGTTGTTTGAGTCCGGGACACTGGCCTTCCCCTGCCGCGCCGCTTCACTGGCCGATGGACAACACTGACACACATGGCCGCATAGAGAAGAGAAACACTAGGACGCCACATCTAAGGTATCACCATCCGAATCACGACTTTGTTCTCAATAATTAAACGGGCCACCTCACAATGCGCGTCTCCAGTCAACTGGGCAAAACAGTGACACGAGATACCCACTGCCAGGCATAATCAGATGCCACTGCTCATGGATCAGAAGGCTTTGCAAATGACACAGCTGCTGCTCTACCAGCCAGAATAATCCAGTAAGGAAACCCTTGTACAAATCTTTCAATAAAAGTTATCTTATGTAAAAATGCTAATTCATTCTACCTCATAATCCGAGCTAAGGAAGAACCCACCCTGCCCACATCTTGTTAAGAGAGAAAAAGTAATTTATTTAGTGTTTTTCACCCTGACATAATGCTTTAGAATCAAATGCCCTTTGCAGTAATGCTCATCATGACAATTGACTAGCATCAAAAGAGGTTACCCAGTTACAGTACTAATACTATCGAGGGGTATTTGGGGGCTGTAAAATCTGTTGTCAGACGGGGAAAGAGAGGGATTTCAGTTTTGCAAGGCCATTTACATGTTGGGGTATACCTAAAGGTTATTGTTTATTTCATGCATTTATGAAAGTAGTCAGCAAACTGTACAAGCTTCGTTTTGTTAGTTAGGTGTTGGTGGGTCTGATACTTTTTTCTTGTTTTGCACTGCGTTTTTTTATATTACGGTACTGTGCGAGTGCTACTTTTTTGGTTTCTCTGGAGGGAGGTTTTTCTGTCCTTTTAATATTTTCTGGTTACAATGATGGGCCAAGGGGTTTTGCTGTGTCTTTGTCGCAGGGTTTATGTGATTGACTCGTGGTTTCATTTTTTTTATTATTTTAAAATTTTGTGTCTGATTGAGGGCAGGTGGTAGGGAACAACTGATTTGGGTGGTACCTCATTTGTGCCTGGTAGTTTGTGTTTCTTATTATTTTTTTCATTTGTTATTCTGGATTTTGCTTCTTTCGTTACAGTTTGACCTTCTAACATTATTATTTCTTGTTATGTCCCTATTTCGTTTTTGTCAGCCTCGACCTTTGACTCTTTTGGAAGTTTATATGCGGTGAGTTTCTTTTTTTTTTTTTTTTTTTTTGTAGCCACTATTATGTTTTCCTTATCGATGTTTCTGCTACACTTCTCTTATTTTTACTGTCACTCCTGGTGTATCGATTTTACTGAGTGTTATTTGGAGCTACTATAACTGGTGTGACTTTCATGTAGAATAGCTATCGGTTGCAAGGTTTGGTCATTTTTGCGTTTTATTTCTTTGCATCTGCAGTAGTGTGTGTCAAGATTTTCATTTTTTCAAAGTCTAGTCATATTCTGTAGTTCACTAAGAAGATCATTTTTGCAGCATGTTTCTTATATAAGATTTTTGCGCAGCAAACAGTAATATTGGAATCGTTAACTAGAAATAACCTCCTATGTAGGTTGCTTCTAGTTACCGATTCCAACTGTTCGACGGTTCATTATTTAGATCGTTTTTGCAATACGTGTGCAAAATATAATATAATATATGCACTCGTAATTGTCATCGTGTTCTTATTTCAACTCATTTAACTTAAATTCGCGCGTAAATAATAGTCGCATTAAATATATTATTTTATGGCATGCTACAGTCGTTTGTTTACGAGTATGATCCGTTCCATTCATAGATTGTCCATCGCAGCATCATTGCCGTACGTATGGCGTCATTAGTCAAAGCCGACGAGTGGTATCGGACACTAGAATTTATCCAAAGGGTGTATTGGCTTTGTATTGTCTGTGGAATTCTTCCTTCTTATGTTCTTCTTCTCTATGTTGTATGAAGCGACCGAGATCGAAGATAAGCTGAGGTCTGTTGATTTAAATATTGTAAAAGGTAGTCATAGGTGTTCAAAGGAAAAATATAACGTAAAATTTACAAAATGGAATTCTATTGTACGGACTGTTATTTGTAACTATATAACCAACTATGAATGTGTTAAGCTTTGTATCAGTGGCAGTCCAGACTGTGCTTTGTTTGCTGCTATTACGAAAGCGTATGGAGAGGCAATTTTAAACTTCAGAAATAATCAGACACTAATTCTTTCGATCGATATTACAATATTTGAACTCCCAGGACAAGAACCCACAGGAATTTATTATTTTTCTATTGTAAAAGTGAAAATAACATTCAGTAGAACAATCTTAGACTTTACATAATGAAATAATTTTATAGCTGTTGTGTAAGATTAATTTTTCTAAAACTAATTCATCAGTGACTTTAAATAGAAATATTTATGACACCAGTGTTATTGGTAGAGATGGTGGAGTGATATATTAGTTATTTGGCGCATACATTTTAATCTCAAGTATGGAATTTTGAAACTCGTTATGATTGGGCTCAGCAGTACATAAATAAGAATTAGCAGAGTTTATTTATTTCTGTCAAATAATACTGTTATTCTTGTTGCTACATTTTCATATGTTTTACAATAACACTTACACACCACGACAACACATTAAATAGAACTCCAAATTACTCATTACAGCATTAACAGCGCGGCAATCAGAGAACAACAGTACAGAGACTGTGACTGTACACGATTTATGAAATAAAATCTGCTTAGCTAGAGCTTAATTAAGAAAACCGTTGATGGCTGTTATTACATTTGAATATCTTAAAGTTTCATTTAACATAACTTAGTAATAAGATATCTAATACATAAGTAGGACCTACTTCCAAGAGAGTAACAACACCAGTGTACATGTGCTACGGCTTCTGGCCAATCATCGTGCTTGTGTTTGTTTACATCAGGTTTATTCTCATGATTCTTATTGCCAGAATGTTCCATGCTATTATGAAACAAATGACAGAACATGACCAACAGATGATATCTGTACCCGCCACTTTTAAAACAGACGAGATGAAAACACAACATGATGAAATTAAATCAGATTTAGCTGCACTTAAAACGTCAAACGACACTTTGTGTAGCCATGTTGAGGACAGACTGACTGGACAAGTGTCCGATCTCAACGCGAAATTTTCAGAGCTTTCATTACAACAAGAAAACACAAAGATGTGATTGATATGCAAGCACAAGTGAACAATCTCAGTAAAACATACGAATCTGTAGTTACTCAGACTAAATATTATCTGGCAGTGCATGATGATATAAAAACGCGTATTGCTGATGTCGGAAACAAGGTTGACACAGTTGACAAACAGCTTTCTGATAAAGTGAGACTACGCACTGACGACCATTTCTCATGCATCAATAGAGAATTTCACAGTTGGATAGAGCAAAAAGACAAATATTTTGACGAATGCTTACAAGAGAAATTGCCGTCTGTTGTCCACGACACTGTCACGGAATTTATAAATAACAATAAACACGTAGTCAGTCAAGCAGAACAATCTGCCGCTGCACAATCGAAACAGTTTGACAATTACGTACAACCAGTGTGCAATGACGGGAGTAACAACCAAAACACACAGTTTTGCAATGAACACAAGTACTTTTATGAATCATACACACCACACACTACGTACTCACAACAACAACAGTACGCTCCTTGACATGACACTGCATTGCAGTCGTGATAATTATCAACAACATTTACCTTTCCATTAGCCAGTTGAAATCATTCTGAAACTAAACATAACTACACTCCTGGAAATGGAAAAAAGAACACATTGACACCGGTGTGTCAGACCCACCATACTTGCTCCGGACACTGCGAGAGGGCTGTACAAGCAATGATCACACGCACGGCACACGGACACACCAGGAACCGCGGTGTTGGCCGTCGAATGGCGCTAGCTGCGCAGCATTTGTGCACCGCCGCCGTCAGTGTCAGCCAGTTTGCCGTGGCATACGGAGCTCCATCGCAGTCTTTAACACTGGTAGCATGCCGCGACAGCGTGGACGTGAACCGTATGTGCAGTTGACGGACTTTGAGCGAGGGCGTATAGTGGGCATGCGGGAGGCCGGGTGGACGTACCGCCGAATTGCTCAACACGTGGGGCGTGAGGTCTCCACAGTACATCGATGTTGTCGCCAGTGGTCGGCGGAAGGTGCACGTGCCCGTCGACCTGGGACCGGACCGCAGCGACGCACGGATGCACGCCAAGACCGTAGGATCCTACACAGTGCCGTAGGGGACCGCACCGCCACTTCCCAGCAAATTAGGGACACTGTTGCTCCTGGGGTATCGGCGAGGAGCATTCGCAACCGTCTCCATGAAGCTGGGCCACGGTCCCGCACACCGTTAGGCCGTCTTCCGCTCACGCCCCAACATCGTGCAGCCCGCCTCCAGTGGTGTCGCGACAGGCGTGAATGGAGGGACGAATGGAGACGTGTCGTCTTCAGCGATGAGAGTCGCTTCTGCCTTGGTGCCAATGATGGTCGTATGCGTGTTTGGCGCCGTGCAGGTGAGCGCCACAATCAGGACTGCATACGACCGAGGCACACAGGGCCAACACCCGGCATCATGGTGTGGGGAGCGATCTCCTACACTGGCTGTACACCACTGGTGATCGTCGAGGGGACACTGAATAGTGCACGGTACATCCAAACCGTCATCGAACCCATCGTTCTACCATTCCTAGACCGGCAAGGGAACTTGCTGTTCCAACAGGACAATGCACGTCCGCATGTATCCCGTGCCACCCAACGTGCTCTAGAAGGTGTAAGTCAACTACCCTGGCCAGCAAGATCTCCGGATTTGTCCCCCACTGAGCATGTTTGGGTCTGGATGAAGCGTCGTCTCACGCGGTCTGCACGTCCAGCACGAACGCTGGTCCAACTGAGGCGCCAGGTGGAAATGGCATGGCAAGCCGTTCCACAGGACTACATCCAGCATCTCTACGATCGTCTCCATGGGAGAATAGCAGCCTGCATTGCTGCGAAAGGTGGATATACACTGTACTAGTGCCGACATTGTGCATGCTCTGTCGCCTGTGTCTATGTGCCTGTGGTTCTGTCAGTGTGATCATGTGATGTATCTGACCCCAGGAATGTGTCAATAAAGTTTCCCCTTCCTGGGACAATGAATTCACGGTGTTCTTATTTCAATTTCCAGGAGTGTATAATGCCAAGGAAGAGGAGAGCTGCATAAAACATAGACAATTTCAAGTCATTTATACCTGAAAAAAGAAGCGTACATCCTGTCATCTTTCTTAAAGCCTTCAGAAATGCATTTCCTCGTACGTGGAGTGACCGTAAGAGGATATCTTATGTTGTCGGTTATATCCAAGGCGACGCAGCTGTATGGAAGTATAATGAATCCGACAGATGCGTCACGTACGAACAATTTGAGAGAACCTTTTTATCTAAATTTTGGTCATAATCTGTACAAGAACGACTTCGTAGGCAGATTGTAGATCTTGAACCATTGAATCCTAATAATGGCAATTTGCGCCGGTGTTTCGAGAAATATTTGAATATAGAACATTTCTTTGATGATCCGATTGCAACGCTCGACATCGTCCGCGCATTGAAGCCAAGACTGCCGTTTAATATCAAAGAAAAACTTCTGCACATCCCCGACAACGACGCAGAGTATTTTCTCACAGTGCTCGAATTTGTTGTTAAGGTTTATGAGGACCAGTGTTCTGTACGGCAAAATAATTGCTACAATGTTTACACCAGCGCCATACAAAATGAGCAGGGTAGCCAACCCAATTCAGGCGCGACGGCTGCAGTCGGACACGCAAGCCAACAGAATCAACCGCTTCAAATGGTAAATGCATTTACACAACAGAACTTACATGCTCAACACAGCACAGACTACAATTATAACACTTCTTACTCTAATGGTGGCAATCCAAATAAGAGATCGCGCAACAACAAAAACAACTACAGCAGTAATAATAATTATCAGAATGGTAACAAAAATTTTAAGAGAAACAAAAATAACTATCGATCCCCACAAAATCAGGAATGGACCTGGAGTAACAACTATGCTGACTAGTGTCAAAACAGTGCGACAGCACTGCCGCAAAACAATAATATACGCCAGTGGCAACTGCCGCCGCCGCAAATGCTAACTCAGAACAGGAATGTATCTAGTAGTAGTGTAAGTAGGCTGCTTATGTTTTCTCTATGTAAGTAGGCTGTTTATGTTTTCTCTATGTAAGTAGGCTGTTTATGTTTTCTCTATGTAAGTAGGCTGTTTATGTTTTCTCTATGTAAGTAGGCTGTTTATGTTTTCTCTATGTAAGTAGGCTGGTTAGGTTTTTTTTTTTTTGGTAACGCCAACTCTGTATGAAAATCACTGGCTGTGCTGTGTGCAGTCTGTGGCTGCTTTGCATTGTTGTAATACTCGCCATTGTAGCGTTAGGCAGCTGGATGTGAACAGCGCATAGCATTGCGCAGTTGGAGGTGAGCCGCCAGCAGTGGTGGATGTGGGCAGAGAGATGGCGGAGGTTTGTAATTTGTCATGAACTGCTATATTTATATATGATGATATCAAGGTAAATACATTGTTTGTTCTCTATTAATATCTTTGATTTGCTAACCATCCCTATCAGTAGTTAGTGCCTTCCGTAGTTTGAATCTTTTATTTAGCTGGCAGTAGTGGCACTTGCTGTATTGCAGTAGCTTGAGCAGCGAAGATTTTTGTGAGGTAAGTGATTTGTGAAAGGTATAGTTTAATGTTAGTCAGGACCATTCTTTTGTAGGGATTTTTGAAAGTCAGATTGCGTTGCGCTAACAAAATATTGTATGTCAGTTTAAGCACAGTCTTGTATAAATTGTTGAAAGGGGACGTTTCATATGGCGACCCTGCCAGGATACCTCACTGGAATCTTCTGATTTTTTTCTTGTAGTTTGTGTATTTAGTGTAGCTTTTGTTTATTGCTAGCGCGTAATTGTAGAGAGAATCTCCTTTGTAGTTGCAGTCTTTCATTGTTGTACTGTAAAACAGTTGTGGCATGCATGTAGATTTGCACCAAGTATTTCGCAGCTGCGCTTGTAATTAACTAGATATTATTTTCAGTGCTATGTTAATGTGTTCTCTTAGTTTTGCTATTCAAATTGTGCTTTTCTGTGTTATCGTGTGAAATATTGTGACAATAATGGCGTGTGAAAAACGTAACACTAGGCTCCAAAGTAAACTGAGAAATAATAGTGATGACGAGCGTAGCTTAGCAGCACCACTGTGTAATGATGTAACAGACATTCAAAGTAGTAATTTGGTAATTGTGCATAGGGAAATGGAGCGGGCTGCAAACAATGGTGTAGACAGTGAAACAGGTAGTGAACAGGGAAGCATTATCGATCGATCGGTTGGGAACAGCTCGCCTCAGGAATCCGAAATGACAGGACACAATTTTGCAAATACTGTAGATTCAGGTTTTGCGTCCTCACCGTTTTCTCAAATAAGTCAAGACACATTTTCAGCTTGTCAAAATGTGAATGTTGCCAGTGCAAATGCACTGCCGAAAAGAGTAGAGGAACGGATTCCAGACACTAATGCATTGTTATTACAACTAATGCAACAAATGGAACAAAATCAGAGACAAACACAGCAAAAGCTGCAAAAGTTAGACACAATGGAACAAAATCAGAGACAAACACAGCAAAAGCTTCAGAAGTTAGACACAATGGAACAAAATCTTCGGAAGTTAGACACCACACTTGAACAAACACGTGAAGATTTAACTACTGAGTTACATAACATTGAATCGAAATGTCAAAAAGTCTGTAATGACATAAAAACACAAATTTGTGAGCATTTCCAACCTATTTTTTCGCGTCATGAGAATGCATTACAGAATCACGAAGCAGCCATAAAAGAGCTGCAAACCATTGTTCATGAAAATCATGAGACCTTGTGGGCTAAAATTGACTCAGTTGCATCTACCGATTCGGTTACGCAACTGGCAAAAACTCAGGAAAACTTAAAGAACACAGTAGATTCGATTTCAACACAAATGGACACTCTGAAATTTGGTTCAGAAAAACACACTGAGGAAATGTGTTCACTATCAGAGAAAGTAGCCGAACTTTCGGATCAGGTCACTAACTTATCTACAAAGGTAGATGATGATCTGAATGACACAAGACCCGTAGCCTTCACTGACACAGAAGAGTATGAACAAATAAGAAAATTCAAACAAAATCAGAATCAAATTAATACGCAATACAAAAGAGAAATGCGGGAAGTACAAGATCAGCTGACACAGGTAATACAAGAATTACGTATTTCAGAGGACACTCGCGCTCCAATACAGGAAGAGGGACATAGAAATACGGAACAGCCACAAATTAATAACACAGGGCACTTCGGAAATTATGAAAGAAATTGGCAAGGTACACCGAATTTTGAGATGGAACCGCCTAAACGACGTAACAATGACCTACATGCGACTCGCCGACATGATGATTTTGATTATAAGCTATTCATTACTACACGTAAATGCAAAACGTTTAAGAACTCTGCCAATGACAATCATCCACAAGCGTGGCTCCATCAATTCTCTCATTGTTTTCCTCCCAACTGGTCATTGGAGCACAGGTTAGAATTTATGTGTGGCTACTTGGAGAATGAACCAGCTGTAAGAATGCGATCGGTCATTCACGATTGCCACAGTGAAGGAGAATTTTACCATGCCTTCCTCTCAGCATATTGGTCTCAAGCTACACAAGACCGTGTAAAACATAGCATCATGATGATGAAACACTTTGAACAATCTGAATTTTCCAGTCTTGTCAAATATTTTGAAGACATGTTGCATAAGAATCAATATCTTTCAAACCCATACAGCCCCTCAGAACTCATCCGCATTTGCTTACTCAAATTGCCTGAACATTTGCGACATATTATTTTAGCAGGACGTTGCAAAGACGACATTGAAGCTTTTCAGGGACTCTTACAAGAATTAGAAATTGACACTGACAAACGTGGAACGCGAAACCGGGAACACAACAATTACAGGTCACATCCGTCGCAATTCCGCGATGAAAGAAATAATAACTGGACACGACAAGGCTATTCTCACAACGCAAATCGTGACCAAAACAGACACCACCCGTATGACAACCGTTGGCAGAGCAGTAATAGTTACAGAGAAAGATCGCATTTCCGTAGAAATGAATATGACAGAGATAACCATAGAAACAGACAATATGGTAACCAGAACTATTTTTATCAAGGGAGACAGAATACTTTCAGACGCAACAGTTCAGCGCGCAGTTACGATTCAGGAAGAAATTCTCCACCACATGACCGACAAGAAAGAAACTATGGAATCTACCGACATGACGACAGACGATATGATCGTAACGACAGACCTGAATTGCATCAGAACTGGCGGGATTCAAACAGAGCAGGGCCCTCTCGTCACGGTGAATTTGTAGAAGTTAGGTCTCCAAATCCCAATAACGACGCGCGCCAACAAAGGAACAGACAATGACTCGCACAGCAGGCAGCCGCGTGCGCCCGCTGGCTCCGAGAAAAATAACATAAGACGCTAACCTTGAGAAATATTCCAGTATTCTTTACCGACGTATACCGCACGATAACTGGGTTGATGTTGAAACTCTGAGTACTATGAAGAGTAAAAGATTGTACCACATTTCAAATGTAAAACCGTTTATTGAAAGATAATCTGCTTTTTAACTTTGTCTTTGCCATATAACTTTTCACTTCACATTACTAGTATGCTTGTCAGACTTAGAATCTGTTAACATGTAACAATGTTTGAAGTTAAATATCCAGTCCAGAACCAAGAGAACATATTGAAACAGAAATGACGAATGCATTGTTATAGTGAACAGACGACACAGTGTTGTATTTGTACATTCTTGCTTGTTAGTTGCACGATTACGTAACGACTATCAGGCTTACATACTTAGGACACATACTGGTACTGCTAATGAGATTTTAATGCAACATTTAGTTTTACTTGAAAATACATTCTGGGCTTAATGTACTTTCTGTGAGATACCAGACGACACAGTGGTTAGTTTATGTGACAGCTACACGATTTTATCACGACGCTGCTAATGCATGACAATTTACAATGTTGCTTTTGCGGTGTATCTGTTTTATATCTGCACAGTTTTTTTTGAATTCTTCTATAAAGTGAGACATGTTTTAGTGGTGACTTTTGTGCTATTGCTACAAGGAGACAGCCTTTTCCGTAGGACAACAATACGTTACAGCACAGTAATTTCTTCATCACAACAATAAGCGTAATAACTAAGAAATTTATACGCAAAGCATTTCACTTTTGTTTATCATGTGGTAAGTACATTGATTTCTGCAGAACTTAGCTTTCGGAGGACGATAACTACGACACTTCCACAGAGATTATGTTGCGACAAGATGCACAGTTTAGCGCTACAGTACACGCATTTGAGTGATTAATCTTATACTTAAAACACTTATTTTTAAAGATTTTTTTTTAATTACAAAGAAAGTTTTCCGTGATACATTTTATTCCATTGCTGTAATTTGTAACACCTGGGAGTATAATTACATTTATCCTCAGGGGGGTACACGCCTACTTTGTGTACCATGTGTTTGGCAAGCACAAGGAACCCTAGCTAATATGGTATTTGCTTATACAACTTTACACGTCGGTACCATATTTCTCTAAAACATAAATTACACAGCGATCTGATCATTTAACTGAGTGATAAGCATGTTTTTTACTACGTCAGTGACACATGTTTACGTAATTACACCGTTGGGTAACTTCACACTTACGAAATTGTATTTTGTCTGTACTGTGTGAACTCTTCATATTTTTTTGGAACCATTGTGATAGTATGAGAGCTTTGAATGATGTATTTGGTATGGATTCATGATTTTTAAAGTACGTTTGAGGCAGATGACACTTTTGACATGAACAGAGAATTTTTTTAATTATTGGAGGAAGCTACGACGATTTTGAGATTTGACTGAGGTGTTATGATGTTATTTTTATGACGACGATGTGTATTATGCTGCTGAGGTATGTTTATGATTAATAGGCTGAGGCTATATGAGTTATTTGATTATGCTTCATATTTATAATGACGAAATATTGACGAGTGTCGATGGATACGTATATGTGTAATAAGGTAAGGAGTAATGAATAGTGGGTAGGGACTCTTGACTTGTGAAAAAGGATGTTGGAAACCGAGAATCGTACTTTAAGAGTTATGAAATGTGTGTGTAAAGGCGTGAATGTATCACAATGCCGGCGAAAATTTTTTTGGACACTGTTATATTCATAGGATTTTGTTTCTACACACCTGTGAAATTTTCATATGAGACTGTCACTGTAGCGGAAACTGGTGTCGTAAATATTTCCGTAAGAAAGTGACCACCTGCACGTGCGTCGTCGGCACACAGCTGTGTCAGACATCTGGAGAACTAGCCATTAGGGTGTGCCTTTCCGGAAGCCTATACCCCCGCTAATGACATTCCTTTGTAGAGGGCATCGCTAATGCGACACGCTCATTACTTGAAAACATATGATTTTTGTAATGCGTTGTGGGCACACAGCTGTGTCAAACACCTGGAGAACAAGCCATTAGGGTGTGCCTTTCATCGCTAATGCGACACCCTTGTTACTTGAAAACATATGATTACTCGCACTTTGTGCTAATTATTGAAATGCTTATGAATTGATGGGAAATATTCGTACATCTGCACACCTGATTATGACAAGTGTCTTTCTCCAAGAGTTGAGTGCTACTGACTTATGAAATGTCACATGACAGCTGAATGATATTTTTATGCTTTGCTTTTCATAGTTGCTTATTTCATTTGATATCTGGTTTCCAGCTGTGTTGCAGCATTGCTTTTATAAAATGAAATGCATTTGCTAATGTGAACACTTTCTGTCAACAGATCTATTAAATAATTATTTTATGATCCACATTCTTTAAAAAAGGAGCACTTGGAAAGGAAAGAACAATAAGAAGGAACTAGTAACAGTAACACATAATTTTCTTTTCAAGTACATGGTAATATTTCTTTTTACAATCAGTTGTTGTGGTGCACCACTTTAATTACATAGACATTAAGATGTGAATATACATTTTCCTTTTCTGCATTGTTGTTTTTACTGTAATATTCTTTCCGCTTGAGCTTTGTCATGTTTAGATATAAGTTGCTGCTGTTTGCCAGGCATAGTGTTATTGAATTTGACTTTTGCTAATTTATGCTGCTAGCTTTGCCAATTTGAATATTTTGTCATTGCTGTTTGTGTTAATTGTTTTGTGCTGCTGCATTGCCTCGTCCCTTAGTTTAGCATCTGAGCTCAGTAGATTTAAGTTAGCTTAAGAGGGGGTAGCCTCTAAGAGAATGAGTTGCGATGAATTGGAAGAAATGCATTCAGAAGTTATACGAAAAAAAGTACAGAAAACAGGTTTAGGTAGGATTTTCTTGGAAATAAATGTTGAGGTAAGAAATGTGTGAACATATAAATACAGAAAGCATGCTTAGATAGAATTTTTTTGGTGGAAACAAAGGATGAAATAAGAGGAAAGATATATGAAGTTTTGGGTTGGACTGCAGTACCACATGTTACACTGAAAACGAACCCTGTCCTTTCCTATTGGTGTTATCCCACTATATGTTTGTGTACCCTTGTGTATTTGTTTTCTTCCTGTCTCTGTGTAGTTTCATAGAATTTTTTTCTCTTTTAATATTAAGCTACATTCACGATGATGAGGAATACTGTTATCCTCAAATATAATTGGCATTAATAATATGTTATTTACTTTGTAAAGATGTTAGACATTATTCATTCTGTTTAAATGCTCATGTGTGAAGTTGATGTTTCAATAATTATTCTGATCTTCTATGTATGTACTCATGTCATAATTTCTGTAACACTGACGTATATGTCTATTTCTATTCTTTTGTAAAGCCCCTATTACTACAAATGTTATCTGTATTGTAATGTTCTTTAATGATGTATTTTGTACCTTTATTGTATTCTTATGTTATAAAATTGTAATTGTCACCAGTTCATGATATTATTAACTTGTTAGTTACATTTCACTGCACACGTTTCTGTTGGTCATAGTATATGGACAATATGTGAGAAGTAGGGACTGTTAGTGTTTGCACGTGTGTTAATAATTCAGCAAGGGACTGGATAACAGCATTGCTGGGACAATTCCAAAAACTTTGTGAGTGCATAAGTGGTGGTTATGGACTTGCTATATTATCCACAAGACTCTTCAATGGTGATTGTGCACCTGCACAGTCACAACAGATGGCTGCTAGGTATCTCTACAAGGACTACAGTGGGTCTGCATCTTTGATGACTCACCAGTACCATTATCTCTACAAGGACTACAGTGGGTCTGCATCTTTGATGGCCCACCAATTGCTACAAGGACTGCAGTGGGTCTGCACCTCTGGTGGCCCACCAGTACCGTAATTTCTACCAGGACTACAGTCGGTCTGCTTTGTGATGACCTAACTACCAATATTCTTCAAAACGTCGACTGACTCTGCTGTGGGTTTACTGTGTTGTGGCCCATTACCTGTCTGCATGTCGAGTCAGCACTGTCTTTCCGTTGGAAGGACAACACTACTTCTTCAAGACTGCATGGAAATCCACTACTTCTGTGTGCATTTTCTTTTACTGCTCAGACTTTGAGAAAAACTCTGCATTTTTACTGTGATGAACAATCTGGACTGTCTTTATGGACTGTGAGAAATTTTTAGCTTTTGACCAACATTGTATCAATAAGTGTGTGCATTTGATATCTTTGTTATTGCAATTATGAAAAATTTTTTCAAATCTGTATTGGCCACTGCCCAACCCAATTTGAAAATTTTTTTTGTGGGGAGCATGGGGGCTATGTAAGTAGGCTGTTTATGTTTTCTCTATGTAAGTAGGCTGTTTATGTTTTCTCTATGTAAGTAGGCTGTTTATGTTTTCTCTATGTAAGTAGGCTGTTTATGTTTTCTCTATGTAAGTAGGCTGGTTAGGTTTTTTTTTTTTTTTGGTAACGCCAACTCTGTATGAAAATCACTGGCTGTGCTGTGTGCAGTCTGTGGCTGCTTTGCATTGTTGTAATACTCGCCATTGTAGCGTTAGGCAGCTGGATGTGAACAGCGCATAGCATTGCGCAGTTGGAGGTGAGCCGCCAGCAGTGGTGGATGTGGGCAGAGAGATGGCGGAGGTTTGTAATTTGTCATGAACTGCTATATTTATATATGATGATATCAAGGTAAATACATTGTTTGTTCTCTATTAATATCTTTGATTTGCTAACCATCCCTATCAGTAGTTAGTGCCTTCCGTAGTTTGAATCTTTTATTTAGCTGGCAGTAGTGGCACTTGCTGTATTGCAGTAGCTTGAGCAGCGAAGATTTTTGTGAGGTAAGTGATTTGTGAAAGGTATAGTTTAATGTTAGTCAGGACCATTCTTTTGTAGGGATTTTTGAAAGTCAGATTGCGTTGCGCTAACAAAATATTGTATGTCAGTTTAAGCACAGTCTTGTATAAATTGTTGAAAGGGGACGTTTCAGTAGTAGTCGTAGTGGTAGTAGTAGCTTTATTCATTTGTAGATCTCTTTTTACATAAATATAGGACATGTCAAAGTATTTACAAGTTTAGACCAATTTAAAATAAGCTAATCCATATACACATATATTTACAGACTTCCAGTTAGACACATTTCATTAGATTAACTCCTGGTATAAATAACTTATTAAATAATGTAATGGCACACTGTTCACTCATATCTCACTATCAGTCACTGTGTGCACTATACACACATTGTTTCATAACACTTCACTCACTACACACACACACACACACACACACACACACACACACACACACACACGAACACACTCACACTCATACACATACACTCACACACTGTTGATTTCTGGGCCATTTTTCTGTACCGCAACTTCCCATTTGCTATCCTGAAACACTGAGTCTGCATCCGTCCATAATGAGTAAGATGTTGAGCTCAGAAAGAGGAAGAGATGTTAATATTGTGCTATGCATAGCTTGGGAGTAAGTATTTCTAGAAAGAAAAAAAGAAGGAAAAAAACATGAAGTGAAGGTGTTATGTGGAATGTTGGATGTTTAATAATCATTCTTATTATTATTTATTTGCATAACATTTTTTTATTAAACCCCTACTCTGTTTCATCTAAGTAATCCTTCAATGAATAAAATGTATTGCATGACACATACTTTTTAGCTGCCCTTTTAAATAAGAGTATTTTTGCAATTTCTTTAATGTCTTTTGGTAATTTATTGTACAGTTTTATTCCATGGTACAAAATGCTGTTTTGAGTTTTATGTTTATTTTTTTTCTTGGTAAATGTAAGTTGAGTCTATGTCTTGTTGCATGGTCATGGACAGAGCTGTTTGTGCAATAATTACCAATGTTATTTTTGATGTGTATAACTGACTGGTAAATGTATTCACATGGAACAGTTAAAATCCACAGTGTTTTGAACAGATCTTTATGATGAGTTCGACTAGTATTTTTGGTTATTACTCTTATGACTCTTTTCTGGAGTTTGAAAATTGTGTTCATATTTTATGTGTTTATTCCCCAAAAAAGAATGCCATAGCTAAGAATTGCTGCACATATGAATAATATGTAACTAAAAGACACTGCATGTTACACACTAATGATAGGATTCTAAGGGCATAACATGCTGATGACATTCTGTTTGCAAGTACCTTTGTGTGTTTGCACCACTTCAATTGAGAATCAATACTCATTCCTAGAAATTTTGCATTTGTTACACAGTCTATGGAGGTGCTATCTTCATTTAATTTAACGTTGTCATTCTTCCTCTTCAAACTGAAATTCATGGCATTAGTATTCTTCATGTTCAATGGAATGCAGAACAGGGAATCATAAAGCGGTTACAGCATCGGTGATTTGAGCCGTAAATAGAAATATTAAAAAGGGTAGGAAGATTTTTCTGTTTAGAAAAAGTGACAAAAAAAGCAGATTTCAGAGTACTTGACAGTTCAACACAAAAGTTTTATCTCAAGTACAGATAGTGTTGAGGATCAGTGTTAAAGTTCAAAACCATCATACAATATGCATTACATGAGTATGTGCGAAGCAAGATCGTAAGAGAGGAAAAGAGCCACCGTGGTACAACAACCGAGTTAGAAAACTGCTACGGAAGCAAAGGGAACTTGACAGCAAACGTAAACATAGTAAAAGCCTTGCAGACGAACAAAAATTACACGAAGAGAAATGTAGTGTGAGGGGGCTATGCGAGTTTTCAACGAATTCGACAGTAAAAGTTCTAATCACTGACTTGGCAGAAAAACCTAAGAAATTTTGGTCTTATGTCAAAACGGTAAGTGGATCAAAACAAAATGTCAAGACACTCTGTGACCAAAATGGTACTGAAACAGAGGATGACAGACTAAAGGCCGAAATACTAAATATCTTTTTCCAAAGCTGTTTCACAGATGAAGACTGCAATGTAGTTCCTTCTCTAGATTGTCGTACAGATGACAAAATGGTAGATATCGAAATAGATGACAGAGGGATAGAAAACAAGTAAAATCGCTCAAAAGAGGAAAGGCCGCTGGACCTGATGGGTTCGATTTTACACAGAGTACGCGAAGGAACTTGTTCCCCGCCCCCTTCTTGCAGCAGTGTACCGTAGGTCTCTAGAAGAGCGTAGCGTTCCAAAAGATTGGAAAAAGGCACAGGTTATCTCCGTTTTCAAGAAGAGAAGTCGAGCAGATGTGCAGCACAATAGAACTATATCTCTAACGTCGATCAGTGGTAGAATTTTGGAACACGTATTATGTATGAGTATTATGACTTTTCTGGAGACTAGAAATCTACTCTGCAGGAATCAGCACAGGTTTCGAAAAAGACGATCATGTGAAACCCAGCTCGTGCTATTCGTCTACAAGACTCAGGGGGCCATAGACACAGGTTCCCAGGTAGATGCCGTGTTTCTTTACTTCTGCAAGGCGTTTGATACAGTTCCGCACAGTCGTTTAATGAACAAAGTAAGAGGATATGGACTATCAGAACAATTGTGTGATTGGATTGAAGAATTCCTAGATAACAGAACGCAGCATGTCATTCTCAATGGAGAGAAGTCTTCCGAAGTGAGAGTGATTTCAGGTGTGCCACAGGGGAGTGTCGTGGGACCGTTGATATTCACAATATATATAAATGACCTTATGGATAACATCGGAAGTTCACTGAGGCTTTTTGTGGATGATGCTGTAGTATATCGAGAGGTTGTGTGTGTGTGAAATCTTAAGGGACTTAACTGCTAAGGTCATCAGTCCCTAAGCTTACACACTACTTAACCTAAATTATCCTAAGGACAAACAAACACACCCATGCCCGAGGGAGGACTCAAACCTCCACCGGGACCAGCCACAAAGTCCATGACTGCAGCGCCTACGTCCACTCGGCTAATCCCGCGCGGCGAGAGGTTGAAACAATGAAAAATTGTACTGAAATGCAGGAGGTTCTGGAATAAGTGTTGTGGATCATTTATTACCTTATCCCCCTCACTTAGCAGTATGTTATTTTGCGTTTGTTTGCCTCTCCCCGTTTCCTTTTTTGTAACATCCCAGAATGCTTTACTTTTATTCTCTGGATTATATATTATTTTGTCATTAAATGACTTTTTGCGGCAATTAGCACCTTCCTATAGATCTTTTTGTATCTTTCTGGATCATTGCGAATCTTTTTCGTGGAACTGAGGTGTTTAAGTGTTTGGGAGGACTTCTTAATACCTGCTGTTATCCATCTGTTTTTGTGAGATGTTGATACAGACTTCCGTACTTTTGGAAATGCCTTTTCGAAGTTCAATTTAGACAATGTGGAGAATTTAAATATTCACATTGGTTTCCTTATACACTTCATCCCAGTTTTGTTTTTCAGGTTCTTTTGAAAAATCTTTTATTCTGATTTCTGATGGATATCGTTTGTAGGCTTGTAGTTTAGGGAATGATTCGATGCCTGATTTTACTGTAGTTATTTGACAAAGATGGTCTGATAGTCCGAGATCTTTTACAGCTACATCACATTTTTCCCTGTCCATACTTGTGGCCACATGGTCAATTAGTGATGCAGGCATTGTAGTAAACCTTGTTGCTCTATTGACCAATAGGGACATGCCAAAACTTTGAAGGATGTTTATGAAGGCGCTGCTGGATTCATGTATGATATTAGTGTTGATGTTAATGTCCTCACACAGAAATATGTTGACCTTTGTACTTGAGACTTTATCCAGAACTTCTGTTAATTTATTGAAAAAAGTGTCCACACTACCACTGGAAGTTCTATACACACACAAAATGATTAATTTCTCGGTGATATCAAGCCCTGTTAACTCAATAGCTGATATTTCATTGCGTTTGTCTTCACTTACTGTACTGAGGTCATGTCTTGATTTGAAATGTGTGCCTTTTCTGATATAAATGCATGATCCTCCACCCCTTTAAGTAATTCTGCAGTAAGATTTTGCCCTTTAATGCTATGATAAACTACATGTTTGATTTCTGTGTCTCTACACCAGTGCTCAGTAATACAATCTACTGTGCAGTTCAGAGATTGGAGCTCAACTTCTAATAGTTGTATTTTATTTTTTATTGATTACATGTTTTGATGGAGGATTGTTAAGTCTGTGAAATGCCCCACGTTGCTCTTTGCAATGGTTTGTTTTTGTTTCTGACATCTGGTATGTGTGATATTTTAAGTGTTAAAATCTGTCTTGTGTGTGATTGTTTCAGTATTTTTTAATCTGCTGGAGATACTCTTTAGGCAGGGGAACCTGCTGTCTGGATTTATCCTAAAAAAGACCTACAGGTATTTGACCACGTGTAGCCCGAGATCCACCCCCTATACTTTCATGAATCAGCTGTACCAATCTTTCCTTCCCAGACCTGTTTATGTGTAGGCCATATTTAGTGAAACCCCATCTGTTGATAGTCCCAACGGGCACCAGAGAAACATGAGCACAGTTGGCTGTCCTCAGAACCATCCCTAACCCCACACTGATTCGCCTCACAGCTACATCAAGGTGTGGTCGATCATGACGCCGGAACAGCTCAACAAAGTGTACGTTGATGCCTTGAGTCAGGGAAGCTATCTCGTCCAGGTCACCACCTATGTCATATGCCCCATCCCTGTCCAAACTGTTTCCTGCGCCACCCACTATCACTACATGGTCCTCTTTTGTGAAGTCCTTACATAAAGACCCTAGATCCTCTATCACATGACTTAGCCCTGCATTTCGCTTGAAGATACTGGTGGCCTGGTACGCTGCCCCTAAACTGTCCTGTAACTGAGGGCTTACACGTCTACCATGGCTACTACCTATCAGCAGCACTTTATTCTTTCTATCACTTGGTACATTCCTAGGCTTCTTGGTCTCAGTTGAAGTGCGCTGCACATTTCCTGCTCCTCGTTCTACCTGGAGCTCTTCTCCACTTAACTCTGGCAGCGGTAGTTACTCGTTTTTGGTTTTGATGATAAAACTGTCAGATCGCGTTCTCTTTATTCCTATCCTCCTACCAGCTGCCAATTCCCAACCACCCTCCTACCCGCTATCTCCATTGATCCTTATGATTTCCTTCCTTGCTTCCTCCAACTGTGCCTGAAGGTCACAGATATTCCTTTCCTGTTCCCCGATCAAAATGTTCCTACTGCATACTCTGCAGTTCCAGGAAAGCGCCTCTTCTGTTCTCCCAACATTCTCCCCACTGCATCCCCCCCCCCTCCCAGTGAAAATATTTCCAACAAGATTGGCAATAAATCCCTCTACTCACTACCCTATAACAGCTCCCACATTTCTCACTCATGGTCAGTTTCGAAAGAATAATTAAGTTTAAAGAATGTTTTAAATTTGCCAAGGACGCGAGATTGGTTGTGTGTAAACAAAAAACGACATAAAGGTATTATGTGCGAGGGTTGTTTTTGTACTGATTTAAAGATACAATGACAGAAGAATGAATTTGTAATTATTTTGATTTTAGAGAATTTACGTTATCAGGCGTGTTTGGTCAGGTTTTTAAACGTTTATAACTCGAAAATTTAGGCCTAGATCGCGTCTATCTAAATAGTAAACAATACGATATTTGTTAGTTAAATACGATTTAGAAACGTTAAATTACACTTTTATTGCAACAATAGACACTGATGAAACTAGTAGCTGTCTTTTTTAAACGAATTTTGCACTATCAAGAAAACTTAATTGAATTTCTTGTGTTTATGTCACGCAAAATTTCGGGTTATTTCGCGATTATCGGGACTTTATCTAAAGAACAAGTTTTTTCAAGAACTAGCTCTACTGGGTCGCTAATATTCAGTTGTGTGACAAGAACGGGCAGTACAGCAAGTATACAAAACAAAGAAAATTTACATTTGACACTATTCCCTCTTAAATAAGTTCTTTTAGCGGACGAAGAAAATACCTGTGATCTAATTCGGCGGCCATCAATAATGAGGAATAATCTACGAATCCGCAGGTGAATCAAAACATGAAACCGCAACGACCGCCACTGTTTGGAGACTGGAATAAACAATACCCAAATGTAAAAATTATCGAAGTAACTAGTGATACTCTACTTCCGTCTGTGCCTGCACTCACTACAAATGTGACGACGTCACACTAGAGACAGTCACTGCTGTGTCCCACGTCGGGGCTGTGGAAGAATTGGGGGCGACTTCAATTTAAGTTTATTATTTGACACACCCACTTTGCAACGGCACAATGATCATGTACCTGACAGTTGAATACAGGAATCATTATCATTTATAAGGTATGATCATGACGAAAACTTGTCTGATGAACACACAAAGTTGTTGATCAACCAATGAAATTGTTTTGGTCTCAACTACTGGTGTTGTGGGTGGTATTCCCACTACTATTATTCTGGACACAGGAGTGACTGTTAGTGTCTTGTCTTATGAAAATGTGTGAGCTTGAACCCATACCAGAGTATCCTGTCCAGAATTGAAAAATTTAACTGCCATAGGCAATAAGTCTTAGGGTTAAGAAACAGGTATTCGTGACAGTCAAGGCACGTAATGGAATCATACAATAGCCATTCCTCATCGTCCAAAACCTGCTCACTAATTGTATTTTAGGTTTAAATATATTGTGTGAGAAGGACAGCACTATTGACTTCTCCCAATGCAAATGTGTACTTAGAGATAAGGGCAGTGAAATTTCAATTGACTTTGATATAAGGACTCTGAAGCATGATAAATATTGTATAGGGAACAAGATTCAGTTAATACAGGACACTGATGACGTTGACACACAGACACACGCATCTGATGCCGAGTTTGAGGACTTTGAAACTTAAATTAGTAATAAGTTATTAGAAACAACGGTTGTCACATATGATGAACGTAATGAACTTTATGATGTTTTATCCAAGTATATACAAGTATTTAGCAAACGACCAGGTAGGATCAACACATATGTGTATAAAATAGAAGTTAAGCCTGACCAGATATTCTTCCACAAAACCTAAAATGTGCCACTACCCAATGACCTTCTGTGTGGCATGAGTTGAAACAAATGTTAGAGTGGAAAATTATCGAACCTTCCACATCACCTTACTGCAGCCCTTTACTTGTTGTAAAGAAACCCAATGGGTATATCAGAGTTGTTTTGGATGCTCGTGCAATTAATGAGATTATTTTACCTGTTTGCATGAAACCTGAGAATTTAGAGGAGCAACTTCAGAAGTTTTTAGATTCTAAGTATTTTTCTACGATAGATATGACCAAATCGTTCTGGCAAGTCCCAATCACGCCAGATTCTAGAAAGTATGGTGCTTTTATATTCAGGGGGCGAACCCATCAATTTGTGTCCTTCCCTTTGGTCTGAACAACAGTTCAGGCGTGATTATCACCGCCTTGGATACTGTAGTTGGTGATGAATTGGTTGAATCAGTTACTCTCTACATTGATGGCCTGTTCATAGCTAGTAAGACTTGGTCTCAACACATTGATACTTTGCAAAATATTCTGCATAAATTCGCACAAGCTGGAGTGACAGCTAATCTCAAAAAGTCGAAATTTGCTTGAGTGAAATAAAATTTCTTGGACATATTATTAATGCTCAACGTATACGACCTGACCCAGGAAAATTAGATGCAACCAGGAATTTTCCTAGTCCACAGACTAGAAAGCAACTGAAATCTTTCCTCGGACTTTGTTCTTTCTTTCGACAATATATACCACACGAACTTTTAAACAGCAAACATCTATGGAACCTACTCAAAAAGTATCAGATATGGATATGGTCTGACCAATATCAGAAAGACTTTGATAGTATTAACCATTCTTTGGTTAACACAAATATTTTGGATCACCCTGATTTTAATTTAGATTTATGTATGACGTGTGACGCATCGTGCTATGGTTTAGGCTGGTGTTTGTCTCATGCTGCAAAGAATGCAGAACAAGAACATGTGAAAATTATTAGTTTTGCAGGCCGCACACTTAAGCCTAGTTTACATGACGACACTAGGTTGCAGGCAACTGTGCTACCGGCCACTGCGCAGGCGCGCCGTGCGTTTGCGCAACTCGTTGATGAAACTAAATACTTTCGGCGTGTTCCAACTTTGGCGACACTAGTTGAATGAGTTTTGAGGTTATGTGTGTTCGTAGAGTGCAGAAAAAATGAAATATGAAGTGGTGAACGGAGAATAATGTTCGCTTTTTGGATATCTATGTTTTGCATAGGTGTTTGTGGGATTTCAGTTATGCTGAGTACAAAAATAAGCAACATATTGCTGCCGCTGAGACAGCCATGCGCGATCGTAACATAAATGGTTTGACAGTATCTGAACTGCAGGGCAAAATTTATTGAGTTAGGGACACATATATAACTGAATTAAGATAAATACAAGCAAGTGTAATTCTGGCTGTGGCTGTGCTCTCGTCTACAAGACCGTACAGATCTATCTTCAAGAGAGTAGTTTGCAAACCATTCTCTTCTTAATGCGGCCTGTTTCGAATAATTATTGTTGCTAATGTTAATCATTGTTACTGTTAATAATTATTTGTGTTAACGAAAAAGCGTCATCACCAACTAAAACCGTATCTTATAGCATGCCGAGTGTTCTCGATTGTAATGCACGCAATATGATATGTAATTTGAGTTCTGACGACAGTGCTTCATGCATTACAGTGACTTTGTTCCTTAACGAATAACTAACTCTATTTAGAAGACACGTGAACAGTTCTGGTGACATTCTAAGATAACTAAAAGAACTTCTTGGCTCTTCCGTTATAAATTATTTCACCAAAGATGCTGAACAACCGAGCTTACGTCTTTTCTTCATCCAGTCACGAATCGAAACACGTTTCTTTTTTTTTTTTCTTATGCAGCGATTCCCGCAACAAGCTTTAACTCCTTCACAACTTGTGCGACGTGCAGCTGCCAAAAGTTTCATTTCAGACATGACTCAGGGACCCACTATACGACGAAACTGAAGTGTATACTGGTGTCGCCGTGTCTATAGTCATATATGAAACCACTTGCGTGCAACTCATTCCACGCAACGAGTGGAGCAATCCAATGTCGTCGTGTAAACTATAGTTCAATTCTTTTATCTTGGCGGCTCGCGCATGCCCGCCCAGACGCGGGAGATTGTTGCGTTGCCACTTGCACGCACCAAGAGAAGCAGCGCCATAGTATAGTATAGTTCGCAAACTTACGTTTAGGGGGGAGCCCGCAGTTTATGAAGTAAAGTCACCACGGCCGCATTAACCCTTTCGCTGATACAGAGACGTGCTCCCCGCATTCCGCGCAGTGCGCGATTTTGTCACTGCACTGCTCGCCTGTGCAGACACATGGTGCTCCCACTGCTTTGACACACTTATCATACGATTTCACAAAAACTATTTGCCCCAAAAATTTGATTTTTACACATCTTCTTGACTGATACCTTCCCCCCATAATGACTTAATTTTGTTTCGATGTTCAACGCAGTTATTGTGCAGCATTAAATGTAGTAAACCACTGTACGAAATTTTGAAGAGTTTGCAGAGGTAAAAGTCCACAGCGTATACTTTCCGTATGGTCGATTTTAGTTGTCACAATGTTGAGAAAGAAATGTGGACAATATACCTAAATTCCACATAAAATTTACTGTATAACAATATCTCATTTAAGTACCACGTAGGTGTCGTATGTAATATTGAGAAATATTTCGTCTTTCGCGACTGTAGCAAAAGTTTTACTTACACTGAGCACGTTTGGCTTTATGTTAAATAAAGAGACAAAGCACTAGAAATTTCAAAAAATTGCATTCAAACGAATATAATCGGTGAAGTAACGCACTTCGATATTGTTTTTAAATAATGAAAATATTACGCTTCGCTCAAGGTTTGAACTCCTAACCTTTGGCGTAGAAGCCCATCGCCTTAACCATTACGCTATCGCAACTCGTCACGCTGCAGAACTCCATGAAGACTCTAACACGTCACGCAAAATACTGACAAACACTGTTGGTATGACTTTGAATTACTCACGCTTCGTCGAAGTACGGTAGGAAATAAACAATTACCGCTGTTCTTTATTGCGAAAAAGCGGTTCGTGTGATTGATACAAACACCTTTCCTTGCTTTCGCCTGAATTAGGAGTCGTATTGCTTGTTTGGTTTAATTAATTAATAGAATATGAAGCAGTTGGTATAAAGAATGCTTTTTCCAAACTTTCTATAAAAGAAAGTCTGCTATCAAGACATTGCTTTTGTTCTATTACTTTATTTATGACTGAACGTTTCTAAAACTCGTCCATGCTCTGCACTGCAGTCGAGATCTGGCAACGTCGTTCTCTGTTCATTGGCTGACTGTGTTTTGTGACGTCAGATGCGCAGAACGAACCTAAACTCGGCCGCCAACATAAATGACGCGCACTTTAGGCTTTAGTGAATGTGAACGGACATACTCTACCACAGAACCTGAAACACTCTCTATAGCGTGGGCCTTTAAGAAATTCAATTATTATTTATATGATAGGCACACTAAAATTTTTACTGAAGACCAATCTCTCACATTTTTGTTAACTTGTAAGCTAGTACATCCCAGATTGCCACGTTGGGCTTTATCTTTGCTAAACTATTCCTTTGAAATTGTATATCTTAAGGGTAAAGACAACATCACTGCCGACGCTTGTCTCGTCTACCTCAAGGCTTGAATGAGTGTAGCTCTGAACTGGAAAATGTGAATGATTACCGAATACTTCTTACGCAGGACAAACTATATCACCAGTATTATATCGACTTACATAGAAATATGTTAACATTGCAGAAATCTGGAATAAGATAAGAGTTTTACTCACAAATCAACCTGACCATACTCTGACCAACCGCTATTTCATACATAATGATGTGTTATTTTATCGCCGTCATCCTGAAGCCACTACTTAGTGTGTTTGTATTCCTAAGGACTCTGAACGTAACCTAATTTGGCACACACATTTTGTTTGGGGTCATTATGATATCAAGAAGTGCATAGCAAAACTTAAGTACCTATTGTTACTTTAGCAATATGAGATGTAAGATCCACAGTATACTCAAAACATGTACAATCTGTCAAAAATCTAAACTGCTGAACTTGTCTATGAAGACTTATTTGCATTCTATTCTATCCAGTAAACTTCTAGAAATTGTAAGTTCTAATATAAGCGGTCCACATCACACAAGCAGTGTGTACGCTGTTTGTCAGTCTTCGGCGGCTGGCGCGCTGCCAGGATGGCCTTGAGCCGCCTTATCGGCAGGGTCAAAGGTCACGCGCTCAGAGAGCTGACGTAACATGCTGTTGCATACTCTATGTCGACAGATTCTAGATGTACGCGCCCCGGTTCTCAGCTACGCTACAGATCAATTTATTTATGAAAATACAAAGTACAGTCTCCAACAAATTTTACATATTCACATGTACCTTTACCTTTAATCCAAATAAATACAGTTTCATTAACAGATATCTTACGTCTATTGCGGGTATACAAGGAGAAGGGTGAGGGTGACATATAAGATGATTTGCATTTTCACAAACATGGTATGTGCGATAGAATATGACGTCACGGTCGACGAAGCTTTCCAGTCCTGATACATTGGGTACACTTGTACCACCTCGTACAATTGCCACGGTTAGCCAGCCATTACCATGCGAAAATGTATCGTTCAGATCAATACTGAAGTTCAGTCTACATCCACAGAAGACAGCGGGTCCATCTAGTAGTGAATGTGCAGCGACAGATTTTATAGTATTCTTCTTCTTGTCAGTCTTTATTTATGAAAATACAAAGTACAGTCTCCAACAAATTTTACATATTCACATGTACCTTTACCTTTAATCCAAATAAATACAGTTTCATTAACAGATATATTACGTCTATTGCGGGTATACAAGGAGAAGGGTGAGGGTGACATATAAGATGATTTTCCAAAGTCTTTATTTGCATTTTCACAAACATGGTATGTGCGATAGGCTATGACGTCACGGTCGACGAAGCTTTCCAGTCCTGATACATTGGGTACACCTGTACCACCTCGTACAATTGCCACGGTTAGCCAGCCATTACCATGCGAAAATGTATCGTTCAGATCAATACTGAAGTTCAGTCAAATAAATACAGAAGAAGAATAACACGCGGCTGGCACTGTGAAATATTCTAAGTCCCTTATCTGGCGCCGCGCCAGTGCGCGGCTATAAAAGCGAGCGCTGCCCGCGGAGCGGATCATTCGCGCTCCTGCTGCTGCACACGCAACTGCATTGAACGCTGCCAAGATGCCCTACAGAAGATACCGTCGTCGTGCAAGACAGACAATATATAAAACAATAGAAGACATTGAAATGACAACATCTGCTGCTGACAAGAAGAAGAATACTATAAAATCTGTCGCTGCACATTCACTACTAGATGGACCCGCTGAACGATACATTTTCGCATGGTAATGGCTGGCTAACCGTGGCAATTGTACGAGGTGGTACAGGTGTACCCAACGTATCAGGACTGGAAAGCTTCGTCGACCGTGATGTCATAGCCTATCGCACATACCATGTTTGTGAAAATGCAGACAGACAATATATAAAACAATAGAAGACGTTGAAATGATAACATCTGCTGCTGACAAGAAGAAGAATACTATAAAATCTGTCGCTGCACATTCACTACTAGATGGACCCGCTGTCTTCTGTGGATGTAGACTGAACTTCAGTATTGATCTGAACGATACATTTTCGCATGGTAATGGCTGGCTAACCGTGGCAATTGTACGAGGTGGTACAGGTGTACCCAATGTATCAGGACTGGAAAGCTTCGTCGACCGTGACGTCATATTCTATCGCACATACCATGTTTGTGAAAATGCAAATCATCTTATATGTCACCCTCACCCTTCTCCTTGTATACCCGCAATAGACGTAAGATATCTGTTAATGAAACTGTATTTATTTGGATTAAAGGTAAAGGTACATGTGAATATGTAAAATTTGTTGGAGACTGTACTTTGTATTTTCATAAATAAATTGATCTGTAGCGTAGCTGAGAACCGGGGCGCGTACATCTAGAATCTGTCGACACAGAGTATGCAACAGCATGTTACGTCAGCTCTCTGAGCGCGTGACCTTTGACCCTGCCGATAAGGCGGCTCAAGGCCATCCCGGCAGCGCGCCAGCCGCCGAAGACTGACAAACAGCGTACAATATATAAAACAATAGAAGACGTTGAAATGACAACATCTGCTGCTGACAAGAAGAAGAATACTATAAAATCTGTCGCTGCACATTCACTACTAGATGGACCCGCTGTCTTCTGTGGATGTAGACTGAACTTCAGTATTGATCTGAACGATACATTTTCGCATGGTAATGGCTGGCTAACCGTGGCAATTGTACGAGGTGGTACAGGTGTACCCAATGTATCAGGACTGGAAAGCTTCGTCGACCGTGACGTCATAGCCTATCGCACATACCATGTTTGTGAAAATGCATGTTAAACTGTATTCTATAAGATATGCTACTGCCTTTGCCATCATTTGTCATTTGTTGTTTCTAATGCCACTACATTCCTCACGTGGGAAAACCAAAAGCTATTTTATCCGACAATGCTACATAATATACTGGGTACAAGTGGCGTAAATTTCACAAAGACAGTAGTATTAAGAGCATTTTTATCTCAAGGTCCAGTCGCCAGTGTAATCCTACTGACGTGTGTTCCGTGAGATTAACAGATTTATGAGAACCTATATTTCTACCAAACATACCGATTGGGAAACATATTTGTCTTTATTTGAAGAGGTACACAACAACCTCAATGTTTATGAAACTTCATACACTCCTAATGAGCTCATGTTTGATCGCAAAGAAGACAACGATTGGGCAAACAATGCTGTTACCAAAACTTTCTTTTCAGAAAACAACACACGACGAAAAGGTAAGGGAATTCTGTGCAACGCTGACTGCGGAAGCCAAAATTATGAACAAAACTTATGCACGCACTGTCATGAAAAAGAAGGAATTTCAAGCTGGTATGTTAGTGCTTTTGTGTACTCACCATAAATCATCTGCTCTTCAGCGGCGCAACGCGAATTGGCGTCTGCTGTACGCTGGTCCTTATGTTATTGTCAGCATTCCACATCCTGGTGAATATATGCTGCAGCATCCTAAAACAAACAGAATTATTGGACAATATGCTCACCGTGATCTTAGAGTATACCATGCTCAACAGTAAAATATAACACATTTCCTAATAAAGTGCTTACCTTATTCGAACACTGTTTTCCCCCAAAACTTACCAAGGTTAGAGAAAAGTCTACAAAGAAGCCATGGTTTACTCAAGGAATAGGGGTATCTTGTAAAACAAAAAGAAAACTGTATCTGTCAATCTGAAACAGTTCCAATGTTGATGCTATAGCGCATTACAAGAAAAACTGCAAAATATTAAAGACTGTAATACGGACATCAAAGCAAATATATTACAATGAAAAGATAGTCATATCAGATAACAAAATAAAGAATATATGGGATTCAGTGAAGGAGGAGACCGTTAGAACCAAACATGAAGAGGGAAAAATAGCATTAAGAGTAAATGATACATTGGTGACAGACATTATAGTGTTGCAGAACTTTTTAACAAACATTTTATAACTGTTACTGACAAGATGGGGTTGTCAGGTTCTGTAGATGCTGCTATGGAATACTCAGACCAGACATTTCAAGTAACTTCCATAATATGAATTTGACCCTCACTACCCCAGCAGAAATAATATCCATCATAAAAACTTTAAAATCGAAAACATCTAGTGGGTATGATGAAATATCCACAAAGTTAATTATAGAATGTGATTCTTAGTTAAGTAACATATGAAGCTATCTATTAATCAGTCATTTATCAGTGGAATATTTCCTGAATGGTTGAAATATGCTGAAGTTGTTGTTATTGTCTTCAGTCCTGAGAGTGGTTTGGTGCAGCTCTCCATGCTACTCTATCCTGTGCAAAGTTCTTCATCTCCCAGTACTTACTGCAACCTACATACTTCTGAATCTGCTTAGTGTATTCATCTCTTGGTCTCCCTCTACGATTTTTACCCTCCACGCTGCCCTCCAATGCTAAATTTGTGATCCCTTGATGCCTCAGAACATGTCCTACCAACCGGTCCCTCCTTCTTGTCAAGCTGTGCCACAAACTCCTCTTCTCCCCAATTCTGTTCAATACCTCCTCATTAGTTATGTGATCTACCCATCTAATCTTCAGCATTCTTCTGTAGCACCACATTTCGAAAGCTTCTATTCTCTTCTTGTCTAAACTATTTATCGTCCATGTTTCACTTCCATACATGGCTACACTCCATACAAATACTTTCAGAAATGACTTCCTGACACTTAAATCTATACTCGATGTTAACAAATTTCTCTTCTTCAGAAACGCTTTCCTTGCCATTGCCAGTCTACATTTTATACCCTCTCTACTTCGACCATCATCAGTTATTTTGCTCCCCAAATAGCAAAACTCCTTTACTACTTTAAGTGTCTCATTTCCTAATCTAATTCCCTCAGCATCACCCGACTTAATTCGACTACATTCCATTATCCTCGTTTTGCTTTTGTTGATGTTCATCTTGTATCCTCCTTTCAAGACACTGTCCATTCCGTTCAACTGCTCTTCCAAGTCCTTTGCTGTCTCTGACAGCTGAAGTTAAGCCACTGTTTAAGAAGGGAGATAAAGAAATAGCATCAAATTTCTGTCCAATTTCACTTTTGCCAGCATTCTCAAAAATTTCAGAAAAAGTAGTGTACAATCGGCTTTATAACCATCTTATCTTAAATAACATACTGTCAAAGTCACAGTTCGGATTTCTAAAGGGTTCTGATATTGAGAAGGCTATCTACACTTACAGTGAAAATGTGCTTAATTCATTAGACAAAAAATTGCAGGCAACTGGTATATTTTGTGATCTGTCAAAGGCATTTCACTGTGTAAATCACAATATCCTTTTAAGTAAATTAGAATATTACAGTGTAACAGGAAATGCTGCAAAATGGTTCAAATGTAATATCTCTGGCAGGAAACAAAGGGTGTTCCTAGGAAAGAAACATGTATCAAGCTATCCAACTGGGAACTAATTATGTGTGGGGTCCCACAAGGTTCAATTTAGGGCCCTTACTTTTTCTTGTATATATCAATGACCTTTCATCAGTAACATTACCAGAAGCCAATTTCGTTTTGTTTGTCGATGATACGAATTTGTAAGGGGTGTCCCACGAGTATATGTCTAACATACGATGACAAGCAGAAGTAGTGGACAGTGTTAAATTCTTGGGACTACAGCTTGATAATAAATTCAACTGGGAGGAGCACACCACAGAACTGCTGAAGCGTCTTAACAAATCTCTATTTGCAATGCGAATTGTGTCTGACATGGGGGACATAAAAATGAAAAAGCTGGGATACTATGATTATTTTCATTCCATAATGTCATATGGGATTAATTTTTTGGGGCAATTTATCAAGTCAAGCTGAAGTTTTCCGGACACAAAAACGTGCAGTAAGAGTTAAATGTGGTGTGAACTCAAGAACATCCTGCATAAGCCTGTTTAGGGAACTATGGACACAAACTACTGCTTCCCAATATATTTATTCTTTAATGAAATTTGTCATTAAAAATATATCACTTTTTCAAGCCAACAGCTCAGTTCATGGAATCAATACTAGAAATAAGAATAACCTCCACAAGGATTTAAAGTCACTTACTCTTGTACAAAAAGGTGTGCATTATTCAGAAACACACATTTTCAATAACTTGCCAGCAGCCATAAAGAGCTTAACAGCCAATGAAATTCAGTTTAAGACAAGCATAAAGAGGGCTTTACAAATGTCTGCTTGTGTCTGTGTATGTGCGGATGGATATGTGTGTGTGTGCGAGTGTATACCCGTCCTTTTTTCCCCCTAAGGTAAGTCTTTCCGCTCCTGGGATTGGAATGACTCATCACCCTCTCCCTTAAAACCCACATCCTTTCGTCTTTCCCTCTCCTTCCCTCTTCCCTGATGAAGCAGCCGTTGGTTGTGAAAGCTTGAATTTTGTGAGTATGTCTGTGTGTCTATCAACATGCCAGCGCTTTCGTTTGGTAAGTTACATCATCTTTGTTTTTAGATATATTTTTCTCATGTGGAATGTTTCCCTCTATTATATTCATATATATATATATATATATATATATATATATATATATATATATATATATATATATATATATCTTCTGCACAATTTCAGTGCAGTTATGTGTACATTGTAAATAAGTGTGTGTGTGTGTGTGTGTGTGTGTGTGTGTGTGTGTGTGTAAGTACAATCTAACTTCTGCACCAGTTCAGTGCTGTAATGTGTTCATTGTAAATAAGTATTTAGTAGTTGTATTACACGTTTATTACCTTATAAATAAATAAAAAACTTTTTCTATTTTAAATTCAGTACATTAGTATTTGTAAAATGATTCTTTCATACAGTGTTCATTAAAAATGACGACCATGCCACTTGGGACCTGTAGAATGGTACATTAACTTATTTGTTTGAGTTGTAAATATTTGTCATGTATTGTTATTTTTCTGACATGTTCTACATCCTGGAGGACCTCCTCACTACGGATCAATTGGAATGAAAGTAAATCTAATCTAATCATGTCTATGGATCATGCTTAAGTTATACATAACTATCAAATACACGTACCTCACAGTATTTCTACAGAGAAGCTGCGTAGTATAAGGGTTTTATTTCAGCTGTTCTTATCAGCAGTAGAAGGAGGAACAAGAGTTTCATCTTCGCTGAATACTTACAGCAGCCACTTATAATTTTAAAGCAAAGTAACCAGTGCAAAAATATAAAGTGTGCTACAAGTGATCGCGCACATGCATCTGTATCAAAACAGCGAACTATGACATTTACCTGCCACCTTTATAACGTTATCGTATGTTTTCGGTTCATGGAACTGTGAACGACGACAGGTCGCGAGAAGAAGTTATATGTGAAACAAAAAGACATTTTAAGTGCAATATTGTGCAAAAGAGATTATCAGCAACAAGAATTTGTAATTTCATGTTAACGAGCATAGGAGTGCTAGAATATCAAAAATCGAAAGGAAAACTGATGATGAAGTAAGAGCTAGAATGAAGGCAAATGATACAGTGATACATAGAATTGAAAGAAAATCATTAAAATGGTACGGGCACATGATGAGAATGGCAGATCATCGGTGGCCAAAGAAGGCTTATGAATGGAAACCACCTGGCAAACGTATGTGCGGAAGACCACGACGTTCTTGTACAGACTACATAAATGGAGTAATGGAACATCACAGCATCGACAAGGAAGATGAGCTGGATATAGAGACTTGGTGGAGGATAACAGGAATACAAAAAGATATTATAAAATAATCTTTGTATTGATTAATCCTGTAATAATCATATTGTTAACGAGTGTTGTAACTTTAGGATTTTGTACCTGTTTTAAATGTTCATCCAAATTTGTGAAAACCATGATGATAAATGTTGTCTCCGTGACGTCTTGTGTACATGAACAAACGGACTGAGTATAAACTATGCGTCTGTTATAGGCGTACGCACCACATTCAAACACTGAAAATCTGTTTTGTGTAAATATTATCATATGTATGTTGTATATGAAATGTATGTGCATTTGTATGTAATGTGCTTTAAAGTGAGTTGCTCACCTGCAGGTGTGTCCTTTCGCCTCGCAACTCAGGGGGCAGTTTAAAGGCATGTTTGCATGCTGAGCTTCTCTTAGCAGAAAACGTAATTATATGTAATCAAATAAATAATTTGAGCCATACATGTAGTCCACGGCTGTATAACTATTGTATGCAGCCGCTGGAAACTTTTGAATATTTTCAATCGTCATATTATTGGCGAAAGAGGAAGAGTCACCATTTGTTTTCTAGATCTTGTTCCAGATCGGACGTATTTAGGTGCACCGCCATTAATACTATATTTTTCATTATTTTATTCACGAGTTTCAACCAAACGGCACTCGTAATTGCATAATATAAGTCACAATGGAAGTGTAGTAATTTTAAATTGTCTTTTTATTTCAGAATACACTTTACTAAACAATGTATGTTTTATTTTGTGTCTTTAGTCATTATAAAACTGTTGGGTGACTTGGCATGGCAAAAGGTTCCGTACTTTTAAGGAAAAAGTCTTCCACCTCGATCCATCATCGTCTTCGGATGCTGTCATGTTACGAAGTCCGAATTAATTGAAAACACAGAGAAAAGAAACACGGTTAAAAATACATGAACGGACCTTTATCGGAAATGCCATGTTCAAGCGCCGATAGTTTGTATAATTGTTTTTAAATTCATTACCATAATTCATTGTATGGTCTCGAACCAGCTACGAATGAGCAAAAAAATATTTAAAAAATTTTTCATAATATGAACCATTTGAATTGAACATAAGCTATGTAGTGCCACAATGTATTCCTTTTCAAATAAAGTTGTTTTTCCAGTTAGTGAATACAATGTAATATCAAACTGCAGTTATATTCTCCTCCAATGTTAATAATTACTCCCCCATTGCCATTTAATGATTGTTTTGGTAGCATTAATTTGATGTATGTATTGTTGCTGTAAATAATTAAATGCAATCTTCTATCTATGAGAGCAAAGATAAATTGTGGCTATAGACCTGAGCTGCGTATCGCTTCTGGATATTTGAATTAACCAGATATTTCTACAGCCTGGAACTTGCATTTGGGAGGACTGCAGTTCAAATCCCAATTCAGCCATCTTGATTCATTTTCTGTAATTTCCCTAAATTGCTGAAGACAAATACTGGGTGGTTCTTTTGAAAGGATGTGGCCGATCTCCCTCCCCATCCTTCCTCCATCTCTAATGTCCTCTTTGTTGATGAGATGTTAAAACGTTAATCTTCCTTTATTCTATCGCTTCTACAGCTAGTTACAATATATGACATAGCTCCATTCAGCAATACTAAACAGTCCTCCAAAGTAGTACGTTCAGTCAACGATTTAACAATTGCAAATTTCAGGGAAAGCCTACAGCAGTTAGACTGGGATGAGGTGTACCGTGAACCTGATGCCAATTTAAAATATAATTTATTTCATGACATTTTTGTAAATGCATTTGAAAACTGCTTCCCCAAGAAAATAGTTAAATATACTCGTAAGAAACCTTGTAACAAACCATGGCTTACTAAGGGTATAAAAATATCTTGTAACCGGAAAAGGGAAATGTATCTGACAGCAAGAAAAAGTAGTGACCCAGAAACTATCAAAAATTATAAAAACTACTGTGTTATATTAAGAAAAGTTATTAAAAAATCCAGGAGTATGTGTATCATGTCTGAAATCAGCAACTCTGATAATAAAATTAAAACAATTTGGAATATTATTAAAAGAGAAACAGGTCAACCAAGAGCAGAGGAAGACAGTATTACCATCAAATTGAATGAAAACTTTACGAACAAAAAGTCAGAAGTTGAAAATATTTTTAATAATCATTTTCTAAATGTTGTGGATATAGTAGGATCCAGGTGTTCATTAGAAGATGCTAGGCTGTTAATGGAAGAGGCCATACCTATGCAATTTGATGCAATTGAAATCTCACCCACTTCTCCCTCTGAAATTAGGAAAATAATAAACTTGCTTAAAAGCAAAAACTCACATGGAATTGATGGCATTTCCAGCAAAATACCAAAAGCTTGTTCTCAACAGATAAGTAAGATTCTCAGCCACCTGTGTAATAGCTCTCTGGAACAGGGCATTTTCCCTGATAGACTGAAATATGCTATTGTTATACCTTTGCATAAAAAGGGGGATAGATCTGATGTCAACAATTACCGTCCAATCTCCCTTCTAACAGCTTTATCCAAAATTTTTGAGAAAGTAATGTATTCAAGAGTAGCTTCACATATCTGTAAAAATGAAGTACTAGCAAAATGTCAGTTTGGTTTCCAGAAAGGTTTTTCAACAGAAAATGCCATATATGCTTTCACCAGTCAAATTTTGAATGATCTGAATAACCGAACACCTCCCATTGGGATTTTTTGTGATCTCTCAAAGGCTTTTGATTGTGTAAATCATGAAATTCTGCTAGACAAGCTCAAGTATTGTGGCATGAGTGGGACAGTGCACAAATGGTTTAATTCGTACCTAACTGGAAGAGTGCAGAAAGTTGAAATAAGTAGTTCTCGTAACATGCAAAGATCAGCACATTCCTCAAACTGGGGAACTATCAAGAATGGGGTTCCACAAGGGTCAGTCTTGGGTCCTTTGTTGTTCTTATTATATATTAATGACTTGCCATTCTATATTCATGAAGAGGCAAAGTTAGTTCTCTTTGCTGATGATACAAGTATAGTAATCACACCTGACAAACAAGAATTAACTGATGAAATTGTCAATACTGTCTTTCAGAAAATTACTAAGTGGTTCCTTGTAAACGGACTCTCACTGAATTTTGATAAGACACAGTACATACAGTTCCGTACAGTGAATGGTATGACGCCATTAATAAATATAGACCTTAATCAGAAGCATATAGCTAAGGTAGAATATTCCAAATTTTTAGGTATGTCCATTGATGAGAGATTAAATTGGAAGAAACACATTGATGATCTGCTGAAACGTTTGAGTTCAGTTACTTATGCAATAAGGGTCATTGCAAATTTTGGTGATAAACATCTTAGTAAATTAGCTTACTACGCCTATTTTCACTCATTGCTTTCATATGGCATCATATTTTGGGGTAATTCACCACTGAGGAATAAAGTATTTATTGCACAGAAGCGTGTAATCAGAATAATAGCTGGAGTCCACCCAAGATCATCCTGCAGACATTTATTTAAGGATCTAGGGATATTCACAGTAGCTTCTCAGTATATATACTCTCTTATGAAATTTGTTATTAACAACCAAACCCAATTCAAAAGTAATAGCAGTGTGCATAACTACAATACTAGGAGAAAGGACGATCTTCACTATTCAAGATTAAATCTAACTTTGGCACAGAAAGGAGTGAATTATACTGGCACTAAAGTCTTTGGTCACTTACCAAATAGTATCAAAAGTCTGACAGATAACCAACAAGTATTTAAGGAGAAATTAAAAGAATTTCTGAATGACAACTCCTTCTACTCCATAGAGGAAATTTTAGATATAAATAAAAAAAAAACACAAAAAAATAAAGTTGTTATATTAACTTAAGTATGTTGTTAAATTAACCTAATTATGTCATGTATTGGAAAATTCGACTCGTTCCACATCATTACGAAATATCGTATTCATGATCCATGGAACTAGTATTAATCTAATCTAATCTAATCTGACAAATGAATAATTAAAGATCTATATCTCACCTCTATATCTACACATATCATCTATAATGACACAAATATTCACTAGTGTGAATTAATTTCCATTACACCTGTACTGGTAAAAAAAGAAGCTAAATTTGTTCTGTGTAGCTGCAATACTCATTCACAATGTAACTGCAAACATCATGAAATAAGTAATAACTGTACATAATACTACTCAACACAGTTTTCTTTATACTTTTCCAAGCCTATTTTAATACCATTTTGCAGTTGTAATTATTCTTTATGCATGTTTTGTAAATAATATTTTTTATGTATTATATGCCACATTAAACATTACTTTGCAATCAAATCATGCACCACTGTTTGCAAAATACATATTAAGTTCAATATGAAGACAGCTTCTCTTGAATTTGGCATCAATTTGAATGATTTAACTTAATGAACATAGTCTTCAGTTCAAGAGTTGCTAATGCTACAAAACAGTGTTCATTCATGTGGGAATTACATGACTTCTGCAGGTAACTGCTTAACAGATGTTGTGGTGCCACTCAAATGGCAGTTACTACACAGGTTGTATATATTACAGTTAGTTGAGAAATGACGTTGCTGCTATTCTACTACTGTTGTCCTGAAATGTACCGACCGTTAGTTAATTGATTCATTTGTGTTGGGCATGAACCAGCGCTATCACACAACAGTGATTGAGGAAATGATGCAATTAACATCTTGTTACACAGATAGCAATCCAAATGTTTGCATTTGCAGTAGGACTACAATTATCCAAACTCCAACTGTCCCGATCGCTTTGAGGAAAGAGAAATGTGTACTGTATGAGTAAATTTGTTGGTTTTATTTGATAGTTATTATGCACTGTGCACTTCTTTCTTGTTTTGAAATCAATTCACAGTGAATGTATCAAAAGACAAAGTCTTCCAGTGAACAGTGAATACAGTATGCAGAGTGATGTGTTTGTAGTGCCCTCATTCAGTGCAGTGTGTGACCTGTGCTTTCACCTTAATGTATACACTGATTTGTCACGCTACGTTCTGTCTTTTGTTTTGTGTGGTGTTTTAATTTTCTCTGTAGCATATGTCTTCTAAAAGGAGACACATTGTCTTATTGTTAGCACACAAAATAGCAGCCCTTGAACAATCTGTGTTGTGACCTTAATGTATACACTGATTTGTCACACTACATTCTGTCTTCTGTGTCTTTTGGTTTGTGTGGTGTTTTAATTTTCTGTGTAGCATACGTCTTCTAAAAGGAGACACATTGTCTTATTGTTAGCAGACAAAATAGCAGCCCTTGAACAATTAGACAAAGGCATGAGTTGTAAGCAGCTAGCTGTGTTGTTTAGTGTAGTAACAACTTCAGCGGAAATAAATTAAACTTTGTGTCTGTCCTCGATAATGAAGATGGGAGTTCATAGAGAAAAGCAATGAAAGCAGCAGAAAATGCAGAGCTAGAAGATGGTATACTTAAGTTGTTTTGCAGCAGTGAGCATTGGGAAACTCTCTTACAAGACCAATTGTTTGTAAAAAAAAGCAAACTTTTAGCCAAGAAAATCAGCAGTTTGTCTTCATTTAAATTGAGCAAAGGGTGTCTTCAGAATTTCAAGGCAAGGCACAGTATTCATGAGTTGGATTTAAGGGGTGAAAGACTATCAGCAGACCCAAAAACATCAGGAAATTTTATTGAAAAATTCAAAAATAAAGTAGAATCTGATGACCCTGAATTTTTGTACAATGCATATGAGACACCTCATTTGGAAGGCTTTGTATGAAACAACTTTGTTTTATACAAGGGAAACTAGTACTCCTAGATGAAGGCATTGTGGCTCATGACCAAAAACTGAATTTAAAAAGACTGCTCTTACGTGGTGATGGAAGCATGGAATTTGGTGAAAACAACCACATTATGAAAGAGCTTGGAATAAACTGAAAGGCATTTCAACCAAAGATGAGGTACAGAAAGACGTGGACGAAAGAAGCAGCACGAAAAGAAATAGAAGTGACAGAGGATGAAATATCGCTTGAGGACATAAGAAAGATCCTTTTGAAGATCCCTGGACATTCTGACTGCAGTGCAGAGGATATACGTGAATGGCTTCCTTGTGATTATTCAGACCCTGGATTCCATGAAATTATTCAAAGTGTGAGAGAAGAAACTGATGACCAGGAGGATGATATTGTCACTAAACCACATGTGGGACCATCAACTGGTGAGGCATTTGCGTGTATTGACACTGCACTAACATGGATGGAGTGACAGCCCAAGTGTGACCACATACAGCTGTTCACGATTAAGTGGATATGAGACTTCGCTCAAGAAAATTAAGACAGCAAAACAACTGACTGACTGATATGTTCAAGAACTGACACTGTATGTAAGTACAGTATCGTCAAGTTCTGGAAATTAGAGAATATCAGGGAATTTCAAACGTGAAAGGGGAATATCAAGTATATTCAAAAAAATAAAAAAAAAGAAAGAAAGAAACCATACTGGAAAACGCTCGTTTTTGTCTTAGTAGATGAAATGGTTTGTTTACTGAAAAGTCAAGCACTGTTGCTGGCTGGGGCCAACTGTATATGTGTGTGACTTACTCCTTCATTCCTGCTGCTTTTTCCCCTTTGTATCACTCCCCTCAGCTTGCAGTCAGTACTGCCACCAATTCTTGCTGCTAGCCTAGCAGCTGCCAATGAGAGGCAGGGAAGCAAGAGGAGTGGTTTGTTTGCGTCTGGTTCTCAGAGGCTGTAGACACAGAGGCCAGAACAGCGGTCATGTGTGCATGAGTTGCGGCTGAGTGATTGTGTGAATTTGCACATGTTGTCGTTTTCTGACAAAGGATATGGCCGAAAATTTAGTTGTGAGAGTGTGATTGTCTCTTCTACGTGTCCGACTGCAGCTCAGCGATCATCTTTACAGTAATTTGCTACCTATCCTCATTATTATTGAATCTCAAGAGTGTTTACACAAATTATCTGTTGCATGAATTGATCACCGTGATCTCATTTCATCAACACGCTGTCTGTGACTCTTGAATAGCTGGTCACACAAGTGGATTTCCAGGACACGCCACAGCTGCAGGCCATTTCTGCAGGTGTCTCTAATGGATTGAGGCTCCCGGTCTGAAGCCCATCATTTCCCACTAATATGCAGCCCATTTCCATACATGGGTACACTACATACAGATACTTTCAGGAAGGACCTCGTGACACTAAAATCTATACTTGATGTTAACAAATTTCTCTTGTTCAGAAATGCTTTTCTTGCCATTGCTAATCTACATTTTGCATCCTCCCTACTTTGACCATCATCAGTTATTGTGCAAACCCATTTACTACTTTTAAGTTTCTGATTTCCTAATCTAATTCCCTCACCATCACCTGATTTAATTCAACTACATTCCATTATTCTCGATTTGCTTTTGTTGGTGTTCATTTTGTATCTTCCTTTCAAGACACTGTCCATTCCATTCAACAGCTATTCCAGGTCCTTTGTTGTCTCTGATAGAATTGCAGTGTTGTCGGCAAACATCAAAGTTTTTATTTCTTCTCCATGGATTTTAATTCCTACTCCAAATTTTTCTTTTGTTTCCTTTACTGCTTGCTCAATGTACAGATTGAATAACATCGGAGATAGGCTACAACCCTGTCTCACTCCCTTCCCAACCATTGCTTCCCTCTTATAACTGCCATCTGGTTTCTGTACAAATTGTAAATAGTCTTTCACTCTGTGGTGTCACCGCCAGACACCACACTTGCTAGGTGGTAGCCTTTAAATCGGCCGCGGTCCATTAGTATACGTCGGACCCGCGTGTCGCCACTGTCAGTGATAGCAGACCGAGCGCCACCACACGGCAGTTCTAGAGAGACGGACTGGCACTCGCCCCGGTTGTACAGACAACTTTGCCAGAAGGGGATCACTGATAAATACGCTCTCATTTGCCAAGACGATAGTTAGCATAGCCTTCAGCTAAGTCAATTGCTACGACCTAGCAAGGCGCCATCACCAAGTTATATTGAGATGATAATACTGTATCAACAAGACCAATGTTCACCAATTATGGATTAAAGTTAAGTATTCCAGAAGCTACGTACTTTTCTTTATAGCATTCATTACGTATCCTGTTTCAGACCTCACGCCAGCCTGCGTGAGTTTAAGCGCGTGCCTTTCGGCTTCCTCTCATTGTGTCTAGGCTGTCTTGCCTAGACACAACATTTTTGGCGACTCAGATACACACGGTCGTATTGCTCTAATTTACTTGTGTCATGGCTTTGCCACAATCTCCAGATGTACTGTCCGAATTTTATCACTTGCAGAATCAGCAGACGCAGGCCTTATTGGATGCCCTTGGACAGCTCGTCCAGGGTCAACGTGCAATGCAAAATGATGCGGCCGCCGCCGCTCCACCGCTACCGCAGCCACAACACGCAGTTGCACCACCTTTTCGTCAATTTGATGCGGCAATGGAAAGCTGGACGGAGTGGTCACACCAATTTGGATTCCATCTCGCCGCCTACAGAATTCAAGGTAACGAGCGGCAGCCTCACTTATTGGCGTGTGTAGGGGTGCAGACGTACCATGTGATAGTGAAATTATTTCCCCGCCGCGACGTAGCAACTCTGTCCTACGAAGAAATTTTGTCTGCATTAGATGCATATTTCAAGGAATCAGTCAATGTAGTTGCAAAACGGTATACGTTCTTTCGTACAAAACATACGGCCTGTCAAACTAATCGGGAGTGGGTTGCAACTTTGCAAGGCCTTACTAGGGATTGTGCTTTTGAGTGTGAATGTGGACTCCCTTATTCAGATACTATGGTGTGTGATGCAATTGCACAGAACGTTTCTCCTGTTCGTATACGGGAGCAAATTTTGAAACTAGTCAATCCCTCCCTTCAACAAGTGATAGACATATTGGATAGGCAAGACACACTTGACTTTGCTCAGGAATCATTTGCAACTTCGCCAGCCGTGTGTCACGTTAACCGGCCCGCCGGGCGAACTGCACGGAACAGTAAACAGCCCTCGCGCTCGTCCGCGCAGCTGCCGCCAAGCTCTCCGCTACGTTTGCCGCGCAAGCCCGCAAATGCAGTGATAAAATCATGCCCACGGTGTGCTACTAGACATTCGCATGAGAATTGCCCGTCACGCCAAGCTATTTGCTTTTTCTGTAATAAAAAAGGACATGTTCAGAGTGTTTTCCAGAAAAAGCTCAGATCGGACATTCACAACCATTCCAGGCCCTTTGCTTCGCGCCGGAATCGACCCAAGAATACTCAGGCTCGTGCACCTTCGCCCATGGACATTCATGTAGTTAATTCCACTCCGCCCAGTGCCACTCTCTCTAAAAGCGACTGTGTGCGTCCCACAAAAAGTGTGCGTCGACGTCGCCGGAAATCACGTCAATTAGCAAGTGATTCTGTACCAGTGTCTGTTCACGTTGCACGAGACAGTCGCTCTTGTTGTCAGCAGGACAATAAACTTTTTGTAGACTTGGACATTCTTGGCAACGTGATCCCATTCCAGCTCGATACTGGAGCTGCAGTTTCATTGATCAATAAAGACACATACAAACAACTGGGCACACCTCCCTTGCGTGCCGCAAATGTTAAGCTAACTAGTTATTCAGGACAGCATATCCCAGTGTTAGGACAGTGCAGCCTTCTTGCAACATACAAGGGACAAACAAAACTTGTGTCTTTTTAGGTCCTTCGTTCTTTTTCTGCTGTGAACTTGTTTGGTTTAGATTTATTTCAGTTGTTTAACTTGTCTATAGTCAATCAGGTCCTATCAGTGAATCAGACTGTGCCTTCAGCCAGTGTTTCTCGTCTATGTGAAGAATTTGCAGACATTTTTGCACCAGGCCTTGGTTGTGCTAAGAACTATAAAGCACATTTGGAACTGTAAGTAAACGCGCAACCGAAATTTTTCCGAGCGCGCAATGTTCCCCACACATTGCGTGATGAGGTTGCAAGAACCTTACTCGATTTGGAATCACAAGGTGTGATTGAACGTGTGCAGGCTTCTCTCTGGGCATCACCCTTAGTAATTTTGCCAAAGCCTTCCGGAAAATTGAGACTTTGTGTGGACTTCAAGGTAACAGTGAATCCACAACTAGTGATTGCAACTTTTCCTTTACCCCGACCGGAAGACCTTTTTGACAAACTGTGCCCGGGTAAATATTTTTCGAAGTTGGACCTCGCAGATGCGTGCTTGCAAATACCAGTGGACGAAGAATCTCAGTGCGTTTTGGTGGTTAATACGCATCTTGGTTTGTACCGATTCAAAAGACTGCCATTCGGGTGTGCATCCGCCCCTGCATTGTTTCAGCAATATCTACGAACTGTTTGTGCCTCGGTCCCCAATGCAGCAAACTATCTGGACGTTATTGTGATCTCCAGAAAGACAGAAGAAGAACATTTAGCCAATCTCAGAACGTTATTTCAGGTCTTGCGACAAAATGGTCTTCGCTTGCGGAAGGACAAATGTGTGTTTTTTGCTCGTGACTTACCATATTTGGGACATGTAATCGATGCACAAGGCATACATCCCAGTCCCGAGCTTCTCCGTGCCATACAGGACTTGCCTTCGCCGCAGAATTTGAAGCAGCTACAGAGTGTGTTGGGAAAACGTAAGTATTATCATCGCTATGTTCCCCATGCCTCTTCCATTTCAGCTCCGCTTCATCGCTTATGCCGTAAAGGTGTTCCGTTCGTCTGGACGAGGGAATGCGAACGCGCCTTTCGCCAGTTGAAATCGGCGTTGCTTTCAAATACTTGCCTTACGCCATTCGATCCCCGGAAACCCCTTTTGTTGATGGTAGATGCATCGGATTTCGGGATCGGTGCTGTGCTGGCGCACAAAGATGGATCGCATGATCGCCCTATTGCCTTCGCGTCCAAATTGCTCTCGTCTGCGCAAAGAAATTATTCCCAGATCGAGAAAGAAGCTTTGGCTCTCGTATTTGGTGTCACTAAGTTCCATGATTTCTTGTGTGGTCGTCACTTTACCATCATCACAGACCACAAACCTTTGACATCACATTTTCATCCGAACAAGCCTGTACCTCCACGTACAGCGCAGAAATTCATTCGCTGGTCTATTTTCCTCTCGTAGTACCGCTACGATATCTTGTATCGGTCCACTGCTAAGCACGGAAACGCCGATGCGTTGTCCCGTTTGCCTGTTGCTGAGGATCGAGCATTCGATTCTTCCGAACTTGCTTGAATGTTCATTGATGCGGAAACCGATGACGTGGTCGACTCGTTTCCGATTGATTTTCGTCGTGTAGCTACAGCCACAGCTGCTGACCCTGTCCTTGCTACCGTTTTGCGTTTTGTTGCTACGCAATGACCCTTGTCGAAATCGCGGATCGAGGATCCGTTGGTTCGCCGATTTTTTGCTCACAAGGAGAGACTTTTTGTACGACGTGGTGTTTTGTTGTTGCGTTCTGATAATGATCAGTCCAGGGTTGTGGTCCCACGTTCGTTACAGTCCTCTGTCTTACGGCTTCTCCACCAAGGACATTGGGGTATAGTGCGCACGACATAACTTGCTCGTCAGCACTGTACTTGGTTCGGAATCGATGCTGCGATTACGAATATGTGCTCTTCTTGCATGGCGTGTGCCGAACAACAATCCCCACCACCGCGGAAATTCTTTGCATGGCCGAAAGCCACTTCCCCTTGGCAACGCTTGCACATAGATTTTGCTGGTCCATTCTGGAATGCTCGATGGTTGGTTGTTGTCGATTCATTCAGTAATTTTCCATTTGATGTCCGGATGTCTTCCACGACGTCATCTGCCACCATCCAAGCGTTATCCGCTATCTTTTGCATTGAAGGTCTTCCACAGACTATTGTTTCCGACAATGGCCCGCAATTCATGTCCGCAGAATTTCAGTCATTCTGCAAGGCCAATGGTATTCAACATCTGCCGTCCGCACCGTTTTCGCCTCAGTCAAACGGTGCCGCTGAATGTATGGTCCGGACTTTCAAGTCACAGATGTTGAAGTTGAAAGAGTCGCATTCTCGGGAGGACGCGTTATTGCTCTTCTTGTCCTCGTATCACTCTCAGCCCCGAGATGGTCGCTCGCCAGCTGAGTTGCTCCATGGTCGTCCTCATCGAACCTTGATGTCTTTGCTGCATCTGCCGCATCAGGTTCCTGTGCAGCGGCAGCCACCTGCTTTTGCTCCAGGCGACGTTGTATTCTATCACAACTATCGAGGTTCACGGCGTTGGCTCGCAGGGCGCATTCTTCGCTGCCTCGGCCGCGCTATGTATATGGTTTTGGGGGCCACTGGTGAGGTGCGTCGGCATCTCAATCAGCTGCGCCTCTGTCGTCGCACGGGTTCTGCCACTCCCCGTCTGCTTTCAGCAACAGTGTCGTCCGGTCAGCTCCCTGGGGACCCATCTACTGGCTCGCCTCATCCCCAGGTGTTACCGACGCTGCCTTCCATTTTGCCCCATGGCGCCGCGCCACCGCCTGTTCTCCCGCCGGCGCCGCCCGCAGTGGACGCTTCGCTGCAGCCGCCGGGCGCCTCCCTGGGTCACGCGCCACCGATCGCTTCCCGTGACCAGCTATCCTCCGACATGGACTTCTTGCCCGCTCCGGACCAGATGTCGTCTTCGCCCGTCGGCTGCCCCGACGCGATGGAGGTCGACCCTACGGCCCCTCCTGTCTCTTTACGGGCGCATACACCGCATGTTGGCGTGCACCCTGGACTAGGTTTTCGGGCGTTTCCTAGCTCCCCTCGGACCGAATGGTAGGGTGCGGGTGGCACAGCCTCGCCTGTTGTTAGGCTCCCCACCTCGTCGCATACGTCAACATGGGGTCCTCCCCACAGCGGGCGGAAGCCTTATAACACAACCGTTCGCCGATTTGCGGGGGAGGAATGTGGTGTCACCGCCAGACACCACACTTGCTAGGTGGTAGCCTTTAAATCGGCCGCGCTCCATTAGTATACGTCGGACCCGCGTGTCGCCACTGTCAGTGATAGCAGACCGAGCGCCACCACACGGCAGGTCTAGAGAGGCGGACTGGCACTCGCCCCAGTTGTACAGACGACTTTGCCAGAAGGGGGTCACTGACAAATACGCTCTCATTTGCGGAGACGATAGTTAGCATAGCCTTCAGCTAAGTCAATTGCTACGACCTAGCAAGGCGCCATCACCAAGTTATATTGAGATGATAATACTGTACCAACAAGACCAATGTTCACCAATTATGGATTAAAGTTAAGTATTCCAGAAGCTACGTACTTTTCTTTATAGCATTCATTACGTATCCTGTTTCAGACCTCACGCCAGCCTGCGTGAGTTTAAGCGCGTGCCTTTCGGCTTCCTCTCATTGTGTCTAGGCTGTCTTGCCTAGACACAACACACTCCCTGTAGTTGACCCCTGTTACTTTCAGGATTTGAAAGAGAGTATTCCAGTCAACATTGTCAAAAACTTTCTCTCAGTCTACAAATGCCCTAAATGTAGTGTAGTGGCACCACCATTTAGGGTAGGGAAAGTTAGTGTGGTGCAATATTCTGAGCACAAGTTACAGCCAGGTGCGGGCCGGATTGCAGTGAGTTATGCATACCAACAGTTGGGAAGTAGAATAGAGGCCACAAGGCGGTCAAACTGCTGAAAGAGTATACATTGTGGTTTTGCATGTCGCAGATCACAGGCAGAAGGGGCCCACTGGCCAACCTAGCATGTTATAAGTACTGATGCGAAGCGGTACATATGGCAAAACAGAGGTGCGCAGCAGCGTACAAATAGATGCAGGTTTCTAACAAGATGCATTAAAATGGGGCAGCTCTCCTGGACAGCGGGGCGTGTCACACGGTGTATACAACCCGGGACAACCGGGAGATCTGGGAAAAACCCGGGAATTTTTTCATCTGTGTGAAACCTGGGAAAAATCCGGAAATTGTTTAGAATTCCGGGAAGTTTTCATTGTTTTAGTTTTCAGTTAAATTTTTGTGATTTTGACTGGTAAGAACCAATACTCTGACAAAGGATATTACTGTATGCCACTACTGCAGAATAATACTGCAGCAACAAAACATGGACGGGAGAGAAAAAAAAAACGAAAATAAAACTAAAGTTTCAAAGGAAATGCGCTGTATACAACAACAAAACAGTGCTCATACAAGCGTCTGTCAACAGCAAAGTGTGTCAAAGGCTTTAGGAAGACTATGCAATGCTTTGTAACAACAAATTGCCTACGATGAGTGTGGCGTGACAAATGTTTAAATTAGATTCTTTTGAGCAGTTGCGGGCGGGCTCTTGCGCAAGCGCAGTTGAGTCGCGTGTGAGTAGTACCTTCTCCCGCTCCTGGTTACAGAAGTGTGGCTAAGCGCCACTACTTAATATTGCCCTGGTTCGGAAATTAGTAAATCTGAGGCTGATGCACAGAGCACTCTGACTTGCGGTGGGGAGGTGGGTCGTCTCCACGTGACATGTGTTTACGTTTAGTGATTTTGTTATTTTTGCTTCATTTATTGCTCTCACGTTAAATGATAACAAAACGGATATTTGTGGCTGGGAACTATCAAATGAATTAAAATACTTTGTGTTATTACGGAAGGCTAAAATGTGTTATTCGTTTTAGATTTTATTTCCACCTTTCTGACAGTCAAACATTAATCGCCTTACAGAACATTGAAGTTATTTTTGCCGGTTTGCTAAAGAGATTTGGGTTTTATTAATCTTTTCTGTTGAGGCAGTCAATTTATTTGAAACTAAGTGTTTGATTTCACACTATTGGCTAGTTTCAACTGTTCACTGCATTTCAAGTCCACATATGGCATTATGCCATAATGAAGAACAAACATGAGATAATACAGTACTGGTACTCCAAGAAAATTTACATACGAATGCGCATTTTAAGCCGAATTGTGCGTTTTAGTATGGTTCACGAAATTCCGACACTCTTGAAGTATCCTCTGGTGTCTTGTTTCTTTTATGACGTTATGTAAGATCTTTTAATGTATTACATGTACGAACATATGGGCTTCCTGTGTCATCGTAGCTGCGCAAGTGCGGTGACGCTATCTGGCGCTTTCTTGCAACCGCAAAAATGAACCTATTTCTAACAGGCCACGGGAAAATATTACGAATGGTGGTTTGAAAAGCGTTACATTCAAAGCAGATTTCCTTTTACTTAAGATGAGCTATGTGTGAGAATGTATGATGAATTTCTTAAATCACAAAGCATTTGACTCGCATTAAAAAATCAGCTCTTTGAGGATGACCATTTAGAAGAATTTCGAGCCCAGAAGATCAGACATTTGTCGTTATTAAAAATTTTACTGGCACATTTGCGTGACGTATCTTAAAGTGTAACAAGCGCAAAAAAGATCAACATTATATTTAGAAGCTTAGTTTCTCTTCCAGCTTATTAATCTTTGAGACCAATATTATATGTGAATGCTATGTATAGTAATTTAAACTGTTAACTTTTCTTATTTGTGTGTTCGCGCTACTTAAGAGTGATCTTGCTATTTGCTGACTACATCATGTATCCTATGCTGTCATCAGCTGGCGAGATCACGTGACATTAGCTATGACGGGCTTACAAAAGCGCATCACAATCTCGATTTCAATGTTTCGGAAAGTGACATGCAGTGTTTGGTGAATTCGAATTTATACCTTTGTAATACGAAAATATGCGGTGTACATGTTGCTGCACATCAAAGGTCTCTGAAAACGTGTTTTTCCCTCCTGAGTTTCGTTTTCTAAAGTGCCGAGAAATTCTACTTCAGTATATAAAACCATAACCATTCAGAGGATTGATGAGTTTTACAGTGCCGAATATGAGTATACTGTCACTTAACATGGAAAAAGTGTAGCTTCACCTGGGAGAAAGTGTATTTTTAACTGGGAAATCTGGGAAAAATCCGGGAATTTTTTTTCCTTGTCCACGTATACACCCTGTCACACCACCAGCTACACGCAGCAGCAGATAGGGTGCCAGCGTTCCAGTCCACGGTCGGTCACTGATTCGACCCTCTGAGGCTGACACGGGGTCTGTAGCCAGCCAGCGGCGGGCCACTCCATGGCTCGCTACCACAGACAGTCATCCTGGCTTCCAACATACACCGTTGACATCCAGGGTGAGGATCGCAGATTGGCTGTGGATCGCGGGCGTTTGTTGTTGCTGCGTCCTAAATCACGCTGGCGAGGGAACATCGCGTGCCACTTTTGAGTTGTCAGTGGGCCACTCGGCGGCACCTTGTTACGGCGCCGATCACGAGGATGGGGACAGCTTATTCGGCAGCTGGCGCATCCTGACGCCATCGGCACTCCGCGGCTGGCCATGGTCGGCATTGCATTGCAAGGGCCTCTGGGGTACTTCCTCAGCATTGCGGGGCCCTGTGATGCAGACCGAGGTGTACAAGGGCACTGTGGTTGGAAACAAGTAATTATTTGGAAAGCTCGGACGAGTCTTAACACGGTGCCTTCAACCTCTTCCTGCTACATTTGGTCATCCTGATACATTCAGTGGCCACTACATTTGGTGTCAGAATAGTGGACATCATCTGTACAGTATGATGTTCAAGCCCACTGCCTGCATTACATTCACAAGATGTGGTGAGTTTTGACCAGTTTTCTTTTGAGTATTGGACATTTTCTGTCCTTTTTGTGTTTTTGGGTACTTCTCGTGGCAGGCCATTTGTGATGTTTTGCATAGGCATATTATTATGTATTTTTTTGTCAGAATAAGTGTTAGTGTATATGGGGCAGAAAGATTGATTTTTTTTTCTTTCTGTATTGGTTTGAGTGCGATGTTGCTGAGTATGATGATACTGAGGTGTAGGGAGTCGGGTTATTCTTGTACTTAAATGTTTTGTTTTGGGACTGACTGGGAACAAAAGCAACACAATGGCAGAGTCAGGGACGTTAGGTGTGTCGGAACCAGAAGCACGGATTTTGTTGGAAAACGTAGCACAATTGACAGCAAACAATACACAGTTGAGAAATGAATTAACATCTAGAAGTGAGCAGGAAACCTCATCTGATCAGTCATTGTTGCCTAGAGTGCAGGAGATTGATCCAGCTACCGTGAGTTTGATTATTCCGTTTTCTGGCAAGGTATCTGAGGATGTGCATTCATTTGTGGAGGACTTGGAGACTTCAGCGGTGATGAATGGTTGGTCTGATGAGCAGTTGTTACATATAGCCAAGATTAGATTAACGGGTGAAGTGAAAACATATGTAAGGTGTTCTGCGGCCTTAAGAAAGGCAGGACAGTTTAAGCAGTTAAAGGAAGGGCTTTTACAAAGGTACAAAAAACAGAATAGTGCTCGGTACTTTAGAGAGAGGTTAAGTACAATGTCAAAGAGACACGGAGAGATGATGGAGTAGTTTGCGGACAAGATAAGGGAAATTAATGGGTATACTGATGAGTTGAGTCAGAGCAATGAAGTGAATAGTGTTCTGTTGCAGAAGGTCGAGCAAAGGGCACTTGATATATTTTGGAGAGGGTTACTGGCGCATATGTCACAGAAAGTGCATGAAGGGGCTCCGTAAGATTCAGCTGGCAATTCAATGTGAGGAAATAGATGTGGCAACAGGGGTATGCGAGAGGCAAACAGTGTTTACAGCGGGTGTGAAAAGTTTTAAGTGTGGTCATACAGGACGTGTGCAGAGGCAATGTACCCTGTCACCAAGGAGCAAAGGAAGGGGTGAAAATCGGCAGCGGGGAGGATGGAGAAGTGGAGATAGGAGAGGTGGACTAGCATTAAATGGTAGAGGGGGGCCAAGTCCCACCTAAGGGAGCTCCTGTTTAATTTCAATAGTACGAATACATATGAAGAGGTGGAATGTTCAGTGGTAGGATCCTTAGGAACTAAAAAGTTTGAGATTTTGTTGGACACAGGGGCGCAAGTGTCAGTGGCTACTAGGAATATAATGGGATGAAGGAAGCTAGACCCACCACGTTATAGGTTGCGTGGAGTGGGGGATAAGGAGGTCACGCCATTAGGGTCAGTGATAGTTGACTTTTGAATGGAGAAAGTATGATTTAATGCATGCATGGAGGTGGTACCATGGGTAAGTGAGGGATACGACATGATCCTAGGAGTAGATTTCTTGCATCAACATCATGCCAAAATTGACCTTGGACAATGAACTGTGGAACTTGGTGGAATGTTATTTCAGCTAGGGGAAACTGTTGTCAATGTAGAGCTGTCGCAAGGGGTGTTCAACATAATGAACAAACCAGTTGAACTGTGTACTTTAGCATTAAGGCTTAATTCGCATGAGTGTGTGTCTAGTGGCACTGGGAAGTCACTTTGGGTAAGTGTGGAGTCGAATCTACCTGTGGGTATGGTATGTTTTATTGAACCATTGCAAGATAATGAAGTTTTGGGTCCATTTGGTTGTTTTGCAAAACTTAGTGTTGCACGCATGCAGGAGAGGAATGATGGGCGAGTAGTTCCCGCGAACGTGGATAATTTTAGCGCTGTAGACGCAAATATGAGGAAAGGAGTTTTGGTAGCAAATTTGGATGTGCAAGAGGATGAAGACTGGTGTTTGAGAGGTAGGCGAAGCAATCAACCACTAACTGCTGATAGTAGTGCAATGCGTGACAAAATTAAGCATTTGAAAGGAGGAGAAAGAGAGCATATGGAAGAATTATTGTGGGAATTTAACGATTTGTTTTTTCCACAAGGGCCGTTACCAATAACTCCATTAGTTCCACATAGGATAGCAACAGGGAATGAAGCACCTGTTTACCATAAACCATACAGAATACCGAGGTATTTGCAGTCGATAGTTGAGGATTTCATTGATCAGCAGCTTGCGGATGGTATTATAGACCATAGGAATAGTTGCTAGGGAGCGGGCATTGTCATTGTGCCTAAAAAAATCTATGGATGGAACTAAGAAATACAGGTTCTGTTGTGACTACCGATACCTCAATAATAAGACAGTAATGGATGCATACCCCATTCCAAACATATCGGCAACTTTGGATCATATAGGACAATGCCAGTACTTTTCTACAATGGATTTGACAAGTGGTTATCATCAGTTAGAGGTGGCTCCAGAGGATCGTGCAAAATCTGCTTTCTCTACACCTGGAGGCCATTACCAGTACATTAGAATGCCATTAGGTTTGAAAAACGCTCCGGCAACGTTTCAGAGGTTGTTAGATAGTGTCTTGAGAGGTTTGAAACCACGGCAGTGTCTTGTCTATTTGGATGACATTATAGTGTTTTCAAGTAGTATGGAGCAACATAGACAGTGGTTAAGGGAAGTGTTCAGGAGGTTAAGAGCAGCTCGTTTAATGTTGAGCCTGGAGAAGTGTCATCTTGCATTAGATGAAGTAAAATATTTTGGTCAATAAGGAAGGAGTGTGAACAGATCCGAGGTCGGTACAGGCTGTAAGGGATTTTCGGAAACCGAAAACAGTTAAGGAAGTGCAGTCATTAATCGAAATTTGCAATTTCAATCAAAAGTTCGTGAAGGGTTTCACAGATTTAGCACAGTTGACGTGATTGTTACGAGAGGGTGTGAAATTTGAGTAGACAGAAGAGTGTCAGAAAGTATTTGATAAACTGAAAGAAATGTTAACATCAAGTCCGGGTCTTGTGTTTCCAGATTTTGAAAATGAGTTTATACTAGCATGCGGATCTTCTGTGGAGGGAAATGAAGTTAGGGCCAAGGGTAGTAGTGCCAGTGAAGTTGAGGGATGAGGTTTTAAAGGAAGCACATGATCACATGTTATCTGGTCATGGCGGGTGTAGAGCGACTAACAGGAGAGTGGCGGAGAGGTATTGGTGGAGAGGTAGGAAAGGAGATGTGGATCAGTATGTCAAGAATTGTATACCATGTGTGCACAGAGTAGATTTGAGTCGGAAAAAAATACAGCTACAACGATTACCAAAAGCGACATGTCCATTTTCTTTGCTGGGGATCAATGTCTTAGGATCTTTCAGGTGAACACCATCAGGGAACAGATTCGTTTTGACAGTAATAGACCATTTTTCGAGGTGTGTGGAGATGGTGGCTATCCCAAATCAACAGGCAGCAATGGTCGCACAAGCATTAGTAAACAACTGGATTTTGAAGTTTGGTGTACAGGAGACAATAATTCAAGGGATCAACTTCATGTTGGATTTAATGAAGGAACTGTGTAAATTGTTGAACGTAAAGAAGTTGAGGACGAGCGCATTGCATCCACAGGCCAATGGAAGGACAGAAAACGTGCACAGAACAATCAGGAAGATGCTGAGTTTTTATGTGGATTCTCATCACCATCAGTGGGATGAGTATTTGAAGCATATTGTGTGCGCATATAATGTGCATACAGTATAAGGTAGTGTATGGGCGAAAAATTCCATCACTGTTTGATTTGGTGAGGCTACAGAAAGGAAGGACCAGTGAATCTGTATGTCAATTTGCAAGGACAATTCGGGATGTTTTGAAATGGGTACAAAAGGTGAATACGAAGGCTTTGGAAAGGCAGGAAGATGCAGTGAAATGGAAAGGAAGTTTACCGCAGTATAGAGTGGGTCAATGGGTAATGCTGTCCAGCCTTTATACTCAAAAACGGAAAACAAAGAAGTTCCTCACGAGGTATCAAGGGTCATACCAAGTTGTTGTAACCATATCTCCCAGCTTCAGCTGCCAACTAGAACGATAGTACACATTGGGCAGTTACGGCCATTTAAGGGTTGCCCGGATGTGATTCCAGGCATGTCACAGGAAGGAAAGAGGAAGAAAGAGAGAGTGAAGAGAGGTGCTAAGCACAGAGAAAACCAAGAAGATAGAGTACAGCAAGAAGTACCGTATACTTTGCAGTCCAGAAAGTAGTAGAGTATTTGTAGTTTTTTTTTATTTTCGTGTCATGTATCATTGGGTTTGCATAGAGTAATTAGGCAATGTAGTTTCATATGTTGTATGTATTTTCAAATAGAGCCTGCTGCAGACAGCAGTTCTTTTGGTGAGGGAGGAAGGGTGATGGTGATCCCTGTCCTCAGGTCACTGAAAAGGGGAGCATTGAGAAAGTTTGTGGAAGTGAAAACTAAAGATGTAACTAGAAACCGGTATGCCAAAATGACAAGGGAGGAATTACGAAGCTGCCATAGAGGAAAGGTAATGGTAGGCCCAGCCAGGGTGTTAAGTACCAATCCGGACACATGCACGGTGCAGTTATTTTTAGCCAGGGGGAAAGGAATAGACTGTCTAAGGGACATCGTGGAGCCAAAATTGAGCTTGCAATGGGTCGGGATGCATTGGATCTTCTCCACCTACAAGAATTTGGTACTAGTAGCAAGTTGTTTTGAGCAGGGAGTATTTGCCAAAGTGAAATGCATAGAGCTCAAAGGGAGCGGAATTTTAAGCAATGGAAATAAGTGTAACATAATCGGACCAACCTTCCACCTGCCAGCGTCAACTTCAGGAGTCACGCAATTGAATATTATACAGCCACAGCTGTACTGGTCAGAAGCCACTTTAGAGTTTTGCCAAGGCAGAATCTGACTTTGTTAAATCAAACCCTGGAGCCAGGTCTGTTGAGATCCGCAAACCAGTTCATTTTTTCTTTCTGATCAGGTGGAGAGCTAATTCCAAGAGGGAACCAAGGATAGTCCAAATCCCAGTGGATTGGATACCAATGGCATGAGATGAGTAGGTAAGGGGTTGATCGAGCAGTGGTCTGCCAGTAAGGAATTTTTATGTTTTGTTTCATGTCATGTGTTTTAAGTGGCACTAGACCACATTTAATTTTTCTAATAGTAAGAAAATGTGCCATAAGTGCTGATCCAAACAAGTTGAGAGCTAGTTAATGGTCGATCTGGGAACCAGGTCTTTCTGAAGAGGGGAATAATGTAGCGGCACCACCGTTTAAGATAGGGAAAGTTAGTTTTGTGCAATATTCTGAGCACAAGTTACAGCCAGGTGTGGGCTGGATTGCAGTGAGTTACGCATACCAACAGTTGTGAAGTAGAACAGAGGCCACAGGGCCATCAAACTGCTGAAAGAGTATACATAGAGGTTTTGCATGTCACAAATCACAGGCAGAAGGGCCCCACTGGCCAATCTAGCATGTTATGAGTATGTGATGCGAAGCAGCGCATATGGCAAATCAGAGGTGCGCAGCCACATATAAATAGGTGCGGTTTTCTAACGAGATGCATTCAAGTGTGGCAGCTCTCCTGGACGGCGGGGCTTGTCACACCATCAGCTGCACGCAGCAGTAGATGTGGTGCCAGCATTCCAGTCTACGGCGGGTCGACCCTCTGAGGCTGACGCGGGGTCCATAGCCAGCCAGCGGTGGGCCACTCCACTGTTCGCTACCACAGGCAGTCATCCTGGCTTCCAACATGCACCGGTGACATCCGGGGTGAGGGTCGCAGATTCGGCTGCGGATCGCGGGTGCTTGTTGTCGCTGCGTCCTAAGCTACACCGGCGAGGGAACACGGCACGGACCATCTTGCAGTGTCAGCGGGCCACTCGGCGGCTCCTCGGAACGGCACTGAGGCAACAAGGACAGGGAAAGCTGAGTCGGCAGCTGGCGCACCCTGATGCCATCGGAACTCCGCGGCTGGCCATGGCCAGCTCGACACAGCATTGCATTGCATGGGCCACTAGGGTGCTCCCTCAGCACTGCGGGGCCCTGCGACACAGACCGAGGTGCACGAGGGCACTGTGATCGGAAACAATAAATCATTTGGAAAGCTTGGACGAGTTTTAACATGGTGCCTTCTACCTCTTCCCGCTACATTTGGTCATCTTGATACATTCGGTGGCAGAGGTTGCCACTACAGTAGGTTTGCCTCTCCATAAACCTACCTTCTGTGAGAAGTTGTAGGATCGGTATTGCCTGGTGTGTTCCTACCTTTCTCCTGAATCCAAACTGATCCTCCCTGAGGTCAGCTTCTACAAGTTTTTCCATTCTTCCGTAAAGGATTTCTGTTAGTATTTAGCAGCCATGACTTATTAAACTTATAGTTCGGTAATTCTCACACCTGTCGGCACCTGCTTTCTTTGGAATTGGGATTACGACATTATTCTTGAAATCTGAGGGTATTTCGCCTGCTTCATACATCTTGCTCATCAGATGGAACAGTTTTGTCATTGATGGCTCTTCCAAGGCTATCAGCAGCTCTAATGGGATGTTGTCAACTCCCAGGGCATTATTTTGACTTAAGTCTATCAGTGCTTTGTCAAATTCTTCCCACAGTATCATATCTCTCTTCTCATCTTCTTTTATGTCCTCTTCCATTTCCATAATATTGTCCTCAAGTGCATCTCCCTTGTATAGACCTTCTATATATTCCTTCCAGCTTTCTGATTTCCCCTCCTTGCTTACGACTGGTTTTTGGTCTGTGCTCTTGATATTCATACAGGTGGTTGTCTCTCTTTAACTTTCGTGTAGGCAGTATCTATGATAAATACTTCTACATACTTTCATTTGTCTTCTAGCCATCCCTGCTTAGCAATTTTGCACTTCCGTCACTCTTGCTTTAGACATTTGTATTCCCTTTCACCTGCTTCATTTATTGCATTTTTATCTTTTCTGCTCTCATAGAGTAAATTCAATAAAGCTTGTGTTACCCAAGAATTTCTACTAGCCCTCATCTTTTTACCTACTTGATCTTCTGCTGCCTTCACTATTTCATCTCTCAAAGCTACCCATTCTTCTTCTATTGTATTCCTCTCCCCTATTCTTGTCAATAGAACTCTAATGCTCCCTCTGAAACCCTCTACAACCTCTGGTTCTTTCAGTTTATACAGATCCCAGCTCCTTCAATTCCTGCCTTTTTGCAGCTTCTTCAGTTTTAGTCTGCAGTTCATAACCAATAAATTGTGGCCAGAGTCCATATCTGCCCCTGTAAATGTCTTACAATTTAAAATCTGGTTCCTAAATCTCTGTCTAACCACTATATAATCAATCTGAAAACTTCTGGTGTCTTCAGGTCTCTTCCACACATCCAACCTTCTCTTATGGTTTTTAAACCAAGCATTAGCTATGATTAACTTATGCTCTGTGCAAGATTCTACCATGCAGCTTCCTCTTTCATTCCTTTTCCCCAGTCCATATTAACATGTTACTTTTCCTTCTCTTTTTTTTCTACTGTCAAATTCCAGTACCCCTTCAGTATTAAATTTTCGGTTCTCTTAACTATCTGAATAATTGATTTTATCTCATCGTACATTTCTTCAATCTCCTCCTAATCTGCGGGAGCTAGTTGGCATATAAACTTGTACTACAGTGGTGGATGTGGGCTTCATGTCTATCTTGGCTACAATAATGTGTCCACTATGCTGTTCCTCCTGCCACCGAACTTCACTAATTCCCACTATATCTAATTTTAATCTATCGATTTCCCATTTTCAATTTTCTAACCTACCTGCCTGATTAAGGGATCTGACATTCCATGCTCCGATTTGTAGAATGCCAGTTTTGTTTCTCCTGATGACAATGTCCTCGTGAGTAGTCCCCACCCAGAGATCCGTGTGGGGGACTATTTTACCTCCAGAATATTTTACCCTAGAGGATACCATCATCATTTAACATACTGTAGAGCTGCATGCACTTGAGAAAAATTACGACTGTAGTTTCCCTTTGGTTTCAGCCATTTGCAGTACCAGCACAGAAAGGCCATTTTGGTTCGTGTTACAAGATCAGATCAGACAATCATCCAGACTGTTGTCCCTGTAACTACTGAAAATGCTGCTGCCCCTCTTCAGGAATCACACATTTGTCTGGCCTCTCGACAGACACCCCTCTGTTGTGGTTGCACCTACAGTATGGCTATTTGGATTGCTGAGGCACGCAAGCCTTTGCACTAATGGCAAGGTCCATGGTTTATGGGGGTGCGCTATGTACACATATATTTCTTGAAAGAAGAATCACACAATACCTGTAAAATAATAGACATAATACAGTGGGTAATAAATGACAATAGCAAACATAGTAGGGGACCAACATTTTATTGGTGGTCATTAATAGTATTGATTTACACTACTCTTCCCTGCCCTACAAACTTATTTCAAGAGGCATATTTTTTCTGAGGCTATTTTTGAAATCAGTGAAGGCATTTTAAATCTGTCTTGCAATTCCTAGGAAATGCATATTTTTGTCACCAGATGTGTTTCATGTTATTGAAATATATAACGTCAGTGGTCTTAATTAAACACGTATACCATTTGACTTGCTTTCTCCATGTAAAAACAGTTTGTTGCAAAAAATGTTAATGTGATTTTTGCTTACATCAGGAAATGCTGTCTGCTTGCAAGTCTTTCCTTGTTTGGCACTATTGTTTCTTGTACCATAGCTGCAAAGAGGTAATTAAAATACCTTCAGTTATTATAAAGCAGCTACAGACAATATGGTCACACAAACAAAGAATTTTTTTCTGAGAATTCATTTCAAATTTTGTACCTTAGTTTTTATAACAACACTATGATCTACAGTTGGAATACTGCCTAGATGTTTTTCAACCATCTCTGTGTATGCCTTATTTTTTACATTCTTGTTTGTGTAATCTTCATGTGTCAGTTTTCACAAAAAAGTATTTCGTGGAACAACTATATGTTTTTAGATATGGTTATTGGTCCAGCCCCTTGATTATATTTGTAGCAACTAAAACTTTCTGTCCCCTGGAAACCACTTACTCAGCGAATTTTGAGCAACACCTACATTCCTCTTGCCACACTAATTCTCATTTCAGCAGGTATCGAAAACTTAAAAAAACTACACCATTCCATTACATAAGTCTATAGTTACTCATATAATATGGTAGATAGGGAAGTTCCATATGCTTATCATGTAGAAAAATACTCAAATATTTCTGTGCTCTCATTTACCAAAATCTTGTTTTGATGACTTGGATCGGTTTTTAGTATGAGGGGCGATGCGAATATTTCATTCTTACATTCTGCAGGTCTGACCTCCACAAACAAACAGGCAGGGGCTGCCAAGTATCAAAGAATCCACTGGAAATATCCATGGCTCATCGGGAAAATCCGTTTTTCGTGTGGCATCTCGCCTTTGAAGGTGCACCAGCTTTTGATTGTTGCAGGAGTGTTGTCAACAAACAGCTTTTCGTCTTCAGGCATATGGCAACTCTTGCAGTGTTCTATAGTCTGATCCACGAATAATGGCAGTTCGCACAGCTCGAGACATGGACGGGGATTCCACTGTGCTGTTTCCAAGTAACGCTATCGGTAAGCGCATACATGTGCTCTGTGCTTGAAGAAAACATGTATACAGCAAATTATGTCTCTTGCTTGCTTGTGCAGAATTTGCCACCTACTACCACCATCAGCTGTAACAAATCACAACAAATGGAATAAAAATTCAGTAAATAAGTTGCTACGATCACTTTTAATGCTCGCAATGACTACGACACTCACACTAGAGAGCTGAGAACATTACTGAACACTCACTGGTTGTCGAAGAATGCGTGATGTAGGTACGCAGAACAAGCCTAAACTCAACCGCCATCGTACCTGGTTTCAACTGTAGTAGTATATCATGGTGAAACCAAGTAAGATGAAATTCAGTGCTGAATGGCTGAGTGATGGGAGTTTTTAGGGCATCAAGGCCCAAAAGATGCCAGAATTCCAGACATACTGCGCAGTGTGCAGCACGTCTTTCGCTCTCACCAACATGGGGAAGATGATCATAATCAGCCATGTGGAAGCAGATAAGCACTCCAAGGCAGTTGAGGCGATCAAGAAGACAGTGTGCATTCATCTTTTTCATCAGTCCTTAGTAAGTGAAGTGCTACGACTGTTACGAGATGCATAAACTCTTCAAGGCAGCACACCATCTCCCTGGCCTTAATGGGATTATATTTTTATTGACTGCATTGTTTTTTTTTTACCCTGCCATTTTGGTGATGCATTAGGTCATTGAAAGGATATTCAATAACGATTTAAAATGTAAGAGAGAACAGGAATGTCGGGTGAACTGAGAAATCTTGCCACTAGAGTGGCACTCAAAAGTGATCGACAGACTTTGGCATTTTTGACGTACCGTTGCACAGCTTGATGTAACCTATCCTTTTCTAATGTCAAGTTTTGGTGTTTGTTATGGAAACTTGCTACTGGTTTTTCAGTGAAAATGGAGGTTTGACAAGCTACGCCTCGCCACCTTGAGTTCCTGTTCTTCTTGATTATTCTTTACACAAGACAATTGATTTCTTTAATCCCTTCTTCATTGTGTGTGCATTCTGAAACCAGACACATCCTTCTATTGACAACCACTCTGTTTCTCCTGATAGTATATATCTGCCAACTCTCCTGATTTAGGCGGGAGGCTCCCAATCTTCAGCTTTTTCTCCTGCCTCCCGATTATTCCATTGTTTCTCCCGATTTTTGGCTAATGATTTTCAAACCTAAGATGGCTGTTTTTAAAGCCTAGCATTTAAATTTTTGATCAACTGTGGAAATTCCTTGCTTATTACTCTTTTTAATCCATGTACGTCTCAGAAATTGTAGAAATCATTAAGTCACACGCAACATGTTATATATTGCACCTTTTCCTCTTTCCTGCGCATTATGTAGATTTATACTCATACTGATCAGTTCTGTGTTCTGTCTGGACTTGCATTTGTGTGTTGTCACTCTACCAGTGCTGACAAGTTAGTGCTTTTCCCTCTAAATCTGGTGGTTTTGACCAGCTGTCTAGTGGTTAGTGGGAATTATGGTAGACTTTAAACTTATTAAGGTGGATTTACTTTCAAAAACCAATTAATCCTTTCAACATACAGAAAATAGCACTATTTAACTTATTAACGTCTACTAGCTCTTGAATTTATATCACCTAAACATTTGTAATACACAGGATTCTGTCTTCATTCTTATACTGTTATGCATTCTAGTATTAATAAATCTGTGGCTTGATGAATTGTGCATATCTATAGCACAGGTGTTAATGTGCTGTTTTTTACATCACTAGATATTGTTGCAGTGGTAAACATGGGTAAAATAAAGGCACAGTATGCCCAGAAATGTGTTGAATGCCACCACGATAGTAAATTTGCATACTGGTTAGAGAGAATTTTTGGTGATGGCACAAGAGCATTTGCAAATTTTGTCATAGTACTTTGTTAGTGCCTTATGCTGACATACAAGCCACAGTGGCACAAAAAACAGAAGACAGCTGCAGCACCCTAAACAAAAATATCTTTAGAAACCAGGAAAGAATCCGTAGAAGTGAGTCAAAGTGAGGGTTCCCTTACATTTTTTGCATTCTGCAATCATGTCATGTGGTCACTTAAGTGAGTTGTAAGCGAGTAAATTCAGAGAACAATGTTGGCAGAAAACTTCAAATACATCGAACAAAGCGTAGTGCAGTTATAAAATATGTACTAAGACCCTATTTTGTGGAAAATTTGTGGCAATATATCGATGACAGCATGAATAATATTGTAACTGATGAACTAACAAACCTTAGGGTGATAAAATTTTTAGGAATAACAACAATATATCATGGTATTGAAACCAGTGCAATCATTTCACATTTTTGAGATTAGCTGACCTCAAACATTTATTTATTTATTCATCCGTTTTCATTCTGTTTTCTCGGAGTAGTATTGCAATAATCTCCATGCATTATTATGCCAAGGAAAGGTCAATTGTTACGATTTTATAATCTTTATCTTCATGACTGGCCTGCAGTTCACACTTAAAGAGACTGACAGAATACCATTTTCAGATTAAATTAAAAGGAATGTCAGTGTTGGCTGTAATATTGATGTTTTTATTGATAGCAGAATCGATTTTTGATCACTATGTGTCCGAGTTTAATTTGTACAGCATCGAAGATGATCACTACGTGATCGAAAATCGATTCTGCTATCAATAAAACATCAATATTACAGCCAACGCTGCCCTTCCTTTTAATTTAACGTATATGGTCGTTGTGCACACAGCCCTGCATGGAGTCGCCAATCAGTTTTCAGATTATCTTTATCGTTCCACCTCGAATAGCATGCAGGAAAAACAAATACTTAAATCCTTCCATTCTAATTGATGTTATTATGATGATACTTCCTCCCTTTGTAGGTGGTGGTCACCAAAAGATTTTTGCTTTCCGAGGAAAAAGCTGATGATTGATATTTCAAAAATACCTCTCACCACAACAAAAAACACCATTCTTTTAATGATTGCCACCCACTTGTGCAACATTTCCATGACACTCTTTCCACTATATTTCGATAATACTAAAAGAGCTGTTCTTCTTTGGACTTTTATAATGGTCTCCATCAATCCAATCTCATAAGGATCTCATACTGTGCTGCATTACTCCAGCGGAGGGCAGACAAGTGTAGTGCAGAACTCATATCGATGACCTCACACTTTTCCTTAGTTGTGGTCAATCGCCAGTTTCCACACCACACAGATATCTCGTCTCTGCTGACATGATATTTGTATACCACATGGTGGGAAAAGCAATGTTTCAAACCACTGAGAAACTGTTAACTTTGTGACTAATAAAATTAATTGCACTGACCAAGCGAGTGATCCATTTCGGAAAACGTTACCGGATAGCAATACAGCGAAAAAATACAGCTCCACAACAAAAAACTGACGCAATCATAAGAGAAATGGTCAAAAAACATCCCAACTTAATACCGCAGTCGAACTACACTACAAACAACGGGTACGGGATTGGACGCTTTGAATAGTTCCAGGATTTTTATTTGTATTTTAATAGACATTATAAAGCCTTTTGACATCATAGGAAAAGTCTCACATCTATTATCTCAGGACTAAACCGAAAATGAGCTGTGATTTTTGATCATTCATATCTCTTGATTTTTTTTTAAACAGCATCTCCCAATTTTTCGATTTTAAAGGTTGGCAGGTATATAGGATCACAAGGATTATGTCACCGTCGTATTTGGATATTTGATTGTTTTTAGGGTAGTGGTACTTCTGGATCATGCTACTTGTCAACTGGCAAGATAACTGGCCATAATGATGGTGCTCTCTTGATGCTTGATAAGATCGCAGTGACTGGTGAATCAGGAAGCTCGCAGTTGACGGTTGGTTTGTGACCCTCTCAGCTATTGCAGCCCGGTGTCACCACCACCACTGGCACAGCCTCAGCTAACAGTCGTATTTCAAAATAACTTATTCAGGATGATGTTACAAGGGCAGAAATATAATGGACTTTGCAGGCCGTTGAAAATCATGTGTCCTTTTGTACTAGAGGAGAACAGGCTGCTTTGTTTCTGGTCATGTTCCGTAATGATAATGTAGCTACTAAGATGCAGCTTGGGAGGACAAAGACATCATACATTATTGTCCATTAGTTAGTTCCGCACTTTAGGAAGAATATTCTTGAGATCTTGAAGAGGACATTCCTTTTGCAATCTTATTTTATGAGAGCCTTAACAAGGCAGCTGAGTTTGCAGCAAATGGATATTGCTGTCAGATATTTGGTACAAAGTTAACAAACAAATTGAAATGCACTTTTTTCATCTGCATTTTTAGGCCATATCACTGCTGCCGATATGTTGGATGTAAGACAGAAACATCTGATCTGATGCTTAATGTACTAAAGGATGGGCCTAATGTCAGCTGGGCATTCCTGAAGGCTTTGTGTCTTGATCTGAAGAGTATTCATGATGACAGTGCATCACTTTTGTTGATATGGGATCTTGTGATCTTCATACCATTCGTCAGAGTGTTAAGAGTGCAGCCTTAAAGACTAACTGGGGCATTGTGCCTTTTCTGGGATCAAGTTATGATGTGTTGAAGAATGTACATGCAAGAAGAGATGATTATAAGAGATTTAATAAACCTTTCCTGTACAATGCTTTGTCATCTGTTTGCTGATGTGATGTCCTTAGTTGTTAAGGTTGAATATTATGTGCTGTGGAATCAGTGTGTGATATAAAACTTGATAATGAAGCTGATCTTATTCCTGCAACAGACATGAGTTTGGGTCGTGCCGTACAGTCTGAGCTCAGAAAAGTAAAAGTGCCTGCCCAAGGTATTTTAACATTCAGGACTAAGTGCAGGGGTTTTCTCATCGAAATGTGCTCAAACCTCCTCCTAAAGTTACCTTTGAAGTACAACATTTGTAGATACGTAAACTTTTGTGACCCAGTTATGATAAATAGCAGCCCAGGAATTAGCAGGACCAGAATTTTGAATGTGTTGCAGAGATTCCTCACAGAATTGGATAAGTGCTAAGGACTGTGATAAAGCTGAGAAAGAATTTGTGCAACTTCTTGGTAAGGAGCTATTTTTGATCTCCATGCAAACTACAGGAGGACTGAGACGAGAGTTGATCACTTTTGGAGAGACTTATTGGATGGTGATACCACCTGTCAGCATTTGTATAGATTCTGAGCCATGGTCAAGCCTTTGTATACTAAGATTTCTCCATTAAAAAGATTATATGATAGTCAACCAAGAAACCAAGTCATTGGCAGTCATGCGTCAAGTATATGATGGGCTGAAATCAGCTGTCAGTGTCTTTAAGATTGACGTCAACAAGAGAATGACTCTGGACTATTGCAATGCTGGAGATCGGTATGGTGAGGCTTTAAAGTGAAGAAGATGAAGAAGCTGAGACAGCTAGATGGAGGAGGTCCATCGTCCAGCAAGTTAAAGAACTGGAGATCAAAAAGTCACAGATACTGGCCGAAAGGGCCACTGTACTGATTGTAATTGATGAAGAGATCACTTCTCTCACAAAGATGTTTTGACTGGTTTTCATTGAGTGAGCTGGTAATTTAAAAAAAAAAAAAAATATTAAAAAAAAAGGAGAGAGAGAGAGAGAGAGAGAGAGAGAGAGAGAGAGAGAGAGAGAGGATTATTATTTGACAGAGAAAAGTCATTAAGCATACCCCACGGTTGTTCTTATTTTTTAAAGTTTGATGTTATATTAAATAACTAATTTCTTTTATGTTTGTTTGGTCCAATACATTAACTTTCCTGGAAAGTTCATACATCCTATATGGCACTATGAACTTGTTACCAAAATATGAAACCTAATGAAAGAGGTGACTGATAAGAGCTGTGTCTATATTTTGATGTTGATTTTGCCCGACCTGTCAGGATATGAATACATGTTTTATACACTCTAGTTTGTGTCCAATTTTTTTCCAAACCCCTGTAAGATTAGAGTCAGAATCTTGACCATTAACAGACAGCCCCTAACAATCCATACTGAGTTAGGGAAATAATGGCCAGGTAGTTTAGGTGCCAAACATACACTGCACACAAAGAAAAGAAAATTCATAAAGAAATTATCTACTCGTACAAAATGTGTGACACAAACCAAGGCCAAAAAGTATTTCAAGCCATGTATCTTAAAACATTTGTTACTCCATTCCCATCTGTCGTGAAAGAGGCTCTCAATCATTTTGTGCCTTTTCAGGCATATGTCGTTACCCATACCACTGCTTCAGTCTGTCAGTACCAATATCAACTTTCCAAATTCAATTGGAGTTTTATGCAAGGGTGTATGTTTGTGTCCTAGCCCAACAGACACTTCTAACCAAACAGGAAGGTGCATGACAACTGATAATCCTCTGTGGAAAGAAAGATGTATTCTGAAGAATAGTTTTTGATGTCACCTATGCTGGAATATTTGTCCTCAGCCCACCATTTGAAAAATTACTTACATGGTTTGAAACAAAACTTAAAAATGAGAAGTAGTACTTCAATATTGTTAATGCACAGGTGAATTGCCATATCCAGCAATGTATTACAAGGATGTGCACTATAGTTATGATTTGTACTCTTTCTACTAATTCTTATTTTCTTCCTTAACAACTTTTCAGATACATTGTGTATGATGTTGGGCAGGAAAACATGCGGTATTTGCTGAAGTTAACTTCAAGTACAAATTTTTAATTTCCTATGCCCGCAATAATAAAATATGTGATAACCCTTATACATGAAGGATGAAGAAGTATTACTTTAGCACTTGTATAGAGTCATTCCATTCGCTTAGTCCTCCAGACCCAGATGGCAATTAATGGGACTGCTGGTAATTATTGGGACTGCAGCTATGTAAAAATACACACTATTATTTAAGACTGAATATAATGCCGAATCCTGCGACTGCTCAATTTATGCATGCAGTGTATTTTTCCCACAGCTTAAAATTTATTTGAATTTTGCGTGAAAGGACTGAAAGTTTCCCCTAATTTGCTGATAATTATTGAATTTTCACGTACTGTAACACTTAATGAAAAGGCAAAATTTCTGTTTTGTTCTCATTTAATCATAAGTTTGTCAATGCTTTAGATATAAAATCAGTTTTGACCGACTTCAAAATTGTTATTGATTTTAATCTGATGAACAGTTTTCTGTTTATATTACAATTCTTGCACTGTGATTCAAACAGTTTGTATGATGATTTGATGTTATCACATATATGTAAAAGGTTTGATTCCATGGAAAATTTATTTTATCTTCAAAAGCATTGATGGAAGCTATCATGTGGTCTTAACATAAACACTTTAAAATCAAAGTATTCAACAGTATGTGTGAGATTTTGGAGTGATACTTTGTAATTAAATATTGGGTTCTGCCATAAAAATTCCTTTTGAAGTATGATGTCAACTGTCAGACGAAAAGTAAAATTTTCTGAACACATACTTTAATTCTTTGCTTTGATAGATTTGTGTTTTTAAGGATACATCATAGACATACAGATGTGTGTCAATATTTGTTCTGCAGCTGAAGAGGAGTGATATTTTTATAGCAATTTTACCTGAGTGTTTTACAATGTAATGTTCACCATCTACGCATTTAAAAACTGAGTAAAGTAACTAAAAAAGTAAGCTGACAGTAACAGAAGAAAAGTTCTTAAAATGTTTTTGTCTCATTTTTTTCTGATTTAGTGTCAGCAATTACAGAATTGCTGTTAATTCAAATGTAGAGTTAACTCATTAACAAAAACAGAAATTCTTCATCCAAAAAGGGCTTTCATTTGCCCAACTTACCTGTTTCCGTACCCTTCAGATCATAAATCCTGCAAAGCAGACAACTTGCTGTTCATTCAAAACTAGAGGGTTAATAACACGTTTAGAAATACACAAGTTCTTACTGTTTTGTTGAATTATGTCTTTACTTACCCTTGAGATCTCAAAATTTGTCAGAAGAATGCTAAACTTGTATGGAAAGCAGAGAAATAACAGGGAATTTCACTTGGGGAAACTTTTGGCAACCCTGATTGTACAAAATCTGCAGGTCAACTCAATATTAAAGCAACATTTACACACAAATATAGCTTCTTTTCTTTCTCTCTCTCTTTTTTTTTGTGCCTAACTAGTTGTGAGCTACTGCAACTGCACCCGTAGATTCAGTCTTGTTGGAAATGTATATTTAAAGCTAGATCTTTTTCGCCATCCTCCTCATGTAACAGAAAACGATGAAATTAAGGATGGAATCCACAGAAACCCTTGAACTTGTACTACAGTGCTGTGTAGACTAATAAAAAAAACAGCTGTTCATAACTGTCAGATGACTGATGGAAAACGCCAAATCCCGCTAACTGTAAGCATATTATTATTTATTAGTATAAAGGTGTTTTTCTGCCACTTACTGAACTACTTTTTGAATGGTGGAGCAGGAAAAATAGAAACACTGGACATTCACCACACAGAATATGTGTGTTAACCTTTAAGTATTCATTTTCAGAACAACAGCGCAATGTCCAGTCAAAAACTCTACATAAATACTTGAATTTCAAATAATAAAATTACAAGTGATAAATTCACTCATATTAACCTATTATGTTGCGTTATTGCATTGTTTCACACAGTTTGTCGAAGATATTTCGTGTGGAAAGCCAAACTATAATAATAAACAATTTTTTGCTTGTCAATGCGAGAGCAGAAATATGCCCAATGTGTGCCACACCACAATCATCTGGATGCAGTGGGCGGCCGAGGTACAGTGAGGAAACACTTTCACATAAACTATGCTCACCTTGATGTATCCAAGAGCTCTTTAACAGGTATGTTTCCAGAAGGTTTTGCAATTTCTGATGGGTTAGAAAATGAATCAAATTACCTTAGAGAGGCCATCGAACTGATAATTTCAGCAGGCAGAAAAACTGCAGAGAAATATCAGGGAATTTCACTTGGGGAAAGCTCACAATTTTACACCTACACTGCACAACATCTATCACTGGACCATGAGCAGATACAGAACAACTCAAGCAGAAGACATCACATCCTCCAGAAGCTTCCACATCCTACAGTGCCGCAAGATTGTGTAGGTGACTGGTCTCCAAATTCCGAGGGATGCAACTTAATTGATTGACTTGGATTTAGACTCCACAGTGGGTGGCTGAGAGCCACATTTTACATCTAAGACTGTACCTAATAGAACAGTCCATTATAGCTGGAACCCTCCACCATAAACAGCCTTCATAATAACTTCTAAAAGAAAACAGGATCTATTGCACAATAGATGTAAAAGAAAGCATACGGGTATACACTGAGAGATGCTGAGTGAAACACTTTAGGAAATGTGGAAGCCCTCATTGACTACTGCAGCAGAATCTTAATGAAAAGACTTTTAAAGTAATACAGAGAAATTATTTTCACATATTAAATGTGTCAGTGGCAGCGAAAATCGTGTCCACACACTCACCAATGACACAGAAATTGATGTTGACAGTGAAATAACAAAATCGCAAATGTTTAACTCCATTTTTAAAATGCTCTTTTGCAAAGAAAAGATGTAGGGGTACAGAAAATCTTCACAGTAACCTCAGACCTTTTGCAGAAAATGCAGTTATCCGTACCTAAAGAAAGCTGCACAAATATTTATTCAGACTTTGACAATACTTCAAAGCAATATAAAAATGGGGAGCATGCATTAACTGTTCAGAAACGTAAACGTTTCCACAAAAATGAAGTATCATATGACTACAGTGTCAATGAGTAATAAATTGTGGGAATATGAAATAGAATGATCACACAGCCTCGAAGGGTAGCATAAAGAATCACAGGAGAGACCTATTGTGACTGTTGAAAGTACATGAAGGAGGGCACTACAAAGAATCACAGGAAATAATAACGAAAACCTGAGTTTGCAGATGCCTGAACATACTTTCTTACAAAGTTTTAAGAAGTGTATACCACTCCTGTAGGGACTCTAAAGGCTCTTAAGAAGACAGCACTCCATACACAAATGCAATACAACAAGAAAATCATAATGCAGTGTACAATGGAAAGAACTCTCTGTTGTGCATTTCACAGTGGTTTGCAGAGTGAGGGTGTTGCAAAATTCTTTACTATATCATCAAAATGGCATAAATCATGTACTACACACAAAAACTTTGAGAACAAAGCAAAGGCAAAAAAGAGCACTATTTGGCAGGAAAGGAATGAATAAACTTTATAAGGTAAATGATTTTCAACTTCTTGATGATGGCCACAGTGATACATAAGATAAAAAATTCAAACCATTAACTACTAAATTCAAGCATTCTTCCTAACAGACTTGCTTACAGAGGCAGACCCACCACTAGACATCCGTATGGCAAATCATTTGTCAGTGTGATCAAAAAATCATTAAGTCACTGGAAAGCAATAACTCTTGAGCGTATGATGGTACTTCAACCATTAAGTACAACAATTTTGTACTGACTTGGTAGTGCTACTTAAGAGTAACATTTGTAACCACTTGATGTGTCAAGATGTATCTCCTGAAAGGCAAGTAATTGGTAGTACCACCAGTGGAGACAAGCAATAGACCTCTAATTATACACCCATCTTCCTTCTTCCCCTGTTCTCAAACATTTTTGAGAAGATGGCTGCCAAGAGAAAATTGAACCAATTGAGAATAACATTTTAACAGCAGTTCAATTTGGTTTCTGCAAAGGCTTTTCAACTGCTAGGGCAATGTACCTCACAAACTAAGTTGCAGCAGAAATAAAGAAGATAAATTAATCAACTGTCATTTTCTTGTGGACTTGCCAAGGCCTTTGAATGTGTACACTGGGAAATTTTTTTCTGAGAAAACTAATATGATGATGATGTTATAAGTATTCCCTTTGCATGGATGGAGTTTCATATTAACATCAGAAAACAGAGGGTCATGGGAAAAATTATGCAACAGGAATCTAAGTATATTTGGAACACATGAAACATTAAATATGGTGTCCCACAAGTTGCAGTCCTTGGCTCACTCTTGCTCTTAGCATGTTTAAATGATTTACATGGAACACTGGAGAACTCTTCAACGATTGTGATATTTGCTAATGACACAAGGCCTCAAATATACACAGCAGAAGAATAATGACAGTCTCACAAACAGTTCACAGCAAACTGTCAAACAATGGAAATTTCAGGATGGAATGCAACAATATTATGAAACGGAAAGTTGCTATTCACCATATAGCAGAGATGCTTAGTCACCAATAGGCACAACAAAAAGCCTCTCACAATAATAGCTTCTGGCCGAAAGCTATAATCAGCATCTCCACTATATGGTGAGTAGCAACTTTCCTCCTCGTAATATTGTCACAGCAAACTGTTTAATCCTTAACCTTACAAAGACTCATATGCAATTCCAAACAAATCAGAATGACTGGAAGTAAAGACCAATGGGCAAACACTGGATGAGGTTCCACATATGTAGATCCTAGGCATTCAGATGGTTAATAAAATGAGGTGGCACTAGTACTTGGATAAATTAACTAGAAAACTCAAGTCTACCTGCTTTACACTTCGAAATCTCTGGCATTGTGTTGACTTGTAGATAGGGTTGAGAACATACATTCACTCAATACTGTTCTACACCATAATCTTCTGGGACAATGAAGCTAAGGGGGAAAAAAAGTATACTACAGAAGGATGCAGTAAGGACACTGAACATGATAACCAAACATCTCGTATAAGCCCCTTCGGGGACCTAAGAATTCTTACATTTGCATGACAATATGTACACTTCTTAATAGGATTTGTGATTCATAACAATAGTGCATTAGGGTAAACACTAATTCATAACCACAATACTAAAAGAAAAAAAAACAAATTAAGGACAACAATAACTTTTGCATGATGGGTCACTGCCAAGTAACATGCTTTGAAAATTCGACCATACACAGAATGAACTGTTACAGTACAGTTCAGTACAGAAGGTGACTGAAAGAAATATGCAACTAGTCAAACAGAAATGACACTTTTATTCGAAGATAATAATTAAACTGAAATCATTGTGATTTGTCATAGTCCTCTTGACATTACAGAAAGTAGGATGTGGCTCTTAATAGCATTTGTGATCACCATGGATGGCACTGTATTGTTCTTGTGCTAGCCACACGGTTGGTAAGGAATTCTTGTGATAGGGCATCCCATCCCTCCATCAGTGCGGTCACAACAGCTGGAGGGTCGTTAATGCAGGTGGACACGCTGCAATACATCTTCCCAATGCTGTCCACACTTGCTCAATGGGATTTAACTCGGAGGAACAAGCAAGCCACTACACTCACCGAATATCCTCTTGTTCCCGGAGCTCCTCCACCTGCACTGTTCGGTGCAGCCTTGCATTGTCATCCCTAAAAATGAACCCCTCAAAGGGAGTATGACCTCACAATACTGTTGATCAGGGAATATACCATGTTTGAAGATTAGGAGGTCAGTACGCTCCTGCAACATTAAGCCTCCCCACACCGTAACACTTAGACCACCAAAATGATCATGTTCGACAATATTCCTAGGTGCATTACTTGTTACCACTTCTTGCCATTTGATGGTATGTCCAGAATCACTATTGTTTGCATCTGCTTTCATCCAAGAAGAGCATGTTGTGGCAGTTCACCTTCTTTATTCCTTCGTTTGTTGTCCTTGGTGTCGATGTACTGTGTTGCTACAATGGCTAAAAAATGGGTTGTGAAAGTACAACATTGACTACTTTAAATGAGGTAGCCGAAAGGTTCACATTTGCATTTCACAGTACTTTACTTTCAGAGTTCACAACCCCCCAATAATACACAGTGGCCAGTGCAATAATGTTTAAACTTTCCATAAGCCTCATTAATAGTTTGCAGGCAAACCTCCACACACTGCTACCATAGTGTACTATTGTATGTCTATGAGCAATAAAAACCTAACCACAAAGTTCACAGTTCTTGAAGAATAGAAAGGTACGTATGGAGCAGACACTGTCATGGTTTTAACACATGGCCTAATTGTGTAACACTTATTTCACAGTTACGGTGATGCATTGTTGTTGTTCTAACCGACACACATTTATCGTCTGAAACTTGGCCGTGGACTGACTGTCTTGTGACCAAGAATCAGGTACTTTTATATCCTCACAATAATAGGTGCTGAAACTACACATTGTTTGAAGTTTCATTTACAGAAATTACAATTGAAACTTAACTCATTAAATTAACTGAATACATCGAAAAATTGGTTCTTTTCAACAGTTTCTTCTGCTACGAGATTTAAGCCGAATTATTTGTTTAAATCATGAAATTAATGTATATGGTTATGCAAACAATGCTTTTGACAAAACTTAATTACTTTGGAATTAAGGGCTGGTTTCGCTAACATGTTTTCAAATAGAGCCCAATAGATACTTTAAGATTACTAGTATTTTGTCTTCCAAATGTTTATAATTAGTAGAGAATTTATATCTGTTTATAGGTCAACAATACAATTTTAATGCTTAGATAGCTCAGTTGGTAGAGCACTTGCCCACGAAAGGCAAAGGTCCCCAGTTCGAGTCTCGGTCCGGCACACAGTTTTAATTCATTAGTAAGTTTCATATCAGCACACACTCCGCTGCAGAGTGAAAATCTCATTCTGGGAATAGTATTTAAGTTACGAAACAATTACTGATTTCACCCTATAACAAAATATACTAACTACATACATAAAACTAAGCACAAAATTAGATCTGGTGTTATATTCTTTAAAACTGAGGGCCAACCTTTCTGTTTTATGAAAATGCAGATTATGCTCACTTATGTTAATGGTAATTAGTTAAACACAAAAAAATGAATTTAAGGAGGCAGATGTCAAAACAAGAGGGGAAGTAATTTTATCCCAGCTTGCTTTATCACAATGAGGCCCAACTTCTATCTGGTCCAGTCCCTACGCTCTCTGCACCATCACAAACAGTGCTGCTGATGTGCAGGTGTCAACAAAACACAACGGACTGGTTTTCAGGTTTTTTTTTTTTTTTTAAAAAAAAAAAAAAAAAAAAAAAAAAAAAAAAAAAAAAAAAAAAAAAACCCCACCCTTATGCTGTGCCACTGTGGACTGTGAGACTGCATGCCTTTCAGTCCTGTTAAATGTGGTTGTAATTGCACCTGCTGTTTGACATGGGTCTCTGCTTGCATGCTGCTCACAAGGGAACCTCCCCATCGCACCCCCCTCAGATTTTGTTATAAGTTGGCACAGTGGATAGGCCTTGAAAAACTGAACACAGATCAATCTAGAAAACAGGAAGAAGTTGTTTGGAACTACGAAAAAAAATAAGCAAAATATACAAACTGAGTAGTCCATGTGCAAGATATGCAACATCAAGGTGAGTATGAGTTCAGGAGCGCTGTAGTCCCGTGGTCAGCGTGAGCAGCTGCGGAATGAGAGGTCCTTGGTTCAAGTCTTCCCTCGAGTGAAAAGTTTACTTACTTTATTTTCGCAAATTTATGATCTGTCCGTTCGTTCATTGACGTCTCTGTTCACTGTAATAAGTTTAGTGTCTGTGTTTTGCAACCGCACCGAAAACCGTGCGATTAGTAGACAAAATGACATTGCCTCTGCAATGGGAACCAAAAACATTTGATCGCAAGGTCATAGGTCAACCGATTCCTCCACAGGAAAACACATCTGATATATTTTATACGACACTGGTGACGGCATGTGCGTCACATGACAGGAATATGTTGTCGACCCACCTAACTTGTACACTTGGTGAATGGGTAAAAAGATTCTTCTACCTTGCCCGATTTAGGTTTTCTTGTGGATGTGATAATCACCCCCCAAAAAGTGATGAAAACATAAGAGTTTTTCACATAAACTGCAACAAATGAATGCAACAGTTTCACAGTCGGCACAGTTACCTCGCATCTGACGGACGGACATAATTGTCTGAAAATAAAAAATTAAACTTTTCACTCGAGAGAAGACTTGAACCAAGAACCTCTTGTTCCGCAGCTGCTCACGCTAACCACGGTACTCCTGAGCTGACACCCTCCTTGATGTTGCCTATCTTGCACATGGACTACTCAGTTTGTATATTTTGCTTATTTTTTTCATATTTCCACACAACTTCTTCCTGTTTTCTCGATTGATCTGTGTTCAGTTTTTCAAGGCCTATCCACTGTGCCAACTTATAACTAAATCTGAGAGGGGTGCGATGGGGAGTTTCCCTTGTCAGTGTAGGGGTTATCTGCTAGTGTATTTGACTACGGCTGACAATCTGCTCTCCTTCAGGCAGCAGTACCTGTGGTTTGGAACGCTCCCCACGCACAAGAAACAATGCACTTTGTGATACCAAACTCGTGCGCCGCACTCATTACACTTTGTCCTCCTCCCAGTTTCCTGAAAATTCTTTCCTGTGCTAAGTCATCCAAATGTTGAATCCAGGTCATGTTGTGATGAAGACCACCACTGCCACCACCACAGTGCATTATAACTGCTTGCTGATTGGCACACACTGTCATTTATGGTTCCTTCAACTACCTTGTGTTGCAGGACCACCCCATTTGGCATTACAGTCACATTAACCTCCCAAAACATGTGACAAAGCTTCCTTTGCGTTACTGGGAGACCTATGAAAACATACTCGTGCACTTTCATTCATTTCCACAGAGTTGCTAATATGTTATGTCAATGTATCTACCGTATCCTTAAGTTTTGCAGAGCAGTGTATTACACATCACTAGCTAGAGTTCAGAATGGAGCTTTATATTATAATGCAAAAATCTCTATCAGGTCCACATAACTCTAATGTTTGTATTAAACATGTGTTAACTGTGCCGGTATACAGACAGATGAGAGCGGTCTGTGTTACGTTACACAATTGCTTTGTTTGAAATATTAGATTAAAAAAATAGGATTGGGAAGTGTAAGAGGAGGATAAGAGGTTTTCCTCAAAGTAGCTCTTACCATTCTAGTATATGTAAAGATAGTAATTCCCAAAATTGTCAGTATGTGTAGTTTAGCACTAGTCGTAATTTGTTGTCAGTATACTTTCAGGGGTGTCCCACATTGGTTGCTTCTGCCTGTTAACATATAATCTGACTTGTTCCATATACATGAAAGATCTCCTTCATGATGTCATTTATAGAACATAATGTGTGAATAAAGGTGGCTGCAACAGACTGTTGTCTCTGAAGCATATTAGAGCACCTCGAGCAGCGGGTCCTACATCAGCCAGCATGTCCAAATGTGTCTGCTCGTTCAATTGGATTAGGTTCTGTTCGGTTCAGGTAGGTTCAGATCAGTTTTCAGCTTCTCATGGATTGGACGTACCAGTTGTGAGGTGGATTGTTAAAGGTGCTCCCTAAGGAATTAGAGAAGTACTGCTAATAGTGTGGATTGCATGTTAGGATGCAATGTCATTCTTTGAGATAATTCCAATATCCTAGCACTGACTTATGGCTTGAATTACAAAGATAACGGATTGTGTGACCAAAGATCCAGTTCACAGAGTGAGTTTTGGTGGTGGGGTAATAAGTCCCCTCCGCGAATAAAAGTGTGTGGCAATCTGAGTGGGTGTTTGGCATGTAAGAAACACCAAAATATGGCACGCAAGTGTCCAGACATTGGATGCTGGACCAGGTCATCTGTGTCGTCTACTCCATGGTGGGTACAGAGACACGAGTCAGCCAGATGGATGCAATTCAGTTGATATCGTTTAACTTTTTTGCCATTCCCCATGATATACTGCGCTGATTCGACATCAGATTCCAGAAAGCGGGCATGGACCACTTTCCATATGTGCTGCCACACACACTGGGGATACTTAATGTTGATGGGGTTGGGCAGGTGGCATTGTTGTAACACTTAGTAAACTGTTTTCCTGTAACAAGGTGTAAGGTGTAAAGACTGGTAGACATAACTGAAGTCCAGGAAAAATCACCGGATATGATAAAAGGAGGATGGGATGGCTGAGACCAAAACTGGGGCAGACAATGAGACTGGCGCAAAGTCTTGGAATAGGAGCCCAGTGAGGCTTTGCGGACAACGATGCCTGAGTTTGAGTTGGGAGTTGATGTACAGTGCTGTGACTCTGTTTGGTACAAGTATTAGTCCCACCCCACCATGGTCCCGAGGGAGTGCAAGGGAATCTTCCTGCATGTTGAATAACATCCCTGAGCTGACGAAGGAGCCCAATGCCATCAACTGATGTCGGGGCAGAAGAGTTGGGACCAGTAGTACCTGAGCCACGTTTGGTATATGGGAGGCATGATAGATGTTCACATATTCGGCGCGCTGGATAATGTCGAGGACTCGTTGCCAGTGATCTGCAAGGCTAGCTCTGACAGTCTGCAGCAAACGCCTACCATTAATAGCCGCTGATTGACCAAGATTGGTGGTGAATTCAATGCCAAGACATTGAACCATGGCGGTGACACTAAGGGGGGGGGGGGGGGGGGGTGATGCTTCTCTCTGCTAGGCCCTCACCAATGAGTCAGACCTTGCATTTGGACATGCTGAGGGAGCTGCCCAATGCTACGCAGTAAGTCGCAATCCATGTCAGTGCTGCTTGAACTTCATTTTCACTGGGCAGATAAAGAACAAGGTTGTCGGCGTAGGCCATGCGACAGAAATGGTGCCAGTGCACGTAATACCTTCCAAATGTCGGTGCAGTCCCTGGAGCACGGGATCCAAAGTGAAAGCATATAAAATCGTGGAAAGGCGACAGCCTTTCCGGGCAGATAGAGCTATGTGAAGAGGGATCATGTGGCGGTCGTTGTACACGATTTTGGAGGGCACGCCGCTAAAAAGGCACAAAATGACTGTGATAAAACCGCCAGGGAAACCGATATACTGAAGAACTGCCCGCAAATAGGGGTGGTCTACACGTTCGAAGGCCTGGCTAAAGTCCAGCAATGCCAAGGCACCAGGGAAACATTGGTGACGAGCAAACACTAGCATGTGTCTGTAATGGCAAAGGGCGTTACAGATATTGTCGTCGCCTCCTAGGGGAGTCTGGTTGCTGGAGGTGACTAAACATGCGGCTTTCTTGAGTTGCGATGCCAGAAGCCATGTAAATATTTTCATATCATTGTTCAGCAATGTGACTGGTTGATAATCATGGATGCTCGATCACCTGTGCAGTTTGTGAACAGGTATGATGATGTCCTCAAGAAAGGTGTTAAGAGACCACTGTTGTCGGGGACATCAGCTTTTGCAGGTTTTGAATCGATTGACGTGTTAAACATTACACAGAAATTAGGGAAAAGAAAAGGTCAAAGGGAACCAGGATAAGTCACCAGTATACATAGATAAGTCATAATTGTATGCAACTCCTAAACAGTTTGACTTTATGTGATGTTAATTACCGCATAACTGAAACAGGCAGGAGGTACCTTGAATCGGGACTGAATCCTCAACGGCAGTATAGGAATGTGCCAGTTATTTCTCAAAATAGCCAAACTGGAGGAAGACAAATCATTATATAATCTTCTACAGTAGAAAGATAATCAACCCCCTTCCCTAATTATGATTGCCAGAACAACCTGTCTGTATGGAACAACACATCAAATAAGAGAAAGGCAACCACTCACCTATAGCAGATTGATGCATGGATCACAGCATAAAAAAATTCACACTAGCTCTTTCTCCAGCAGTAGTACAAACTTCACACACACACAAAATAAAAAATCACACAGACAACCAAACGCACACTCCCATGGCCACACAAGTCTAATTATTGATACTCGTAGGGAGTGGGTAGGGAAGGACACAAAGATGGGGTAGCTGGAAAGAGGTATGTCTTTGGAAAGATGGCTTCGCGGCTGCACAACAAGACGAAAAAAGTACACAGGGCACAACGAGATGTATGAAGGAGGGAGAGAGGGGAGAAGGTGGTGATGAAGTTAGTGTGAATGCTGTTTTCTGTTGTAACAATATTATGAAAGGACGTTGTCACTCACCATATAGCAGAGATTCTGAGTCGCAGATGGGCACAACAAAATAAAACTCTCACAATTAAAGCTTTTGGCTGTTAAGGCCTTCATCAAACACCCCCCCCCCCCCCCCCCCCCCCCACACACACACACACACACACACACAAACCCAACTGGCACATACTACTCCAGTTTCAGGCAACAGAGGCCACACTGCAAGCAGCAGCACCAGCGCATGATGGGAGTGTTACATTCCATCCTGGATTTCCCACTGTTTTCTGTTGGTGTTACTGTGCTCCAGGCATGGTGTTATAGTTGCTAGATTTCCTTCACTAATTTTATAATTGCTGAAGACCGTTCAAAGTTGAACACTGCTACACCATAAATGTAGTTTGAAAAACAGGTTGCTTGAAGAAGCAATTGAAATAGCATCTTTTTTTGTCATTATATAATGATCATTAAAGCATTTTGCTTTGTAAGTGGCGGTTTTTAGACCAGAACAAAGATACTACAGCAACTGATATGTTACAGTACAGGTTCTATACATCATCTCCTTATCCAAGTAGTGGTTTTTCCATAACAGGATGTAGATTTCATCCTCCTGGCATAATAGTTAATGTGGAGAAAGAAAAAAATGTGGAAACTATAAGTAATTGCCGACACGAATAAATTCACTGAAATTATTCGGTGCCATGCAGTGACAAAAAGACTGGGTACAACTGTGACAAACTCATACAGTTTTAGACACTACAATGTGCAACAGTCTTCAACATGGAATTTTACATCAAACACCATATAAGACATAGGATAATGAGAAGTCCAGGAAAAAGTCCTTGTTCAGGGTGAAAGTTTTTATCTGAGTAGAGCAGAAGAAAATGTAAAAAAAATGTGAAATAATGAAGAAAAGGCAAAGGGATTTCATCTTTCAACGTCACGCAGATACCTGCTTTGAATACAATCTCCCAGGCTATGACAGCTGACATTGGAAGACTACTAGCTTCTCAGTATGAGGAGAATTGGAGGGGTAAGAGGAAAGACATAAGCAAACTAAAGAAAACCTAAAAATAAGAGACAACTGGTGCTTCTGAGTTATATGACAAATGCTTAATTGTATTTGTAACTCACCTGGAGTGATTCTCTATGTTACTTAAGGCGCTGGCATACACATACATCATTTATCTTAATTTGGTTTTTTTTTACTACTTTCGCTCGCAAAAATGACACTTCTCAGAGAAATGTTCAGTTATTACACAACATGGATTTCTGGCTACAATCATACTGTAAAATTTGATACCATGCAGAATGGGTTGTCTATCCCAGCCTGTGATTTACTTAATTGGATTCTCAGTATTTTGTTACTTGTCTGTCCTCTGAAACTGCCTTTCTGAGATTGAAAAGCACCTCTACTCTCAAGCTCATTGATATGATATACAAATACCATGAAGGTGAATTACTGAAAAATAAAGTTTAAGTAAATTCTCACTGAAACAATTAAATCATCATCATGTGATTTGGATGTCTTACATTTTCATTCAGAAACAAGATTAATTTTCTTTACAAGTAACAAATATAAAGCACTCCGTCTTCAGGCCACAAGTGGCCCATCAGTACCATCTGACCGCCGTGTCATCCTCAGTGGAGGATGCGGATAGGAGGGGCATGTGGTCAGCACACCGCTCTCCCAGTCGTTGTGATGGTTTTCTTTGACCGGAGCCGCTACTATTTGCTCGAGTAGCTCCTCAATTGGCATCACGAGGCTGAGTGCACCCCGAAAAATGGCAACAGTGCATGGCGGCCTCGATGGTCACTCATCCAAGTGCCAGCCATGCCCGACTGCACTTAACTTTGGTGATCTCACGGGAACCGGTGTATCCGCTGCGGCATGGCCATTGCCAAGTAGCAAATATGCTTACATGAAATTGTATTAAAGCTGAACAGTATTTGACAACTGAACATGAACAAGTTTCAATCTCAAGTATATCGCTTTATTTTGGTTCTGGGTGAGGAAAGCCTGAAAACAGGGAATACATAAAAAAACATATAAATCTTCACATAATTACAAAGAAAATGAGATTTTTCCAATTACACAGGCTTATGAAAAGAGCGTAGGATTGCAAATACACAAAACTAAAATTTACAACTGTTAAATTATAAATATAATTCTTATCCGAGGATATATATCTTTATAATAATATTAATATTTAGACACAATGCTAGAGTTTTGATCACACTCATGATGACAATATTTCTGCATTATAACATTCAGGACACATATAAAATATAGTCATATACATATATACATACATATACGTTGTGTAAACACATAAATGCATACGAATCTCTATCTCAAATCAGGTTTCATTTTAAAATAAATTTTAAGGACAGTATACTGAATTTTATTAACATCATTGCATGTTATAGAAAATGGTATGCAGCTCTGAAACTATTGTGTAAAATGAAGAGGAAAATTATATATGAGCACATGTGTTTCAAAAACATCCAAAGTCAGACATGCAGATATAGATTCAGTTTCTGTGATGCTGTCAACTTACACATTAATACTGATTGACAAGTTTGAAATAAATTATACGATTTAACTGGAAGAATCGAAGGAAAACAATTGCACACTTATGTAGCACTCATGTGTTCAGTATTACTTTACTTTCTGTTACAATATATCTCAAACAAAACAACAGTTTCAAATATACATGCTTCACACATTCATTCAGTAACTGCAAGCAAATTACCTATTTTCACAATACATAAGTTACAAAAAATCTGACGCACAAATAGTTCTTTTTTGGCTGTATACTTCAGTACAAACGAATAAGACATGTTTTGCTCCTACTAAAATACTATCAACTGTTCACTATTACTTTCTTGCAAATTTCCCCAACTCTCAATAACTGGCTGCTGCCATAATATGCAAGTTTATTAGTTCCCATGTATACAACAGGACTCAAACTGTCACTTGGCACTTGAGCGTCAAATATAAATGCGCACATAAAATACACAAACTGATCCACAATGGTGTAAATTACAAATATGATGGGGAATGTTGAGTTGCTCCTGTTGAAAAATGAAAATTAAATCACTTTAGAATGCTGTACTTATATCACACACACACACACACACACACACACACACACACACACACACACACACTGCACCTAAAAAGTGTGTGCAAGAATAATTCCAATGTTTTTTCAATTAGTTGAAAATATAATTTGATACACTATGCTTAAATGAGAATAATATTTTCTGTAACAATGGATTAACACTAAATTATTTCCCTAAAATTAGGCAAAACATACTAAACAGTTGTTGAGAAAATGAATCAAACTGTGATTAAATTTAATTAACTTGAGGTAAGTTAACTGGTCAAATGTGGAGAAACAAGCAGGGTAGAATAGAAAAGTCTAAACCACTATGCCTTTTTATGCAGAAATGGTATTTATATCCATTATCAATACTATTACTAGAATAAGAAAAGCTGAAGATGCAGTGAGCAATGAGTGTAATGAATCCATACCTGAAAAGCTTGGGAGCAGTTAATCATGAATAGCTGTTGACATTACTATACTTACCAAGTACACGAGTAGTATAAGAATGTGTTTGATATAAAATTTAATGTTTTAATAACAAATATATCATTTTATATTATTAGACAGAAGTAGATTAAAAAAATAATTTGGAAATTTATGTAGTTAAATTTTGTGGTTGAATACCATGCCTGTCACCATAGCATCAGTTAATTAACTTACAGGAGAAAAAACATGTGTGCATCTGTTTGTGAAATGTGCAAACTCTGATTTGTGTGTTACTATATTTGAACTGCGTATAATATTTTCTTAGAAAGAGATTGGGAACCAGCCTGGCATTGTCAAATTGAGAAGGGGACCCACCTAAAAACCACGCAGGTGCTGGTGAGTGTACCCAATCGACAATCATTAATACAGCGCACAAACTAGTTCTGGGTCACCACCTAGTCTTGTAAGAGATAGGTCACACATGAAAGTAGCCATATTAAAATTAAATTTGAGGTGGTCAGCAACTGTCTTATGGGATTTATAAAATTCCAAACTTTTCTTTCTCCTATCTCCAAAATTTTTAGGCATGAAGCATTCAAGCAGTTTAGTTTCAGTTTTACAGATCCACACATTATTATTACTTTAAAGCGAGTAGTAAATGCTCCTATCAATAATTATGTTTCTGCTGATTGTGGAAATTTGTTTATGTAGTGAATTGTCACCTCTAATAAAAAAAAAATTGGTATAATTAGTTTATATCATTCTGTAGTTTATACATTATGAGTGAAAAACATTACTTACACAATATGGGAGTAAGTAATCCATTTCTGTCACACTGAATAGATAAGTTTATACTGGACTTCATTAATTTTCCCTTTTTTGGATGCATAAACATCAGTCATTGTTTGGCTTCTGATACCCCTTTCTTATGTCAAAGTTAAAAGTCTGGCATACTTAAGTATATATAATACTATCTTCTGTATGCCCTGTCTTACTGGTTTACTCCAAAGTACATGATTAAATATTCTCTTATATGTCCGTTTCTTTAGAGTTTCTTCTTTTTTTTCTGGCATGGTTTAGTTTGAGATTTTTGTTAACTTTTCTTTCATATTAGTAAACCTCTTAACAAGAAATGTTGTAGTAGTTGATTTTTTGCTTCCTTTTCTTCACACCTGTTGATCTTCTCTAATGTCTATATAAAATTTCCGAGGTTGAGTTTTTAAGTCGTTTATATGCCACTAAATTATTTAAAATGTGAACAGAAAAGTGGGCCCTTATTTAGACATTAAGCCAATCTCACCACACAGTGGGGTTGTCCAACTCGAACCTTTCAGGCAATATCTTTGAGATAAATATTTATCTCAATATGGTCACTCGAACGACTCATTCATTTGAAACACACAAGTTTCATGCAAATTCTGTTTTTCATTTCAATTTTATGTACACACACACACACACACACACACACACACACACACGAGACCACTGTCTCTGGCTGCTGAGGCCAGACTGCAAGCAACTGCACATTATGAGAGAAGCAGTAAGCAGTGCGGGTAAGGACGAGGCTGGGGCAGGGAGGGGGAGGAATAGTAGGGTAGGTGTGGGGGATGGTAAGTCTTGCTTGCAAGAGCACACAGGGACGAGGTGGAGAGAAGGTAAGGCAGCTAGGTGCCGTTGGTAGGTTAAACAGAGGGGGGGAGGGGTCAGGAAGGAGAGAAGAAAAAAAGGCTGTGGGTACATTGGAGGAATAGTAGGGCGTGTAGTGCGTGAGTGGGAACAGGGAAGGGAGCAGGTGGCTGAAGAACAAAGACTAATGAAAGTTGAGGCCAGAGGGATTATGTGAACATAGGACGTATCACAGAGAGAGTTCCCACTTGCGCAATTCAGAAAAGCTAGTGTTGTCAGGAAGGATCCAGAGGGCACAGTTTATGAGCCAGTCATTGAAATGAAGAATGTTGTGTTGGCCAGCAGCTCAGCAACTGGGTGATCTAGCCCTTTCCTAGCCACAATTTGTCGGTAGACATTCATGTGGACAGACAACTTGTTGGTTGTCATGCCCACGTAGAATGCAGCACAGTGGTTGCAGCTTAGCTTGTAGACCACTTGACTCGTTTCACAGGTAGCCCTGCCTTTGATGATAGGATAAATGATGCTTGTGATCAGAGTTGAATAAAGGTGGTGCGAGAATGTTTAGGTCTGGTCTTGTATCTAGTTCTGTTAAAGGGATACTAGCCATGAGGCACGGGGCTGGGAGTGATGTTACGTGGGGATGGACGAGGATATTGTGTAGATATGGTGGGCGGTCAATACCACTGTGGGAGGGGTGGGAATGATAGTGGGTAGGGCATTCCTCATTTCAGGGCATGATAAGAGGTATTTGAAATACTGGTGGATAATGTGATTCAGTTGCTCCAATCCTTGTTGATACTGACCCACAAGTAGAATGCTCCTCTGTGGCTGGATGGTGGGACTTTGGGAGGTGGTGGGTGACTGGAAAGATAAAAGACATGCGAGATCCATTTCTGTACAATGTTGGAAGGATAATTACAGTCTATAAAGGCATCAGTGAAACTCTTGATATATTTCAAGTGGGACTGCTTGTCACTATAGATATGATGGTCACGGATGGCTAGGCTGTACAGTAGGGATTTTATGGCAAGGAATGGATGGCAGCTGTCGAAGTGGAGGTATTGCTGGTGGTTTGTAGCTTTGATATGGATGTACCCCTTGAGAGAATCTCTGCTCTTGTAGACCAACATCTTCAGCCTATTACCTGCAACCTACCCTCCCATGTAAAAGATACCACTGATCTTCCACAGTTCCTGTTCCTTTATCACATGGTGCCCTGCTCATCACTATTGACGCCATCTCCCTTTACACTGACATCCCTAATAACCATGGTCCTGCCCTATTGAACACTACCTTTCCTACCAGACAGATTCCAAACCTATGATTTCCTTTGTGGTCATCATAGCCAACTATATACACAACCACAATTACTTCCCCTTTGAAGCTGTGAACTACCAACAAGTCTGGAGTATGGCAATGAGCACCTGTAGGGAGGGCACCATCGTATGCCAGTGTATTCATGGCCATCTAAGGGAGTCCTTCCTAACCACCCAGAATCACAAATTCCTCATGTGGTTCAGAGTCACTGCTAACATCTTCGTGATCTGGATCGAGGGTGAGGACACCATATCCACATTCCTTCAAAACCTCTACACTTTCTACCCCATTCACTTCACCTGGTACTCCCAACCCAGCAAGCCACCTTCTCACAAGCTGACATCCACCTCACCTCAAAGGGGCTACACTGGTACATCTGTCCGTATCAAACCTACTTACCAGCAGCAATACCTTCACTTCGACAGCTGCCACCCATTCCATATGAATAAGTCTCTTCCATATAGCCTAGCCACCTGTGGCCATTACACCTGTAGTGACGAGCAGTCCCTCTTTAAATATACTAAGGGCCTCACGGATGCCTTCACAAACCGTAATTACCCTCACAATGATGAACAGAAACAAATCTCCTGTGCCTCATCTTTCGAGTCACCCACCCCTCCCAAAGTCCCACCATCCAGTCACAGAGTAGCATTCTGATTGTGACTCAGTACCAACCACGATTAGAGCAACCGAATCACATTCTCTGCCAGGGTTTCGACTACCTCTTGTCATGCCTGAAATGAGGAATGTCCTCCCACAATGTTATTCTGCTGCCCACTGAACTTACACAATACCCTTGTCCATTCCCACACAACCCCGCTCCCAACCCTTTGCCTCAGGGCTCACATCCCTGTGATAGAACTAGATGCAAGACCTGTCCCATACATCCTCCCACCACCACCACCACCACCACCACCACCATCACCACCACCACCTACTTCAGTCCAGTCACAAGCATCACCTATCCCATCATCAAAGGCAGGGCAGCTACCTGTGAAACCAGTCATGCAATCTACAAACTAAGCTGCTACTATTCTGCTGTGTTCTAGCTGAGCATGGCAACCAACAAGCTATTTGTCCACATGAATGGCTATCAACAAGCTGTGGTTAGGAAATGGCTGGACCATCCAGTTGCCGAGTATGCTGCTAGACACAACATTCTTCATTTCGATGATTGTGTGTCATCTGGAACCTTCCTACCTACACCAGCTTTTCTGAATTGTGCAATAAACTGTATGTTTCCGTATCCCTTCTACTTCTACTTCTACATCTACATCCATACTCCGCAAGCCACCTGACGGTGTGTGGCGGAGGGTACCCTGAGTACCTCTATCGGTTCTCCCTTCTATTCCAGTCTCGTATTGTTCGTGGAAAGGATTGTCGGTATGCTTCTGTGTGGGCTCTAATCTCTCTGATTTTATCCTCATGGTCTCTTTGTGAGATATACGTAGGAGGGAGCAACGTACTGCTTGACTCTTCGGTGAAGGTATGTTCTGGAAACTTGAACAAAAGCCCGTACCGAGCTACTGAGTGTCTCTCCTGCAGAGTCTTCCACTGGAGTTTATCTATCATCTCCGTAACGCTTTCGCGATTACTAAATGATCCTGTAACTAAGTGCGCTGCTCTCTATCTAAATCAACCCTATCTGGTTCGGATCCCACACTGCTGAGCAGTATTCAAGCAGTGGGCGAACAAGCGTACTGTAACCTACTTCCTTTGTTTTCGGATTGCATTTCCTTAGGATTCTTCCAATGAATCTCAGTCTGGCATCTGCTTTACCGATGATCAACTTTATATGATCATTCCATTTTAAAATCATTCCTAATGCGTACTCCCAGGTAATTTATGGAATTAACTGCTTCCAGTTGCTGACCTGCTATTTCGGCCTCAACCTTTGTTAGTCATTGTCCTTCAGCTACCTATCCACTTCCCTATTCACAATCTAGCACTACACACCCTTCTATTCCACCAGCGCACCCACGGACTTTTTACTTCTCTCCTTTTGTGCAACCCCCTCCTCCCGCCCTCCTCCTAACCTACCACCAGCACGTAGCTGCCATACACTCTGTCTACTTCATCACTGTACGCTCCCAAAAGTAGAATTTTGTTGTCCCACACCCCTACCCTGCTATCCCTCCTCCTCCCTGTCCCAGCCTCCTCCTTACCCCCACCATCCAGACTTCTTCTCTATTTGTGTGTGTGTGTGTGTGCGTGTGTGCGCGCGCGCATGCGATCTAATTCAGAAGAAGAACTTTTGGCCCAAAGATTACTCGTTTAGCAGTCTCTTTGTTGTGCCTGTCTGTGACTCAATGTTTCCACTATATGGTGAGGAGCATCTATTCTTTTCATAATTTTGTCATTATTCCATCCTGGATTTTCCATTGTTTAACCTGTTAACTATATATATGTTTTTAGGTTATAGTCATATAATTTCATGGCCAGTCCACGATTAGCTAGTCTCGAGAGCAGCAGTTTTGTTTCAGTATCACAATACCAAGTCATTAACTAGTGTGATGATGTGCTAAGTGCTCTTACAAGGAGAGGTATCCAGAGGTGGGATCAACTTTTTGAAACTAAATATATGGTGATGAAGGTTAAGATCCTAGACATCACATCCTGCGGCCACTCACCTTGGTGAGCCCTCATTTGCGAATAATTTCCGAAAAAAATTTTGGAATTTTGTGTGGTGCCCAGTAACATTAAAAAAATTGACATACATGATCTGGTTGCATGGTGCAATGGACAGAATATCCTCATGTGCAAGAGGGTGTGGGTTCTAACCTCGTTGGGTGGTTATTTTTGTGTTAAAATCTTTTTTGAAATGACTTTGATCATTATTTTTATTCAGTGAATTGGTTAAAATATAATTTCTTGTTTCTACTACTTTGTTAAACTGTTTTAATCACTGTATGAGCACTTTTCATTTTTTCTTTATATCATTGTTTTTCCAACTGGAACTTTTGTGAATATGAATTTAATGCCCCCACAAACCATGGACTTGCCATTGTTGGGGAGGCTTGTGAGTACCTGGGATACAGATAGCCGTACCGTAGGTGCAACTGCAAAGGAGGAGTATCTATTGAGAGGGAAGAATGTGTGGTTTCTGAAGAGGGGCAGCAGTCTTCTCAATAGCTGCAGGGGCAACAGTCTGGATGATTGATTAATCTGCCCTAGTAACATCAACCAAAATGCCCTAGCTGTGCTGATACTGCAAATGGCTTAAAGCAAGAGGAAACTACAGCCCATTCAGCTCTACTGCTTTGTTAAATACGATGGCATCCTCTTCTGTAAAATATTCCCGAGATAAAATAGTCCACCAATCTGATCTCTGGGCAGGCGCTATTCAGATGGATGTCGTTATCATGAGAAACAAAACTGCCATTCCACGTATCAGAGCACGGAATGTCATCCTCAATCGAGCACATAGGTTAGAAAATTTAAAAAAGGAAATGGATAGGTTAATGTTAGATAAGTGAAATTTGGTGACCAGAGGAACAGGACTTCTAGTCAGGTGAATACAAGGTCGTAAATACAAAATCAAATAAGGGTAATGCAGGAGTAGGTTTAATAATAAGTAAAAAAATAGGAGCACGGGTCAGTTACTATGAATAGCATAGTGAACACATTATTGTAGCCAAGATAGATACGAAGCACACACCCTCCACAATAGTGCAAGTTTATATGCCAACTAGCTCCACAAATGGGGAAGAGATTTAAGAAATGTATTATGAGATAAAAGAAATTATTCAGATAGTTAAGAAACATGGAAATTTAATAGTCATGAGGGGCTGGAATTTGATAGTAAGAAAAAGAAGAGAAGAAAAGGTAATAGGTGAATATTGAATGGGGGAAAGGAATGAAAGAGAAAGCCGCCTGGTAGAATTTTGCACAGAGCATAATTTAATCATAGCTAACACATGGTTTAAGACTCATGAGAGAAGGTTGTGTATGTGGAAGAGACTTGAAGGCACCGGAAGATTTCAGTTTGATTATATAATGGTTTGATAGAAATTTAGGAACCAGATTTTAAAATGTAAGTCATTTCCAAGGGCAGAAGTGGACTCTGACCACAATTTATTGTTTATGAACTGCAGACTAGCACTGAAGTAATTGCAAAAAGGCAGGAATTTAAGGAGCTGGATCTGGATAAACTGAAAGAAGGTTGTAGAAGATTTCAGAGAGAGCATTAGGAATCGATTGACAAGAATAGGGGAGAGCAATACAATAGAAGAAGAATGGGTAGCTTTGAGAGGTGAAATAGTGAAGGTAGCAGAGGATCACGTAGGTAAAAAGATGAGGGTTAATAGAAATCCTTGGGTAACAGACGAGATATTGAATTTAATTGATGAAAGGAGAAAATATAAAAATGCACTAAATGAACTAGGCAAAATGGAATACAAATGCCTAAAAAATGAGATTGACAGTAAGTGCAACATGGCAAAACAGGGATACCTAGAGGACAAATTTCAGAATGCAGAAATATACATCACTAGGGGTTAAGATAGGTGCCACCTACAGGAAAATTAGAGAGACCTTTGGAGAAAAAAACAACCATCTGTATGAACATCAGGAGCTCAGATCGAAAACCTGTCCTAGCAAAGAAGGGAAAGCAGAAAGGTCGAAGAAGTATAGAGAGAGTCTATACAAGGGAGATGTACTTGAGGAAAATATTATGGAAATGGAAGAGGACATAAATGAAGATGAAATGGGAGATACAATGCTGCGAGAAGAATTTGACAGAGCACTGAAAGGAAAGTGGTGCAGACAGGTGTGAAAATTACCGAACTATCAGTTGCACAAAAGGAGAGAAGTAAAAAGTCCGTGGGTGCGCTGGTGGAATAGAAGGGTGTGTAGTGCTAGATTGTGAATAGGGAAGTGGATAGGTAGCTGAAGGACAATGACTAACAAAGGTTGAGGCCGAAATAGCAGGTCAGCAACTGGAAGCAGTTAATTCCATAAATTACCTGGGAGTACGCATTAGGAATGATTTTAAAATGGAACGATCATATAAAGTTGATCATCGGTAAAGCAGATGCCAGACTGAGATTCATTGGAAGAATACTTTACAGAAGGATGGAAAAACACGAGAAACTGACTCAGGGAAGAATAGTTTGGATTCTGGAGAAATGTAGGAACACATGAAGCAATACTGATCCTACGACTTCTCATAGGTGGGTTTCAGGAAAGTCAAACCTATGTTTATAGTATTTGTAGACTGAGAGAAAACTTTTGACAATGTTGACTGGAATGCTCTTTTTCAAATTCTAAAGGTGTTGTTGTTGTGGTCTTCAGTCCTGAGACTGGTTTGATGCAGCTCTCCATGCTACTCTATCCTGTGCAAGCTTCTTCATCTCCCAGTACCTACTGCAGCCTACATCATCCTGAATCTGCTTAGTGTATTCATCTCTTAGTCTCCCTCTTCGATTTTTACCCTCCACGCTGCCCTCCAATGCTAAATTTGTGATTCCTTGATGCCTCAAAACATGTCCTACCAACCGATCCCTTCTTCTAGTCAAGTTGTGCCACAAACTTCTCTTCTCCCCAATCCTATTCAATACCTCCTCATTAGTTACGTGGTCTACCCATCTAATCTTCAGCATTCTTCTGTAGCACCACATTTCGAAAGCTTCTATTCTCTTCTTGTCCAAACTAGTTATCGTCCATGTTTCACTTCCATACATGGCTACACTCCATACAAATACTTTCAGAAACGACTTCCTGACACTTAAATCTATACTCGATGCTAACAAATTTCTCTTCTTCAGAAACGATTTCCTTGCCATTGCCAGTATACATTTTATATCCTCTCTACTTTGACCATCATCAGTTATTTTACTCCCTAAATAGCAAAACTCCTTTACTACTTTAAGTGTCTCATTTCCTAATCTAATTCCCTCAGCATCACCCGATTTAATTTGACTACATTCCATTATCCTCGTTTTGCTTTTGTTGATGTTCATCCTATATCCTCCTTTCAAGACACTGTCCATTCCGTTCAACTGCCCTTCCAAGTCCTTTGCTGTCTCTGACAGAATTACAATGTCATCGGCGAGCCTCAAATTTTTATTTCTTCTCCATGGATTTTAATACCTACTCCGAACTTTTGTTTCCTTTATCGCTTGTTCAATATACAGATTGAATAGCATCGGGGATAGTCTACAACCCTGTCTCACTCCCTTCCCAACCACTGCTTCCCTTTCATACCCCTCGACTGTTATAACTGCCATCTGGTTTCTGTACAAATTGTAAACAGCCTTTTGCTCCCTGTATTTTACCCCTGCCACCTTCAGAATTTGAAAGAGAGTATTCCAGTTAACATTGTCAAAAGCTTTCTCTAAGTCTACAAATGCTAGAAACGTAGGTTTGCCTTTTCTTAATCTTTCTTCTAAGATAAGTCGTAAGGTTAGTATTGCCTCAAGTGTTCCAACATTTCTACGGAATCCAAACTGATCTTCCCTGAGGTCCGCTTCTACCAGTTTTTCCATTCGTCTGTAAAGAATTCGCGTTATTATTTTGCAGCTGTGACTTATTAAACTGATAGTTCGGTAATTTTCACATCTGTCAACACCTGCTTTCTTTGGGATTGAAATTATTATATTCTTCTTGAAGTCTGAGGGTATTTCGCCTGTCTCATACATATTGCTCACCAGATGGTAGAGTTTTGTCATGACTGGCTCTCCCAAGGCCATCAGTAGTTCTAATGGAATGTTGTCTACTCCCGGGGCCTTGTTTCGACTCAGGTCTTTCAGTGCTCTGTCAAACTCTTCACGCAGTATCTTATCTCCCATTTCGTCTTCATCTACATCCTATTCCATTTCCATAATATTGTCCTCAAGTACATTGCCCTTTTATAAACCCTCTATATACCTTTTATAAACCCTCTATATTCTTTGCTTAGAATTGCGTTGCCATCTGAGCTCTTGATATTCATACACGTGGTTCTCTTCTCTCCAAAGGTCTCTTTAATTTTCCTGTAGGCAGTATCTATCTTACCCCTAGTGAGACAAGCCTCTACATCCTTACATTTGTCCTCTAGCCATCCCTGCTTAGCCATTTTGCACTTCCTGTCGATCTCATTTTTGAGACGTTTGTATTCCTTTTTGCCTGCTTCATTTACTGCATTTTTATATTTTCTCCTTTCATCAATTAAATTCAATATTTCTTCTGTTACCCAAGGATTTCTATTAGCCCTTGTCTTTTTACCTACTTGATCGTCTGCTGCCTTCACTACTTCATCCCTCAGAGCTACCCATTCTTCTTCTACTGTATCTCTTTCCCCCATTCCTGTCAATTGTTCCCTTATGCTCTCCCTGAAACTTTCTACAACCTCTGGTTCTTTCAGTTTATCCAGGTCCCATCTCCTTAAATTCCCACCTTTTTGCAGTTTCTTCAGTTTCAATCTGCAGTTCATAACCAATAGATTGTGGTCAGAATCCACATCTGCCCCTGGAAATGTCTTACAATTTAAAACCTGGTTCCTAAATCTCTGTCTTACCATTATATAATCTATCTGATACCTTTTAGTATCTCCAGGATTCTTCCAGGTATATAACCTTCTTTTATGATTCTTGAACCAAGTGTTAGCTATGATTAAGTTATGCTCTGTGCAAAATTCTACAAGGCGGCTTCCTCTTTCATTTCTTCCCCCCAATCCATATTCACCTACTATGTTTCCTTCTCTCCCTTTTCCTACTGACGAATTGCAGTCACCCATGACTATTAAATTTTCATCTCCCTTCACTACCTGAATAATTTCTTTTATCTCGTCGTACATTTCATCTATTTCTTCATCATCTGCAGAGCTAGTTGGCATATAAACTTGTACTACTGTAGTAGGCATGGGCTTTGTGTCTATCTTGGCCACGATAATGCGTTCACTATGATGTTTGTAGTAGCTAACCCGCACTCCTATTTTTTTATTCATTATTAAACCTACTCCTGCGTTACCCCTATTTGATTTTGTATTTATAACCCTGTAATCACCAGACCAAAAGTCTTGTTCCTCCTGCCACTGAACTTCACTAATTCCCACTATAACTTTAACCTATCCATTTCCCTTTTTTAAATTTTCTAACCCACCTGTCCGATTAAGGGATCTGACATTCCACACTCCGATCCGTAGAACGCCAGTTTTCTTTCTCCTGATAACGACGTCCTCTAGAGTAGTCCCCGCCTGGAGATCCGAATGGGGGACTATTTTACCTCCGGAATATTTTACCCAAGAGGACGCCATCATCATTTAATCATACAGTAAAGCTGCATGTCCCCGGGAAAAAATACAGCTGTAGTTTCCCCTTGCTTTCAGCCGTTCGCAGTACCAGCACAGCAAGGCCGTTTTGGTTAATGTTACAAGGCCAGATCAGTCAATCATCCAGACTGTTGCCCCTGCAACTACTGAATAGGCTGCTGCCCCTCTTCAGGAACCACATGTTTGTCTGGCCTCTCAACAGATACCCCTCCGTTGTGGTTGCACCTACGGTACGGCCATCTGTATCGCTGAGGCACGCTAGCCTCCCCACCAACGGCAAGGTCCATGGTTCATGGGGGGGGATTCTAAAGGTAGCAGGGGTAAAATACAGCGAGCAAAAGTCTATTTACAATTTATACAGAAACCATGTGTCAGTTATAAGAGACACAGGGCATGAAAGGGAAGCACTGGTTGAGTAGGGAGTGAGAGAGGGTTGTAACCTATCCCTGATGTTATCAAATCTGTTAACTCAGCAACAAGTAAAGGAAAGGAAAGAAAAATGTTGAGTAGGAATTAAAATTACGGGAGAAGAAATAAAAACTTTATGAGGTTTATTGATGACATTGTAATTCTGACAGAGACAGCAAAAGACTTGGAAGAGCAGCTGCATGGAATGGACTGTGTCTTGAAAGGAGGACATAAGACGAACATCAGCAGAAGCAAAACAAGAATAATGGAATGCAGTTGAATTAAACCAGGTGATACTGAGGGAATTAAGATTAGGAAATGACACACTTAAAGTAGTGAACGAGTTTTGCTATTTGGGTAGCAAAATAACTCATGATGGTCAAAGTAGAGAGAATATAAAATGTAGACTGGCAATGGCAAGAAAAGCGTTTCTGGAGAAGAGAAATTTGTTAACAACGCGTTTAGGTTTAAATGTCATGCTCCATAAGAATGCTGACGCTTAGATGGGTAGATCATGTAACTAATCTGGAGGTTCTGAACAGAATTGGGAGAAGAGAGATTTATGGAACAACCTGACTAGAAGAAGGGATCAGTTGATAGGACACATTCTGTGGCATCAATGGATCACCAATTTAGTACAGGAGGGAGTCATGGAGGGTGAAAATTGTAGAGGGAGACCAAGAGATGAATGCAGTAAGCAGATTCACAAGGCTGTAGCTGCATTAGTTACTTGGAGATGAAGAGGCTTGCACACAATAGAGTACCATGGAGAGCTGCACCAAACCAGTCTTTGGACTGAAGATCACAATAAAAAATTAATTTAATTATACCGATCTATTACAATATTCAATTATTTGAAAATTCTGATCTATCAGTTAAAAAACAAAAGACCAAATAATCCATTTATTTTGACTATGCAGTGATGTGAAAAATGTATTTCTCATTACCAGATGTGCAATTTTGTTTTCATGGTAGTTGTCATACAAACATTTAAAACAGAACCTATATGCCTAGTGCACTATGCGCAAAATAATGCAGATGATGATTTCAATGAAAGAAGGGTTTTAAGTATAACGAAATTCAAACAAAATGAGAAATAGATACAATGAACACAATAATGTGTAAGAAGAAACAAGGTGATAAAACAAAAGAAATTAAATCAAATTTAATACATAAAATTAATTTATAAAACATGAACCAAGATTTCATGTGGAAAAAGAATGACAGGAAAAAAATGAGAGCAAATGAAGAAGTTGATATTATGATTAAAATGATGTGTCAAAGGAATGGAAATATAAAAATATATTTAAATCAATTAATTGAATAAAATGATGATTGCAGTCATTTTGATAAGGTTTCAAAAATAAAAATAAAATTTACTGCACCTGGCAAAATTTAGAACCACAACCTCCTGCACATGATGCTACTATCCTGACCATTACACCATGCAACCACACTACTTGCTCCACCTTTTTAATGCTACTGAATGTCACACAAAATTCCAAATTTTTTTGTGTCAATTGTCCGCAAACGAGGGCCCACCAGAGTGAATGGCTGGAGTGTGGGATACCTGGGATCTTAACCTGCATAACACCTTAGTTGGTTTCAAAAAGTTGATACCACCGCTATAGACCTCTCCTTGTAAGAGCACTAATAAGTACCACTGGCATATGGATCAGTTCTGCATGCAGACAGATAAGAAACTTGTTTCATGTACTTGTGCATTCTCATCGTAAGTGTTTGTCTGGAAGATACTACTGCTAACTTCCTCATGTCTCAAGCATTCTCAATACTGTTTTTGATACTATGTTTGTATTTATTTGTAATCCCTATTTTATTTTCTATTTGTTGTTTCACATATTTGTAGCAATTTTTAATTTATTCTGAATACTCACATTTTCATGTGATTAATAATACAAAGTAAGAGATGTATCTATTAGAAACTCAAGATCCAGTATTTGCCAATTAACATTTCAGTATCATAATAAATAGAGAATTCAAATAAAAGGTAAAGAAATTTGTCCAGTGAGAACTAAACAAGTAACTTCATGATGACAACTATGGATGACTCTGTTAAGTCACTTGAAATTTTTCATACTTAAACAGCTCACACAAATTTTCAAAGTCAATTTTCTCAAGTGCCTCTGAGAAGTGAATCATACTACTTGCAGAAATTTATCTCTGGGCCCTAAATTTTAAATCTTATAAATGTGAAGAAAATCTAGGAGGGTCCTCTGTAAAATATTTTCTTTTGGTTAATAATGCCAATGTGTGATCTGCTTACTATTTACAAAAATATTTTAAAATTATGATATAAATATTTTGAGAAAATAATTTGCATTTAAAGCAGCATCTGCACCTATTGGTATGCATGTTTTACTTTTACATATATGCATTTGATAATGGCTGTGTGTGTTCTGAAACCTGTTACTCTCTTAACAGATGGAAAATAAAGGTACCCGTTTGAAAAACAGCTTTTCAGTAAATAGAAATTTCATCTTTTTTATGTTTTCCACCATTTCTTAGTTGCTTTCTACATTCTTGGAGACATCTGTCTTTGCAACTAAATGAAAGACCATTTGTATTGTGCCATACACATTTCACTTCTTTTTACACATGAAGCATCTTCAGTGGTCTGTAATGCATGTCATTTTATGAGTAAATAATTCACGCTAAGGTTAAGTTTTTATTTAATCTGGATATGTTCTACATCTCAGCTTGTTATTGTTTTAGTGGCTAACATAATCACAAAGTTGTTATTTACACTGATTTGTTCATTACTATCTTGTTAACCACAGGGAACTTCGTACATGAATGTTTTCATGTAATGTTAGGAGTTTTCTGGTGTAACTGTTCACTCCAGTTATTTTCATATCCTGCTCTACGTTAGAAGGTTCATGCCCATGCTTTATGAGGTATTCAGTAAAGGGAGGAAAGACTATTTCCATACTTCCAGCTTCTTATGTATTTTTTTTTCTAGTTTTGAAATTTCTGCCTGTCATTCCTACATAACTGTTTGCAACCTTGACATTCTAACTGGTATATACTAGCTCCTTGGTATCTGTCTCGTTTTTCCATTGATATTTGTAACTGTGACTGAAGTGTGTTTCTTGTTCTGTATGTGATGGGTAATCCCTGTTCTTCAGTATATTTACTATTATCTGTGTTGATTTGTGTTTACACATTAAAGTGTACCATTTCTTTTTGTCAGTCATGTCACAAGTGCTTCTTTTCCATTTGTTCATGTCTATGTAGTGTCTCTGTTGTTTATAGCATTTTGTGGTGCTTGCTTGTGTCCTCTGCTTAGTTTCTTTTTTCTTTAGATCTGTTTTATTTCATGACTAAGTAATTTGTGTTATGTGTGTGTTATATCCGTTGTTTTCAGCTGTGAGTTGTACTGTTTCTAATCCTTTTATATATTTCACTGGTGAGTTGGATTTTATTCACGTTGCATATCTTGGAGAGCTACTAGACTGTGATTCTGTAGGTGGTTTGATGTGGTATGTATTGTCTCTGTTGTTGTTGGCTTTCTTTACACGTCAAATGTGGGCTTACTGCTGTCTCTCTTTATTGTTGTATTCAAGAAATGTATTTGTTTTTGTGCTTCTTATCCCACGGTGAACTGGATATTTTTATACATACAATTTATATCTGCATGCTCCATGTATCACACTAAGTATATCATGAACAAATCTGTACCAGTAAACAATTTTGTATTCTTTCTTTGTTATTATTATATCAAAGATTGCATTTTGTATGTAGCTGATGAATATGTTTGCCAATGATCGTGATTTTGGGGATCCCATTGTAAGGCCATCTTTTTTGTAAGTCATATTCCTTTTCAAATTGGAATTAATTCTGACCTGAGATTACTTTGAGGGTTACAGTTATTTCTCTAGTACTATCTCCAGGTAGTTTTTTGAATGTCAGTAGGTTCTCTCTGTAGTTCATAGTGTAGTGTTATGATTTTGCTTGTGTGTTTTTCCACATAGTATGATGATGCAGTCAAGAAATTTATTACAGGTCTCACTGGACTGTTTCGTTTGTGAATTTTGGGCTGGCTTCCGAGTGTTGGTGCTTTTGCCTGATGCACTGTTTCTGTTCGTTCATGAACTTATGTTAGATTTCCCTGAGGTTGTTTTTTCCGTGTGTCTGGAAATGTGCTGTTATATCAGATTTCAGTCTTGTGATGTCAGACAAGATGAATTCCTGGATTTTTTTTCTAAATATTGTTCTTTATTGATCAGTAGAGTGCTGTTCCTTTTATCAGCTCTAGTGACTATGAGGCTATTGGAGTGCAGTTTTTCTTTTGATTTCTTGGTGGTATTGTTTTCTAATTATAAGTTTCTGTTGCACTCTTTTCTTTGATGTAGTTTGTTTTGTTCTTCACATTTCCTATGTAGTAATAGCCTCTCTTGGTGCTGAAGTGGTGTTTTAGCCCTTTTTCTAACATCTGTGTTTCTTCCTGCATTAATTCTGCATCTGTCAGGTTTGTTAGTTTTGGGTGGTTTGTATGGTGGTGGTGTGTGCGTGTGCGTGTGTGTGTGTGTGTGTGTGTGTGTGTGTGTGTGTGTGTGTGTGTGTGTGTGTGTGTGTGTGTGTTTTGTACTTTGTTGTGTATATATTTCAGATTGTGATTACTAGCGAGTGTTTTAGTATTTCGTATATGTTTGTTATGTGTGTGTTTCGGTGTTCTTGCTATGATGTGTTCAGTTTTCTGTGTTAAGCTAATCACCACTGTTGGACAGTGGCTTCATCCTATGGTGCAACAGAATCTCCATTGAAATATTAATGCCCTGAACAATTTTACAGTGCATAAAGATTTTAAATTTAAAATCATCCTTTCTCCTCTGTATGTGACATAACTCTTTAGTAATATATATTAACCTCCCTGCAAACATCTACAGTCATATTTGGAACTGGTGGTCAGTTCTCACGTGGTTGGCTCAACCCATATGCAAAATCTGGTTTTGCACCCGCCAAAGACCACGTTCCAGATGCTGAGTTTGTTGGTGAGTGTTAGAGAAGTAGAGAAGGGAGTGGGGGCATGAGGTTTCTCCCATTCTGAGCACTGGAGCAGTGGTCTGGCGTGTATCCACAAGGAGACTCCACTTCCCCTCCTGATGTTGAATCTCGCCAAAGCATGGTTCCTCCTCCTCCCCAGTCTTTCTGCCAATGTGACACATAAATAGCAGATTTTGAATCTAATTCATATCTGCACTATTTGGTAACTTACGATACCTGTTGTGTCATTCATCACTATGAGTAATTACATGTCTGGAAGTGCATTAACAATAAGAGTCTAGTTAGCAATGACAAGCAGCAGTTTTCTTTTGTTTGTTACAGTTAAGTTACCAATACTGTGACCAGCTCTTACTCTTAGTCATGTGGGAAGATTCAGTATGCAGCTGTGAGGTTGAAGATGTGATTTCTCAAATGTGCTGTGTCTACAACAAAGCTTCTGTTGTCATTCACAACTAAGGCTGTGTTTCTTACTGAAAACAATATGAAATCAATGTGAGTGATATTACAGTGCAGAGGTTAAGGGAAACTAATTTGTTTTCCCTGTCACTTGAAGATAAGCTCTGTATCAAGGATTTAAGAAGACTGATACCAGAACTCCAGACAGTCAAGAAAATTAAAAATAAAAGCGAAGAAATTTTCAGACCAGACATTTACGAGAAAATAGACTGGATATGCAGTTGTGATATCACGAACAAAATGTACTGTTATCTGTGTTTGTTCTTTGCAAAATTAAATGGTGGGTGTGAAACAATTTGGATGCTAAGAGGTATGGGCGCTGCCTGAAATTTATCACAGAAGATAAAAAACATTAGCAATTCAGATCATAATTATATGACTACACAGTCAGAGCACAATATTTTAGGGAAACGAGATATTAGGCAACAACTGGATAGTGCTTATAGGCAGTCAATTGGAAGACACAATGATCAGTTTTGCGAATATCATTACATACTCTATAAAACTGTGTATTGTATTATAGTTTGTGGTGTTTCTGAACTCACACTTTGTGGATATTACGAATACGGTGGTTCATCAAATACAGGAATTTTCTGTGGTCTTCTAGATTCAACTGCTGGAGTTAATGCTACACTTAGAAATCATCTTTCAAAAGTTTCTGTTTTCAAAGGCACACGTAAACAAATTCAATATGATTTCCTTTCCTGTACACTGGAGGTTTGCCATAATTGAGTAAGAAAGAAAATTGCTGCCACTAATTTTGCATCAGTTATCGCAAATAAGGCAATGATTGCAACCATTTCACAGTTTTTTATAGTCATCAGAATTGTTTTTTCTGAGGGTAAACCTGTAGAAACATTTTAAAGTTTCCTCACTTCTCATGAACGTGATTCGAAAATGTTAGCAGAACTGCTTAAAGAATCTTTCCTGGATATTGTGGATAATCCAAGTAAAGTTATTTCTCAGAGCTACAAAGCACAGCTGTAATTAGTGTTCATCATTCAGGTGTACAGACTCTTCTGAATGAACATTTTAAACATGCCTATTTTGTTCATAGTAGTGCCTGTAAGTTGAATTTAACCTACAAGTAAGTCAGAATATGGGCATTAATATTTTTTTGCTGGCCTTAATCCTTTCACAGCTGTTAGGGCCAAGTACCCAGCCTGCCCGAACAGCTGAAGGGGACGAACGTATTGTGTGCCTCGCCACAGAGTGGCTGACAGCCATACAATGCTGAAGACTGTGTCCACAATCAGCTAATCACATGTTCCAGTATGCGTACAACCACTCTTCAATAACATTCTTTATAACATCAGTGTCACACTGCACAGTCCAAGTAGTTGCAGTTTTTGATAACCATGAAACGGAATTTCAAAACTAATCCAAGCTTTTTATTATACGTTCAACCTGGGCTACAAAAAAGTTGGTTTAGAAAAATGGTAAGAGCTTTTCCATTTGTGATTGGAAAATTCTGTAACTTGAGGTTTGCACTAGCAATATAAATGTCTGGAACCTATTAAAATCTCATTAATATCAGACCAATACATTTCAAGATTTAACATTTTAAGTGAATAGTTCCTAGGGACGATGCCTTAAACTCAACTATCTTCTATTCTGGGCAGCGGCGAGTGTTGTTGAGAAACTGCAAGTATTTTGCTACACTGTTTGCCTTTTGAAACATTGAAGACACCATTCCTGTAGGATAATTTGTGCCTTTTCACAATATAAATTTTGTATCATGTGTACTTCCAGACAGGAAATCAAATTACAATTACTTGTCCTTGTGTGTCATTTTCTGTTCCATGCAGCTGAGTGTGTTGATGAGAAACTGCCAGAATTTTGGTGCACTGCTAGCATTTTATAAGATCTGATATTTCAGTTCACTAGGATAACTCATGCCCTTCAGAGTACATATGCTGGCGTCATCTGCCTTGTGTTTGTTAGGAAATCAAACTGTATGTATTTGTTCAATTGGTAAGTAGAAAGGAATCAGGAGCAGATGAAAGCTGTAATGCTTTCTTACATTACAAAAAAAAGTAGTTAACAACGGTATTAGCAGGAATGTTGAAATGCAGATAACAGCACGTCGTCATTCTACTGTGCATGTCTACCTGTTCCTGTGCCCAATCGTCATGCCTTCCTGCCTGCCAAACGTAAGTAAATACCCTTAGCCATCTGGCCATTCTATCTGCCAGGCGTACATGTACACCTGTCCATCTCGGAACTCCATCTGCTGAGCAAACATATATGCACATAGCCGCGAAAGGTTTAACGAGATTCTTAGTTTTTTTTTCCATAGTTCTTCATAGAGAGTAGTGGTACTAACTGACATGGTGAACAGGAATGTCCCTTATGTTTCCAACATGAGATGGAATTTTAAACCAAGAACTGTACAAGTTGTGTATGAAAAGCGAGAGTAACTTGTAGAATGCCTTGAGCAAGCTGAGCTTATGTCTTGACAAAGCAACCCAGAATTTCAATTTTGGTTGTATGTATTTAATCACACTGTGCCACATGTTGACTCACTGACTGTACAACAAGGGATCCATGTCCAAGATATCACTGACATGATTCTCATGTGCAGAGAGCTGCTGCAACCTGAGAAGACACAAAGATAGGGAAACAAATTCCAAAAACTGTTGTTGCCAAAGAAGCTGCGAGACAAAAATTATTGTCCAGATTGCTGAATGCTTTGACTTTACAGAGTATCTCGTTGCTGCAAATCTGCAAATTATTTAATTCTGAAAGTTTGTTTTGTATGCAAGTCAATTTCCCCAGATGCTGCTGCTGCTGCTGCAGAGGTCTTGCAAAATATATACCTTCTTTGAACTCAATAAGCTGAGAACAGAGCTTCAGGTATTATACGTGAGGAATGAGCTTAGAACTCTCACAAATGCTGTTCCCCTTCTGCAATTGCCATTTGAAAATAACTTGTAGAAGCCTTTTAGTAAAAAAATGAAACTGTTGAAGTGACTGTTACTGTACCAGTGACATCATGTGAGATGAAGCCATCTTTCTCTACCCTGAAGAGGATAACACTGTTAAGAGTGGCTATTAACAATAGCAGCACTCTCCATTGGGAATGACTTTGTACACAGCACCATAGACTTCAATAAATGCTTTACTGACAAGAGTCTCTGCTCTTAATGAGTGGAAAATGGGTTTATCAAACAAATATTCATTGTAATGTATTTCTGTAAAGCACTTATTTTTCAGCAAATGATTTCATTCTTTGTGCTACCAGTATACAATGCGTACACCACAACACAAATGTAAGACGTATGGAAAACACACTACAGTTGACAACACTATAAACAGTGAACACTCACAATCAACACACAGTGAGCCATGGAAGTCAAATGTTCAATCAAAATATGTTTGATGAAGGCCAAAAATCAGACATCGTGGTGTACACAGGTTATTAAGTACAATTTCTGGATGACGTTACATGGATTAACAACATCAAAAATCATAAGTAGAACCAGAAAATGATGTAACCTCGCAAAATGTCTACTGCAAATCGTTGTTTCTCACCTAAGAACAGGAGAGAAACAAAAAAACCTTTAATGTAGTAGCATATATGTAATTATTATATGATTACACACATAAAACAAACATTTATTACAGGCAACTGAAGAAGCTTCATAAATAAAAAGAAGTGAAACCCATATGTTACAAAACAAATTGCCGTTTATTTGAAACTTCTTGGCAGATTAAAGCTGTGTGCCAGACCAGGACCTGAACCCAGGACTCTGACTTTCATGGGCAAGTGCTTTTCCAATTGAACTACCCTAGCACAACTCCCAACCTGTCCCTACAGCTTTACTTCTGCCAGAACCTCATCTCCTACCTTCCAAGCTTCACAGAAGTTCTCCTGTGAGACTTGCAGATCTAACACTCTTGGAAGAAAGGAAGTTAGGTAGGTGGGAGATGAGGTTCTGGCAAAAGTAAAGCTCTGAGGGCAGGTTGTGAGCCATGCTTGGGTGGCACAGTCAGTAGAGTACTTGCCTGCTAAAAGTGAAGACCCAGGCCCGAGTCCTAGTCCAGCACAGTTTTAATCTGCCAGGACATTTTAAGCACACACTCTGCAGTAGAGTGAAAAATTTCTGCTGATCCTACATTGCCAAGATTAAAAAATTACAGTACCTGTGTCTATAAGTGGAATTTGAGCATCTAAATTAATGTGCGTTTTTTTGGAAGTCTGCATTAGTCAATTAAATACTGATGCTAAACATGAAATGCTACGACTTGCTTGTTGCAACAAAATATGTGCATATCATAACATACATGTAGTACCTGTCTGAGAAGAAAGTGTTGTCTTAACATCTTGGTAACCAGACACAGTTGAACTCGATTGTCTTCCAGGAAATGAAGACTCACTATAGGTCTCAGGATTATTACTAGAACATAAGAGGTTTTGCATGGATAAGTATTGAGAGCATGACACAATTTGAAACAAAGAAACTGGCTGAAATTATTAGGAGACTGGAATTGCAATCGCTGTCTATAAAAACTGGTTGTCTGGACACAAAAAATTACAATAAGAAGGCCTATGTAATTATTTTCATACAGCTCAGTCTTTCTGTACTTTAAAACTGCTAGATATCCAAGAACTGTACAAGTAGGGAAATAAAATCTAAATTAAGGGTGATACCATTCAGCTGATCCTCATCATCACTGTAAGCAAATATTGTGGCTTACCACTCTTTTTGTAAGATTTTAAAATGCCACTGTGCATTACTATTTTCCCCCCTAGTGTGCTTATTACTTTGTCTATAAGACAATAATCTTCTACATCTTGTGGTAACATTTGTTAACTGTGTTAAGTAAGTATTTTACGAGTAACTGATGGTACTCCTCTAGTCTTTAATAGTACAGATGAACATGTGATTTTGTAGCAATGATCACATAAAAACTTGTTGAAGAGGCATAGAAGCCGTAATATTACTTGGTACTGCAAGAGAAAAGTCTCAAGCCTAAACTCTAGTTTGTGGGTAAAAAATTTGAAGGAACTTTCTCCCACTTTAGGATTAAAAGAGACCATTAACCAAAAAGCAGAAGTGTTGAGTTGTTGACAGGCACACACAAAAGAAAGAAACCTTGCTAGCTTTCACAGTTATAAAAACACACACCACGCGCGCGCGCGCTCGCGGGTGTGGTGTGTGTGTGTGTGTGTGTGTGTGTGTGTGTGTGTGTGTGTGTGTGTGTGTGTGTGTGCGCGCGCGCGCGCGCGCTCACATGGATGTATGTGTGGGTGTGGGCACATGCGCATCCCTACATGATGCCAGCAAGACTAACAGTATCAATACCAATCCTATTTTTTGGCAGGTGTACTAGTTGTTGTGCGGGTAGTGCCATGTGGGGTGGTTAGAGGGAGAGGGAAGCAGGAGACATGGAGAGGGTGTGGTCCTAGCGGCTCGGAGAGAGACGGCTGGTTTTCTGGCTAGGAATGCAGGAGGAAGGAGTGGCATGCATTTGGACTGGCTTGATTGTAGTAGGACAGTGAGAAGTAGCACTTGCTGAATGTGACGTGGAGACATGAACTGGAAGGGAGTGACAAGATGGAGGAAGGGGAAACTATTGGGTGGAGGTCGCAAGGACAGTGGTTTACCTGAGATTGCAGGCCATGATGATTATGGGAGCAGAGGATGTCTTGTCAGGGTAGCTCCCATCCAAGTAGTTCAGAGAAGCTGGGGGAGAAGGGAAGCATTCAGATGGCTAAGGTTGTGAAGCAGCTATGGAAATTGAGCACATTGTGCTCTGCTCCATGTTTTGCCTCCGGATGGTAAACTTTGTACTTGACAACAGTCTGGTAGTGCCCGTTCATCCTGATGGACAGCTGGTTGGTAATCATACCAACATAAAAGGCTGTGCAGTGTTTTCAGCAGAATTGGTATATTACATGGGCTACTTTCACAGGTAGCCTGGCTTCTGATGGGGTACGGTTAGCCCGTGATAGGGCTGCAGTACAAGGTGCTAGGTGTGTGGATTGAGTAGGTCTTGAACCTAGATCTGCCACAGGGATATGACTACTGTGGTAAGGGATTGGGAGTGGGAGTGGCATAGGGATCGACTAGAATAATGTATAGATTTGGAGGGCGATGGAACACTATTTTAGGAGGATCTGGAAGGATCTTGTGTAGGATGTCCCTCATTTCTGGGCAGGGCGAGATATAATCAATGCCCTTGCAAAGGATATGGTTCAGTTTTTCTAGTCCGTGGTGATCCTGGGTGATAATGGGAGTGCACCTTTGTAGCTGATTCTTGGAGGTGGTGGGAAGATAGGGGATTTGTGAGAATATGGCACAGAAAATCTGCTTTTGGACTAAGTTTGGGAGGATATTGCCTGTCCGCAAAGACCTTTTTGAGGGATTTTTTGTGTGGAAGGGACAGCAGCTCTTCGAAATGCAGGTAGTGTTGGTGTTTAGTGGGTTTAATGTGTACAGATGTGTGGATGGAGCCATCAGAGAGGTGGAAGTCACCGTCCACAAAGGTGGCGCTTTGGGTAGAGGATGACCAGGTGAAGTGCATGAGAGAAAAGATGTTCGGATTGCGAAGGATGTGGATAGGATATCTTAGCCCTGAGTCCAGATCATAAAAATATCGTCAGTGAACCTGAACCAGATTAGCGGTTGGGAGTTTTAGGAGGCTAGGAAGGTTTCTTCTAGATGGCTTAAACAGGCTGGCATACACAGTTGCCATGTAGGTGCTAATGGCTGTGCTGCAGATTTGTTTGTAAACCTACCCTTCAAAGGAAAAGTAATTGTGGGTCAGTGCAGAGCTAGTATGAAGTATCTGTAATGAGGTGGTGGGTTTGTGTTGTGAGGAAGCAAGTTCAGATTTATCTACTTCCTACCTTGTTTTGCCATCTGCCTTTTTAAATTCATTTGTGCCTATTTACCATTAGCATACATGAGTATAATTTGCATAAAAGAGAAAGACTGGCACTCAACTTTAAGAAATATAGCACCTGATCTAATTTGTGCTTAGTTTTGTGTAAGTAATCAATGTTCTAAATTATTTTGACTATTCCTAGCTAATGTATTTTGTTATTGGGTGAAATCAGTAATTGTTTCAGAACTTAAGTTCTATTGTTGACTTATAAACAAATATAAATTCTGTACTAATTATAAATATTTGGAAGAACCACCACTAAGTTTCTTTAAGTACTTATTTGGCTCCATTCGATTCGAAAACATATTAGCAAAGCCAACCCTTAATTAATTCCAAAATAATTACCAGATTTGTCAAAAGCATTGTCTGCATAACTATATCATTTAATTTCATTATATAAATATATAATTCGGCCTCACCATTGTGGTTGAAGAAACTGTTAGAAAGAAGGCATTTTTCAATGTATTCTGTTAATTGAATGAGTTATGTTTTAATTTTAATTTCTGTAACTTAAACATTGAACAATGTATAGTTTCAGTACCTATTATTGTGAGGATATATAAAGGCCCAAATTTTGGTCCCAAGTCAGTCAATCCACGGCCAATTTTCAGACGAGAAACCTGTATTGGTTAGATCAACAACAATTCATGAACTTAACCGTGAAATAAATGTTACACCAATAGGCCATGTGTTAAAACAATGACAGCATCTGTTCCATTTATTTGAAAGAACGTGAACTGTGTGGTTAGGTATTTACTGTTCATACATATTCAACAGTAAACTATTGAAGCAGTATGCTGATGTTTGCCTGAAAACTATTAATGAGGCTTATCAAATTGTAACCAACTATTAATGAGGCTTATCAAATTGTAACCAATAGTGAACTGGCCATATGAACTGTGTAATATTGGGAGGGGGAGGGGGGGGGGGGGTGAACAGTGGAAGTAAGGAACTGTGAAACGCAGATGTGCAACTTAGGTTACATCATTTACAGCAGTCAATATTGAACTTCCACCCCCCCATTAACAAGGCAGTACGTCGACACCGAGGACTATCAACGAAGCAATAAAGCAGGCAAACATCACAGTGTCTGTACGGTGTTGGAAGATTTAGTGTTTGATAGTGATGAGGCCATGGGCGTGAAGGATGCTGGTATACAAGTATATGGAGACGGCATCAACAATGACGAACAGGGATCCAGGAGGCAAAGGCGTAGAGATGGTGGTAAGTTGATAAAGGCAGTAGTTAGTAACCTTGATGTGGGAAGCTAGGTTTTGGGTAACTGACTGGAGGTGTTGGTCAATTAGTGCAGAAATTCTTTCAGTGGGTGCACAACAGACAGCTCTAATGGGGCACCCAGGACTGTTGGGTTTGTGGATTTTGGGGAGTATGCGGAAGACGGATATGTTGAACGTTATTGGGGTGAGAAAAGACATGGACTCTGTTGAGAGCTTCTGGGAAGGGCTTATGGGTTTTAGTAGGGATTGGAGGCTATGTTGGGCTTCTGGGTTGGGATCATTCTGGCAGAGCTTGTGGGTGGAGGAGTCGGGCAGCTGGCAGAGCCCTTCCATCAGTTTGTCACTGTGACTCATCAAGACAGAAGTGGAGCCTTTGTCTACAGGGAGGATGACTAGGTCTGGATCTGTTTTCATGTTGTGTGTGTCTGTTGAAAGGGTAGTATTCTTAAGAAAGGATCTGGGGGAGGATCGCGAAGCCTAGAGGGAGGTAAGGAATTCCTGGAAGTTGATTAGGCAGTGGTTAGGTGGGATGGGAGAAAGGTCACAGTTAGATGGTGGTATGAACTGGGTAAGGCAAGGTTCAATGCTGGGATTAGGTTGGCTCCAGTTGGAGTGATTGGCGGCAAAGAAGTATTTCCATAGGGATTATGAGAAGGGCAGTAGGTCTTTGACAAGTCCAATGTAGCAAAATTTTGGGGATAGGTCTACAGGTTAGACCTTCGGATAGGGCTGAAACTTCTGTGGGGCTGAGGTTTTTAGTAGAGAGGTTAACTACAGTGTCTTGGGTTTGCTTGGGTTCTGGGTCTCGTGGGGTGTTTTGGATGATGTGGTAATTTGAACAGGACTGGGTCTGGATGCTATGAGAGATTGACAAGGGAGTTCACTGATGGAGTCAACAGCTTGGACAGTTTATCCAGGTTGTGTCTGAATTGCTCCTCCAAGTGTTTTGAGTGCAAATGTTTCTACCTCGGAGATCCTCTTCTCCACCACCAGCTTCTCAGAATCACGTAGGTGTGAGTTATCCTTGCAACACATCCTCCACTACTGTAATTATCCTGGCCTCAATCTCATGTAACCCACTGTCCTTGCACCTTCCACCCAACAGTTTCCCCCTTCTCTGTCCTGGCAGCCCTCTCCTGCTGCATTCAGCGTGTGCTGCTTCCCACCGGCCACTACTATCTTGCCAGACCTTCGATCCGCTAGCCACCCATCCTCAGACTCTCTCCCTCCACCCGATACTACTTCCACCACAATAGGACCACCTGCTGAAAAGCAACACTGACACTGTTAGTCCAACTGGCACCTTGTAGGGGCGTGTGTGTGTGTGTGTGTGTGTGTGTGTGTGTGTGTGTGTGTGTGTGTGTTTTATCTAGCTCATCAAATGATCACTCCAAACGCTGGCAAGTTTTATTTCTTTTGTATGTGCCTATTGACAACTCAATGCTTCTGCATTTTAGTGAGTGGTCTCCTTCAAGCCTCAGCTATATACATTCTACATGAACTTTCCTACAACACTTATTCCTCTGAATATAGTTATAATCAACCATTACATGTTTACATACACTCAGAATTTACTCATTCTGAAAATCCATCTTTACCTTATGGGCTTTGTAGAATGGCTGCCAGAAGTAACAGCACTGCGATTTCGCGAAGGTGCAGAAGACAGACGGCTCTGAGACCCTGTATCAACATACAATCACATCTAAAGTAATTCACTAAACTTAGCAAAATAAATTTCATGTACAAATTAGATCTTGCATAGAAGTCAAACTATACTATTAGACTGTTTACTTTTTCCATGAAGAATGGATGTGCAATGCAGCAGTGTGTAATGGAACAAGTAAGACTTACCAAAGTCCTATTAGTGGCACAAGAATTTAACTAAGAAATCTCCAGAACTCTTTCTTACTTGAGGTATCTTGCGCAAAAAGTTACAGCTTAACTCTTGTCTTTTGATAAGAACAAGCCTTTGCAACTATTTTCAATTTTTCATCCACCTACCTTCACCATATTGAACTTCATATATGAAGTTAAATGTTGCAGATAGCTTAATATCTGTCTTAACACACACATAATTTTTCTTTCACGAGTGGGACATGGTCCACACCATAGGAAGCAATTGTGGTCTGTCCTACCCCTATGATCAAAATCCCCAATCAGCTTGTAATTACCAACAAATCACCATTATCTGCTGTATACAAAGCCCTGGAATATACTGTTCATAATCAAATTATCAAAAATGTATGCAAATTCTACTTGTACAACACATATAAGCCCAGCTTTTGTAAACACAGCAGCAAACTCTGCTTTAATGAAGGTAACAGATGGTGTGAAATATGTCGTGGACGACCGTGAGACCACATTGTTGACACTACTAGATTTCACAAAGCATTTGCTAAAACTCTACTCATCACATAGAGTGGGTGCTACTGTGGTCTCTATGCACTAAGAAGTCTATAGAAAGAATAATGCACAAAGCAGAAAACAACTTTCACAACTGTACATTAGCGAAAGATCTCACTGAGAATCCTAGAAAATTCTGGTCCTACATTACATCAGTAAGTTGGTTGAAGGCTCCTATCAGACATTCGCAGACCCGTCTGGTGTGGCAATAGAAAACAGCAAAATAAAAGCCAGAGTTTTACATTTCACATTAAAAAAAAAATCATTCACATTTGTGGATCAACTCATACACCATCATTTGACTGCTGCACAAACTGCTGTATGGAGGATACAGAAATACGCATTCGCGGCATTAAAAAGGGGGGGGGGGGGGGTTAATGCACAACTAAGGCCTGTACATTAGAAGCGTTAAAGAATGGACCCACAAAATTACATGCAATCATTCTGAATAGTTTGCTGGTTTGCTGCAGAGTTCTTGAGCATATGCTAAGTTCAATTATAACAAATTTCCTTAAGATAGAAATTTTTCTGTCCAATAGAAATTTTTCTGTCCAAAAACCAACATCGATTTCGAAAACATCACTTAGGTGAAACTCAACTTGTTCTTTTCTTGCACGATAGGCTGCAAATCCCAGACAAGAGGAAGAATTCATAGTCCTAGATTTCAGGAAAGTATTTGACACAATGCCACACTGCAGAGTATTAATAAACATCTGAACATATAGAATGGGTTGTCAGATATGTGAATGGCTTCAAAACTTTTAAAATAATAGAACCAAGTACATAGTCCTGGAGTGTACTTGTTCATGGGAAACAGATGTACTGTCAGCAGTGCTCGAGGAGGCATGATCTCTATTAACAGGGCAGCTTGCTCTAAATGTGGAAAAAAATTTGATTTAATGCAGATAAGCAGGAAAAAAAAAGCCTGTAACATACTGAAGCAAGGATTGCTGCTAGGTTTATTAACAGTAGATTTAATCCAAACATGAGTATTACAGAAATGTTTCATGGAACTCAAATGGGAATCCATGGAGGGTAGAAGACATTATTTCTGCGAAAAAGTATTGAGAAAATTCAGAGAACTAGCATTCATGACAGACTGCAAAATTACCCTACTGTCAGAAACATACATCTGTGATGACAAGAGAAGAGATACCAGGTCTCATCTTGAAGCATATTAACAGTTATTTTCCCTTATTCCATTTGCAAATGGAGCAGAAAACGGAATGAAAAGTTTTACAGGGTAGAAGGTATTCTCAGCAATGCACCATGCAGTGGCTTGTGGGATATGTACACAGATTTATAATATTATCTGCGTTGAATAAATATTAATATTAAAAATATTCTGAGTAATGGAAGCGCCAAATGAAGAAATGTTCGGTTTAATTTAAGTCCTACTTTAAGTGTGAGCACTATTAAATAAACATAATTGGTAAGTACATATATTTGCAGGATCAGTCCCGTTCCTTTTATGCAAAGTTTCAGACAGAAAATTTTATACCAGAGGGCAAAAACAAGTCTTCATAAAACTGCTTGTTCAATATCAGATCGTTAATCAGTTTTGACAAGATGTCGTAGTGTGAGGATATGCCTCATGGTAAAAAGCAGTTGGCATTAAAATATTGTGACAAGTTGACAGCAAACTCCACTATTTGTAGTCTTGACATTCACTGAAGATAATTGAAGACACAATTCTTCACCTCTTACAGCCCATGTGTGCACAAATTTTTTAACTAGTGTGATGAAAGTAGGAATTCAGTACAAATGAAGTGAGCATGTTAATGGGGGAACAACGATGTTATTACACACTGATTTGTGCATCACATGCTAATACACAGCAAAAATAATATTTATTATTACTTCATGCATTTGTAATACTTTTTGTTTTCTTAATTTCAAAAAATTGCAAGAAACAACAACTTGATGACTGAAGGGGAGAAAAGACTGGTGAAAATGCTTGTGCGAAATTCATATTTAGCACACACAGAAAAAAAAAAAGTTACGTCATTCTACCAGCCGCCTAGTTTAAAGGAAAATAAAATGAAGGTTACTGTTGTGATCTTCAGTCCAGAGAATGGTTTGATGCAGCCCTCCGTGCTACTCTACCTAGTGCTTTTAGTCAGGTTGTGCCACAAATTTCTCTTCTCCCCAATTCTATTCAGCGCCTCCTCATAAGTTACGTGATCTACCCATATAATCTTCAGCATTCTTCTATAGCACCACATTTCGAAAGCTTTTATTCTCTTCTTGTCCAAACTATTTATCGTCCACGTTTCGCTTCCATAAGAGACCACACTCCATACAAATACTTGGAAAAGACTTCCTGACATTTAAACCTGTACTCAATCTTAACAAATTTGTGTCTACTTATTATATCCTCTCTGCTTCGACCATGATCAGTTATTTTGCTCCCCAAACATCAAAACTCATTTACTACTTTAAGTGTCTCATTTCCTAATCTAATTCCCTCAGCATCACCCGATTTAATTCGACTACATTCCATTATCCTCTTTTTGCTTTTGTTGGTGTTCATTTTAAATCCTCCTTTCAAGACACTGTCCATTCCATTCAACTGCTCTTCCATGTCCTTTGCTGCCTCCGATAGATTTGCAATGTTGTCTGCAAACCTCAAAGTTTTTATTTCTTCTCCATTGATTTTAACTCCTACTCCAAATTTTCTTTTGTTTCCTTTACTGCTTGTTCAATATACAGATTGAATAACATCGGGGTTAGGCTACAAACCTGTCTCACTCCCTTCCCAACCACTGCTTCCCTTTCATGCACCTCGACTCTTATAACTGCCGTCTGGTTTCTGTCAAACTGTAAATAGCTTTTCGCTCCCTGTATTTGACCCCTACCACCTTCGGAATTTGAAAGAGAGTATTCCAGTCAACATTGTCGAAAGCTTTCTCTCGGTCTACAAATGCTCTAAATGTAGGTTTGCCTCTCTGTAAACCTATCTTCTGTGAGAAGTTGTAGGATCAATATTGCCACACGTGTTCCTACATTTCTCCTGAATCTAAACTGATCCTCCCTGAGGTCGGCTTCAACCAGTTTTTCCAGTCATCTGTAAGGAATTCGTGTGGCTCTCCCAAGGCTATCAGTAGTTTTAATGAAATGTTGTCTACTCCCGGGGCCTTGTTTCCACTTAGGTCTTTCAGTGCTCTGTCAAATTCTTCACACAGTATCATATCTCCCATTTCATCTTCATCTACGTCCTCTTATTTCCATAATTTTGCCCTCGAGTACATCACTCTTATATAGACCCTCTATGTACTCCTTCCACCTTCTGCTTTCCCTTCTTTGCTTACAAGTAGTTCTCTTCTCTCCAAAGGTCTCCTTAAATTTTCCTGTAGTATGTATCTACCTTACCCCTAGTTATATATGCCTCTACATCCTTCCATTTGTCCTGTAGCCATCCCTGCTTAGCCATTTTGCACTTCCTGTTGATCTCATTTTTGAGACGTTTGTATTCCTTTTTGCCTGCTTCATGTACTGCATTTTTATATTTTCTCTTTTCATCAATTAAATTCAATATCTCTTCTGTTACACAAGGATTTCTACAAGACCTCATCTTTTTACCCACTTGATCCTCTGCTGCCTTTACTATTTCATCTCTCAAAGCTACCCATTATTCTTCTACTGTATTTCTTTCCCTCATTTTTGTCAATCAGTCCCTAATGCTCTCTCTGAAACACTCTACAACCTCTGGTTCTTTCAGTTTATCCAGGTCCCATCTCCTTAAATTCCATTCTTTTTGCAGTTTCTTCAGTTTTAATCTATAGTTCATAACCAATAAACTGCGATCAGAGTTCACATCTGCCCCTGGAAATGTCTTACAATTTAAAACCTGGTTCCTAAATCTCTGTCTTACTATTATATAATCTATCTGAAACCTTCCAGTGTCTCTAGGCCTCTTCCATGTATACAACTTTCGTTCACGATTCTTAAACCAAGTGTTAGTGATGATTAAGCTCTGTGCAAAATTCTAACAGGCGGCTTCTTCGTTCATTCCTTATCCCCATTCAATATTCAACTACTACTTTTCTCTCTCTTTCTTTTCTTACTAGCAAATTCCAGTCTCCCTTCACTACCTGAATAATTTCTTTAATCTCGTCATACATTTCTTCAATTTTTTCATCATCTGTGGAGCTAGTTGGCATATAAACTTGTAGTACTGTGGTAGGCATGGACTTCATGTCTATCTTTGCTACAATAATGTATTCACTATGCTGTTCGTAGTAGCTTATCAGTGCTCCTATGTTTTTTTTATTTATTATTAAACCTACTCCTGCATTACCCCTATTTGATTTTGTATTTATAACCCTGTATTCATCTGACCAAAAGTCATGTTCCTCCTGCCATTGAACTTCACTAATTCCCAATATATCTAGCTTTAACCTATCCATTTCCCTTTATAAATTTTCTAACCTATCTGCCCGGGCAGCTGGTTCAGCAAGTTTTAGGACAATTTTTGCACGAGAATCAAGTGAATGAATATGATTATGTAGACAGACTAACAATATTTCTTTTTTAGTAGTTGTCAACATTGTGTTTGGAGTACACACGATCCTTAATCTGTCATAATTTCCTGGCCCACAGCAGTGTTCTTGTATGTTGGGTTTTGGAAGGATAACAGTTTTTGACACAGCCCCCCTCCCCCATTTGCTTGATTTGGCTCCAGCTGATGTCATGCTCTTCCCTAACTCAGATCTACCTTCAAGGGGGAGCATGTCAAGGATGTCTAATCAATTCAACAGAATATGACAGTAATTCTGAACAATAATCCAGTTCAAGCTTTAGCAAAGGCATTCCAGATCCTCTACAATTGGTGCAGAGAGTGCGAGACACTGAAAGGAATACAAGTGCATTAAACAAGATATCAGTCTTCCCCTTCAATGAGGACATAAGCCACTTTGGTGTGCTGTACATTATGCAGAACTAGTACGTGTCTGTTGTATGACCCTCTGTCAGTAACTTAAATCATGGCAGTGAAGTGGTTGTATGTGCTAGTTGGCTGTTTGGAAACAACACAGTAGCAGGGGTTGACGTGGAGATGTTACAGGACAGCAGTGCCCCATGGCAGGTACCAGAATATCTAATAGGTTCACAGATATGTGAGTAGCTTGAATACTTCTTAAGTTACACAACCCAGTATGTTGTCTTTGATGGTGAATGTTCATCAGAGACAAGGGTATCGTCAGGACTGTCCCATGGATGTGTGACAGGATCACTTTTATTCTCTATATACATAAATGATTTGGTGGACAGGGTGAGCAACAATCTGCAGCCATTTGCTGATGATGCTGTGGTGCACATTAAGGTGTTGTCATTGAGCAGCTGAAGGAGGATGCAAGATGACTGAGACAAAATTCCTATTTGGTGTGATGAATGGCAGCTGGCTCTAAACATAGAAAAATGTAAGTTAATGCAGAAGAGTAGGAAAAACAAACCCACAATGTTCAGGTACAGCGTTAGTAGTTTCCTGCTCGACACAGTCATGTCACTTAAATACAGGAATGCTGCAAAGCGATACAAAATGGAAAGAGTTTGTTAGGATTGTAGTAGGAAAGGTTTCATGGGAGAGTTCTAGGATAGTGTGGTTCATCTGGAAAGGAGTGGTAACTGGAGGGACCTATTCTTGAGTACTGTTCAAGTGCTTGGGATCCATACCAGGTCAGATTAAAGGAAGATATTGAAGCAACTGAGAGGCAGGCTGCTAGATTTGTTAGTAGTAGGTTCTGACAAAAAGCAGGTGTTATGGAGAAGTTTCAGGAGGACAGGCAACATTCTTTGTGAGGAACACTACTGCAAAAATTTATAGTACCAGTATTTGAAGCTGAGTGTAGAGTGATTCTGTTACTTCCAACATACAAGTTTATAGGGACCACAGATATGAGATATAAGGGCTCATAAAGAGGCATACAGACAGTAATTTTCCCTTTGTTCTATTTGCAAGTGGAACAGGAAAGGAAATGACTAGTAGTAGAAAGGCATACCCTCTGCCATGCGCCATAAGGTGAACTGCAGAGTATCCATGAAGGCACAGATGTAGATAGGAGCTATAACAGGATGTGCTCAGGACCATACCGTCTCTCGAATTGTTTGCGTCTCAATGTGGACTACTCAACATGCCTTCAAGGAATTGTGTCACATTAGTAGCCATGAAACATGACATAGTGACAGTGGTCGTAAAGACATCATATCCCAGACAGAATGGAGACGCATGTCACATCTTTTCAACCCCACAGGAGTTGCTGCCGTCAGGTCCATCTCAACCAGTTTCCAAGCACAAATTGCCAAGAAAACTGCATGCAACAGACATTTGGAGTTGGCTATCTCACAAAAGACAATTTCTCAGATTGGCCCATCAAACAGCATGTCTTCAGTGAGCCAAAACAGCAACTGGATAATGTCTGACTAGAGGCATGCAGTGTGGTCTGACAAACTGCAATTTTGTCTCTTTTAAAAGGACACAAGGTGTCAGTCTATGGATGGCCTAACGAGGCATTTAACCCGCTGATATGGAGGGTGATTCTGCGACATTTTAGGAGTGTTTTCCATACCATAACTTACGCTCACCTATCAGGTTCCTCTAAGCATGAAGCAGGATGTCTACTTCGATGTTCTCAATAAACAAGTTTTGTTCTTTTTTCTACATCTTCAAGATTCTGTAGTATGCTGTATGGACACTCCCATTTTCAAAGATGACAACAGCTGTGTTAAATCTTGATTGCTCTGCTAAATCACTCTATGTTAATGCAACAGAAAATGTCTGGGACTCTTTCAAAGTGTGGATTAAACAGCTATCAATGTACCAGCAACTTGTTAGCTTTATGGGATTTAATCATCAAGCAGAGGCTTCAGCTGCATATGGCATACATAAAGAAAGTTGGTGGCACACTTTTTTGATGAACCGAGTTCATTACCATAGCTAGAAGCTGTGTTAAACAGTGTTAGTGTCTCTTCTCTTTAGGTAGGGGTGAGAAGGGTGAATAATGTTAGGTTTGATATGCTTATACCGAAAATTAGTATGAAAAATGGAAAGGAAACTCCATAATCAGGCCCTGAAGACCACACAATAGTCACTGCCCACCATGTCATCCTCAGTCGCATCACCGGATGCGGTATGGAGGGGCATGGGTCAACACACCACACTCCTGGCCATTGTCAACATTCTGACGTTGGAACCACTACCTCTCAATCAGATAGCTCCTCAATTGGCATCAAAAGGGTGAGTACATCCTGGTAGATTCCTCCCACCATGGAAGAATCTCTAGCAGTACTGGGAATCAAACCTAGGTCTCTGGTGTGAGGGTCTGTCACACTGACCATTCTGCTACAGAGAGAGACTATGCTGGTAACTAAAGCAATCATAAATTTTTATCATCAATCTGTATTGTGTTTTGAGGCAGTCCCAGAAGTTATTGGAACTACTGTGTACATGTTCTGTATATCGCACTGTACTAAAGCAATAGAATGAATGCTGTATCATTGAAGTATATATTCTACAGCATATCACCACAGGTTGCAACAAAATCGTCCTAAAACACATGTAGCACTCACAATGATGTATACAGTTAGCACATGGTGCTGTTTCCCATAACACAGTTTGAAGTCAAGGAGACAGTACAGAAATTAAACAATAAGAAGTTAGCAGGCATAGATGAGGTTCTCGTTTCTCTCCTGAAGGAGTGCGCAGATAGCCCATTAGCAAACATAATAAATTAATCCTTTAGTATACGTATTTCCCAGAGTACCTAAAACATGAACACAGTGTGCCCTTAGTAAAGAAAGGTAATGCAGAGAGTATTGAAAAGTACAGGCAAGTTTCACTACTTCTGACACTCTCAAAAATTATTGAATCAATCATGAAAGCTAGATTAATGAGTTCCATGAATAAATACAATCTTTTTAATGAAGCACATTTTGGTTTATGGAGTTCACAAAAGTGGTGCTTGAAGCTCTTGACTGTGCAAAGCTGTTCACACAACTGACCATGAAAGAAAAGGGATAACTACAACATCCTGTCATATTACATAGCCACAATATACAGCTTTCACAAGAAAATCATGTGCCAAGACCTATGGTGCATGATAGAAATAGCTTGTCACTCTCCTCTCATATTATAAGGAGCGGGTGGGGATCGGGGTGCTGACGCGTATTTTCAGGGTGACAGAGAGGAAGACATGAACATGTGCAAGATTAGATTAGATTAGAGAGGAAGACATGAACATGTGCAAGATTAGATTAGATTAGTACTTGTTCCATAGATCATGAATACGACACTTCGTAATGATGTGGAACGTGTCAGGTTAATAAAAGGTGTCTATACAAGATATTACATGACACCAAATATTACACGACACTTAATACTTTAATTTTTTTTGTTGGGGTTGGGGAAATTACCCACTTACTATATCCAAAAATTCATCTAATGAGTAGGAGTTGCCATTCAGAAATTCTTTTAATTTCCTTTTAAATGCTATATGGCTATTTGTCAGACTTTTGATGCTATTAGGTAAGTGACCAAAGACTTTTGTGGCAGCATAATTTACCCCCTTCTGAGCCAAAGTCAGATTCAACCTTGAGTAGTGAAGATCATCCTTTCTCCAAAAAGTGTTGTAGCCATGTACACTGCTATTACTTTTGAATTCGTTCGGATTGTTAATAACAAATTTCATAAGTGAATATATATATTGTGAGGCTACAGTGAAGATCTCTAGCTGTTTAAATAAGTATCTGCAGGACGATCTTGGATGAGCTCCAGCAATTATTCTGATTACACGCTTTTGTGCAATGAACACTCTTTTACTCAACGATGAGTTACCCCAGAAAATGATGCCATACGAAAGCAGAGAATGAATAGGCGTGGTAAGCTAATTTATTGAAATGTTTATCACCAAAATTAGAAAGTAGCTGAACTCAAACATTTCAGCAGATCTTCAAAGTGTTTTTTCCAGTTCAACCCCTCATCAATGCATACACCTAGAAATTTTGAATGTTCTACCTTAGTTACCGATTTCTGATCGAAGTCTATATTTATTAATGGTGTCATTCCATTTACTGTGTGGAACTGTATGTACTGTGTTTTGTCAAAGTTTAATGAGAGCCCATTTGAAGAGAACCACTTAATGATTTTCTGAAAAACATCGTTTACAATTTCACCAGTTAATGCTTGCCTGTTGGGTGTGATAGCTATACTTGTATCATCAGCAAAAAGTACCAGCCTCGCATCTTCGTGAATATAGAATGGCAAGTCATTAATATATATTAAGAACAGCAGAGGACACAAGACCGAACCTTGCGGCACCCCATTCTTGATTGTTCCCCAGTTTGTGAAATAGCCAGTTCTTTGCATATTATGTAAACTGCTTATTTCAACTTTCTGCACTCTTCCAGTTAGGTACGATTTAAAACATTTGAGTGCTGTCTCATTTATGGGGCACAGTTTCATGTTTATGAGCTGGAAGTCAGTTTTCTGAGCAGACTGGAGTTAGTGCAAGAGAAACATGCTCATAGTCACCTGCAGGTGTCGTTAGTGTGTGCACTGATGAAGAGCAAAACTATGTTCCACGTTACCTGGAGCAAATTGTGTTTAAATCAAAGCGCATTTTCGAGGGGCTTTCATTGTTGGTAAGGGCATCTGTCCTCATTGCAACAAGATTGTGCAAACCTGCCTAATCTCTTGCGAGCCAGTTGGCCATACACAGCTGTGACTTCTTCAACATTGGAAAGTGCGGGCACACTGATTTGAGGTGATCGATGGATCACTATCAAACACTTCGTTGCTCAATTGGATGTCTCTGTTGGTAGTGCTGACACACTTGACCAACAGTTGGGGTACTCAAACGTGTGTGCCAACTGGGTTCCTCGCTGCACTTCCATCTGTTTGGCCCAATAGAGGATGCATTCCACAGGAAGCACTATGTGGATGATGGGGAGGTTACTGGCTCCGACATCGACCAGTGGAGTGGTACCATGTGAGTGTACAGACCCTCCCAGTAAGGTGACGTAAGGCCACTGCACTGAAAGAGATTATGTTGAAAAATAGGATTCTGTAGCCAAACGAGTGGGGAATAATAAGGTGTGTTGGACTCCTGAATAAAACCAACCTGCTTTCAGAAAAAAAAGGTGTTGCAGTACTTATGGAATAGGGACAAACTAAGTGAGGCAGTGAGGTCATTACATCATATTTAGGAGGATAAAGTTTGCTCTATCAGCTAACTCGATTTATATTTTCTGCTATGTTCCTAAATCTTTTCACGCAAATGCCACGATGGTTTCTTTATCAAGGTCATGGTCCTCATAAAAGCATACTTATATTCTGTGTCTGCCCATATATTTTTGAGCTACTGTAAGAAGGTGGAAAAATCGGACACAGGGTTAATTTCACATGGGAACGGCGTATTTCTGTTCTTACGATGGTATCACTGAATGCAAGCTTTTATTTCATGCGCAATTTGCTGTTTACACCTTATGTATTGTCAAGCATATACGAACACACATTGTTGCAGTTGGAACAGTGGTGTGTCACAGATTACAGTGCAGTGTACAATTGTTGATAGCTATCTTTATGCTAATACTTTCATCTTGTACTAGAAGAGAAAAAAATGGTAAGCTTAATTTGCTCATAGTTTACTTAGTTAAATGTTAAGAAGGAAATGTGAATACAGTTTGTCTCCACATCTCACTTTCGCTAAGTGTAGTGAACTATTTACAGATAACTACACACATTGGGGTAATATCAGACAATGCCGTGTACCTACAAAAGGGAGGCTTGGTGCTCTTCCAAGATGCAATTAAGACACTGAAAACCTTGAAAAGATGGTTGCTGTTGTAAGATCAGGAAAACTATCTTACAGAAAGGCATCAAGCAAATTTAATGTATCATGTTCGGCGTTAGAGAATAAAGTTAATAATACAAACCCTCCAGTGATTGGAAGGCCTTCTTGTCTTAAGTACCATTGAAGAGAACACACTTGTTTGTGGTATTTTAAGGGTTGCACATTGGGGTTTTTCCTTTTATCTCTGATGATGTTAGGTACATAGTGAAAGGATAGCTTGATAAATGTGGACGAAGGGAGAAACGTTTTCCTTGTAACATGCAGGGATTGAGTAGTCACGGTCATTCTTACAGCGTCACTATGCCATATTAAGCGTCTGGCTATCTGAGAACATTAAAGGCAACATGCCAAAGTGAGTTACGAGGCAGTGAAATCCTATTTCCAGAATGTTGGTGAAAAAATGGAAAATATCGATTCCAAAAATGTAATCAATTATGACGAGACCAATCTGTGCGATGATACTGAGAGGAAGTATGTGATTGACATAAGGAGAACAAAACGTCCTGCAAGGATCTTAGATTCTTCTAAGATTAGTATATTTCAGTAATGATGGGTGTCACTGGGGATGGAAATCTGCTACCTCCCTACCTGGTTTTAAAATCAGAGCATTTATGGGACACCTGGTAAGGAGGTGGTCCCAAAGGAACCCTCTATAACCGCAATAAAAGTGGATGGTTTGATCTGTCTACATTCAAAGACTGGTGTATTACTATTGCACTGCCTTACCTGAAGTCAATGAGAGGGAGAAAGTTATGTTAGGAGATAACTTTTCAAGTCATATTTCGCTGCGACCAATTGACGACTGTGAGAAAAATAAATTCTCTTATTTTGTTGCCACCAAACAGTACTCATATATTACAGCCATTAGACTTAGGTTTCTTCAGACCTTTAAAAGCTACTTGGCAGGCAGTGCTTATGCAATGGAAGAAAAGGTCCCAAGGGCCAGTATCAAAAGATGCTTTCCCCTCACTTTTGAAGGAGACACTTAAAAAAGTATCAGCAACTGAAGAAGATAATATAAGAAGCGCATTCTGTGCAGTGGGATTAATTCCATTTGACCCTGAAAGAGTCCTCAAAAATTGCCTGAGGGAGATAATTCTCAAAACAACTCTTTAGAAGGCTGGTCTTCGAGCTTTGAAGATATGCTTCAGAATGTTCAATATGGAATGAAAAATAACAGAAGTGTCCAATGAAAGCGAAAATTGGATGTTGTCCCAGGAAAATCCATTTCAGGCATTGATATGATTAAGAGAGAATATGCTGGCTCAGTGTCTGAATTGCTTGTGAATAATGATGCAATATCCACTGGTGGCAAAAGCAACAGAACAGAGGAAACACTTCTGGGAGTGGAGGCTTTTATTCTTGTGGTTTATCCACACATGACGGGGAGGTGGGGGGGGGGGGGGCAGCAAAATAGGCAGTTTGTCACAATCACAACAGAAGTGGGTGCAAAGGAAATGGAAGTGAGATTTCTGCATCCACACCAAGGCAGCAAATCTCTGTTTATTTTTCCTGTCATTCCAGATGATTACACTGTTAACAAAAGCCAAATTGAAAGAGTGTGGCTAACTCCAAGAGAAGAAAAGGGGAAGTTTTCTTTCACTCAGAACATATTGTAGGTTTTTATTGATTTGATGTGTTAGTAGACAGTCTTTATTAATGAAATATTTTGTAAATATGTCTGTGAAAGTTTTCTAAATGTGTGTCAAATGTTTACTGAAGATGTATAGAATATTTTGTAACCATCTGCAGAAAATGTTTTCTAAACATGTTCCTAATTATGTGTATTTTTTAAGAAGATAGTCACTGTCTGAAATTACCCCATTAGAGGGTAATATGGACCTTTGCGTGAAAATTCAATGAATGTCTGAAATTACATCATCAAAGGGGTAACATCAGACAGTTTTTATTTGTTAGATTCTGACTCACCAAAAAATATTTTTGGCTAAGGTTCTTTGATCATATTATCTTCCAACATCATCCATAATATCTTGCACTTTTTGTCACGAGAATCTAATGTTCTTTACGAAGTTAACTTAAAGAATATGAAAATTCCATCCGATCTTACCCCACCTACCAGTATTATTAAGACAAATCCTTTTTCAATTAAGTGCTAGTATAAGTAATAACTAGCTAGGTAGACGATTTTGATAAGTTTACTCATGTCATGCAAAACCAAAACCTCTAAAGATCTTTGAGAACTTTATGACAATTTGTTGGGTGATATTTTACTATAAAATTCACTGAATGGTTCTCCCATAGCTAACTGTATGCTTGTCTCAGCTCCAGTCACACAGCATTTGCAGATAGATGAAACCCAAGTGTCAGTGACAAATATTTTACGGCTTACATATGGACACTCTATCTTTGTTATTGAACCATACCGTATTTACTCGAATCTAAGCCGCACTTTATTTCCGGTTTTTGTAATCCAAAAAACCGCCTGCGGCTTAGAATCGAGTGCAAAGTAGGCGGAAGTTCTGAAAAATGTTGGTAGGTGCCGCCACAACTAACTTCTGCCGTCGAATATATGTAGCGCTACACAGGCATGCTTTGCTAGCACAAAGATAAATACTGGCTCCAAAACCTCTGCGTCAGTAAATAAATTAAAAAACGGTGGAAGACGAGCTTTTTTCTCCGCCCCGAGTTTCGACCACTGCATTTTCATACATTATCCAACGAAGTAAATACAAATTCCGTATTGTTCATCTTCGAATGTAACAGCATTTCAATGGGCTATGAAAATCCGACTGGCAAGACTGGGATGTTTGTCAATATGGCCAACTCTATGTTCTGAATTTTTTCCTACCTGTGAGAAGAGATGATTGCTAATAGGAACTTTTATGAATTGTGAATCACATGCAGTATTCTCAGATTAATACGAATATAAACATTTTGCCATGTATTCTTTCGTGTTTGCTGCTATGTCATTTAAATCCTGTCTGCCTAATAAACTACGAAACTAGTGTGAGACAACAGCAAACGCGGAAGAATATACATACCATGTCATGTTTATATTCGTATTATTCTTATGCCTAATAGTGATACAGTCAGAAATGAAGCACGGCACTTGACTAGATTTTTAAATCTAAGATGACTCTAATTTCTATGCAGAATGTAATGTACTAAAGAGGCGTCTGCAAAGATTTTCAAACGGAGAAAAATTTTCGCTAAACTCTCGTTCAGAACACCATCTGTCATACGCAGTCTATTATTTGGTTCTTGTTGATCATTATAATAGAAAGCAGCAGTGTAACTAACAACAAATAGCAGTCTCTTGCTATTGTTTCGCTAATGTGACGATTCTTCTCTCTCTCTCTCTCTCTCTCTCTCTCTCTCTCTCTCTCTCTCACGGCGGTAGCGCGCACACAAAAGCAAGCCATGCCGCGAGCGGCGATAGGCCGTAAATACTCATTATCAGAATGCGACAAACAATGCAGGACACAGTACAGTAATGCATTTTCTGCTTAGAGTGACGTAAACACTTATAACAAAGAGAACGGAACTTATCAGATCAAAGAAAAATAAGCAATCAATTCAAACCAGACGAAGCGCGTGAAAAAGGAAGGGTACCTGTATAAATGCGGACGGAGCGCCTGACGCATAGCAATGGCTACCTGGTAAAGCTTAACTGCTAAGCTTACGACTCGAACCAAACTACTGTAGCTGTATCGTCATTCATTCGACCTAAATTGTGTCTCATATTACAATGGACCAACTTTGTTTCGATTTGGAGGTGCGGCCTAAAACTTCTCTCTCCCCTTGAATTTCGAGTCTCAAAATTCAGGTGCGGCTTAGATTCGGGACATTTTTTTTTTCCTTGATTTCAAGTTTCATTTTTCAGATGCGGCTTAGATTCGAGTGCTGCTTAGATTCGAGTAAATACGGTAGTTGTTCATTCCAAACCTATCTATCTCTTGCTACATTTACTATGTAATGCATTTACTATCTCCATCACATTTTCCTTGTCAGGTCTGAGTGTCCAGGTAATTAGCAACCATTATCTTGTTAAATTACTATGAAGAAATATTACTCTATGTATTTAAAATTACAAACACAATAATAGCATTACAATTACTGGTACCGTCCTCCAAGTTTACAAAATTGTTTAATTTTGTGTATGTTTGTTGGCAAAGGTTCAAGATTTTATGCTACTCTATTACAGGCAAAATGAAATCTTCCTGGTGGCTGATGGAAATAAACAATTGGTCACTTTTTTCTGGTATTTCTTTAGTATTTTCTCTCTCTATGGTCTGTATGCATCAGTATTCAGGCTTGAGTGAAATAATCAATGACATTGAGAGTTGTGGAGTGAGGGAACTCTGACAATGGGACGCACCTGACTGCCTTTATGTGAGTCAAGGTTTAAGTAAATGAATGGTTTATGGAACAGCTACTACTCTTGGGGTCAACAAATGGTAAGCTCTGATGATAGATTAGTAATACTTGAAGAAGAGTTATTTAAGATGAAGCTTGATTTTTATCTGAGCTATAGCAAGAAAACAAAGAACATAGAAAATTTAAAAAAGAACACACTTTATTACAGGGAAAAAGAGCATTGGGAAAATTGTAATGTAGGCTTCATTATAAAAAAGATAAGTGAAAAGAATATCATAGATATTGAAGGAATCTTAGACAGAAAAAGTGGAATTGTTTTAAAAACAAATGAAAGATATTCCTTTGAAATCATTCAAAATGTAGCATCCATAAGCTCACATTCTGATGGGGTGGTAATACACCTCTGAAAAGAGTTATAGAATCTGATCAATAACAGCAAACTCCAGCAAAAGATGATAATGGGTAATTTAAGTGCAAAAGTGAGACAAAAGCTAAAGACTAATTCTTTACTGGAAAACTTTGGGTGTATGATAGTCATTCATTAGTAGAACTTGCTGAGAACAAAAGGTTTGTATTTGGTAAACAGTAATTACAATTAAACTGCTTGTGTTTGCCAAGTGATGATGAAATATTACAAGAGACCACAGATTTGTAAGATACAGAGTCAAAACAGATACAAAGTTAGAAATAAGCAGACTAATCAGGCAAGAAGTGATAAATGTAGATTATCTGAATGTGTTTAAGGATAAAGGAGGTGTAACAGATTCTATTATATGACAACACAGATAGATAAAGTAAAAATTGAGTGTTTTGAAAGGTAACACCAAATAAGAAGTTTAAAGTCATTTGAGGTACAAAGGAAAAAAAATAGTCTAGGAGGTAAAGATGTTTTAATATGAATCATTAAAACTGGAAGAAAAGTCATACAAAAGGAACTTGCAAAATTATTTACAGAATTCCTACGTATTAAGAAAACTCCTCCAAACTGGAACATGCTAAAATATTTTTGTTCTATTTCACATGAAAGGAGACTAACATGACAGGCAAAACAGTAGACATATCAGCCATCTCTTCTTAATTTAGACAACGGTTGCTATAGTTACCTTCATCCATTTGATTTTAATCAAGCAAAAGAATAAGATCTATTAATACAATATTGGGAAGTCCCTAGAAGATTACAAGTGTGGAAGGAGTAAAAGTAACCATTCACCATACTGTTAAAGCACTGATAAACCAAGATGCATGTAAAGAAGACAGAAATTCTTGCTAACCATTCTGGCAGAGTCCTTTCACAAAGTTAATGGACTAACAATATGTGTATGTACACAAACAATTGTAGACTGGGTGTAACAGAAGGCATGGTGTTGGGGAGAGCAGTGGATGTGGGATGGAGGCTAGCAGAGACTGAGGCGAGGAGGGCAGCAGGACTGGAGCATGTTTTGGCCACACTTAGATGAAGGCCATTCATTTGGTTGGACAGAGGATTGGTCGTCATGTCCCAAGCAATTTGGCACAAATGTTTTGGTTTCCTCTTTATGCTTTTCAGTCTTTGAGGAACCCAGTGGGCACAAACCCATGAATCTGCTAACCTGTGAAAAATTGTGTCAGCACTACAAAGAGAGATGTGAAGTGAAGATATAGTTGCTTGATTGTTATTTGTCAATCCTCTGAAATAAGAGTGTGTGCACACTGCAGCCATCACAGCTGTGTGCAGCTGGATTGCACAAGGAAGATCAAACAGATTTCTTTCTCCTCGTTCTGTTGACAACAGATGCTTCGCCCAGCTTCTATTCACTGCCTGGTGTTTTTAGACAGTCTGTTAATATTTGTGATGGTGTGGTTTTCCACCAAAAGAAATTCAATAAATGATCATTATTTTGAATGCACCTCAGTTGCAACTGCTGTTTTGAACACTTGTTACAGTGCTGCAATCTACCAGGAGTTACTGGAAATACATGGGATGACATGGGTATGTTTAAGGCTGTTGCAAGCAAAATCATGCTTTTTACTGAACCAAAACTGGCTGAGGGATGCCGTACAAACACTGTTTGAAAGAAAGCAAACATTGTTGCACTTCTGAAAGCAGACATGGAAGTTGAAGATCTGAAAGGTTATCAGTCATTATCTCTCCTAAAAAAATATAAGCAAAGTTGATATTAAACTGAATGAAGGCTTATATCAGAGAGAAAAATATTACATCTCACATCTTAACTATAACTCAACATACTAAGGGTGAATATAACAATTGAGTAGTTATGGGCATGGTATCACACCATTTACAAAGCTATGAGCTGGATGTGACATTGTCTGCCACAAACTGCAGGGGAAGAGCAGCTATGAGATGACCCAGGATCTTATGGTAATTACAACCATAAAAGTCACCTCAAAAATTATTCCTGTGATGGATTTCAGAGAAGTACAAATTAAATCAGCTAATAAAGTATAACAAAAAAAATTTCTATTAGCTGAAAATCTTGATCAATATAAAACGTAAATCAAAAACTAAAACACTGTTTAATGAAAACCCAATGAAAGCTACAGTTTGTAATTTTCCCCTTCATTTCAGGCAAGACTCAAGGAGGCCAACAGCCACATAGAAAGAATAATAATGAAGCAATGTTCCAATACAAATTACCTAGAAGTAACTCTTCAAAAGCATTGCTTTAATACCAATTAAAAAGTCAATGTTAGGAATAATATGTTATGAAATTCAACCTGCATGACCTGGAGATGCCACTATTCATTTATGACAACTGCTGTGAGCAAAGTACTTCTCCACTGAGGAATATTTTAGGTACACAAGGAAATCTACACAAGCCATGAAAATCATCTGCCCTCAATGAAAGTTAACTACTAATAATTGACAGCCTAAAACCAACAATGGAAAAACTTTTTACATGGCTTGTCTCACACCTCCAAGTGGCAGCTTATAAGGGAGTGTGTTATGTTGTCTGTCTCCCAATACGACAACTGATCCATGGTTCACAGACCACCACTCAGCAACTGAAATCCAGGAAAAACTTCTTGAATTTCACTGTAGAGTTCAAGGAACAAGCAATTCCTTGGCTGTGAGGCTGGACAAAATTGAAAGACTATCACTGGATTTCAGCGTCCCAAAAGTTCGCATCTGGATACCAAGAGATGTATTGTCCAGGGAAGATCAGAATATACTTTGGATTAGTGTTGTTAAGCATAATGAAAACCTTTTCAACTTATTTTATTAGACTTCCCAAGACCATGTGAATGTCATAGGACACAGTTCCACAAATGAATTCCTGTTTCCAGTGCCATGTGAAGACCTCCTGGAAAGACTTTGTATCAGCATGATCAAATGGAATAGATGTGACAAATTTCTCGGCTGTGACTGTTTAGCAATTTCAACTCATTTTGTTCCATTTCACCCAAAATAGATAGTGTGTTTTAAAGTGATAACAACATTGTAGGAATACAGTAACTCATACAAGGGTCATAACAGCTGTTACTTCTAACCATGATCAACAATTTAACAAGGAAGGTGATAAAATTATTGTGAAACACTATTACCCCATGTTACATGTTGTGGAGCACAGACAAATTTGTCATAAGCTAAGGTGAATATAAAGTAATATGTAGTGCAGTATAGATGGAAAGAATGTTCTGTTTCTCAAGCCATAACCCTTCTAACGCAGCTCCCCTGGCAATTCATATCTGCGGAATTAACAAGTCTCATTGGCATACAACTATCTGATTATTTCACAATGAAATACATCACAGGGGCAGATATGCTGGTGTGAGTACAGATGGAGTTGACATTATGGATACACAATGGCTGCATATTGTATGGCTCTTATGGTTGAATAAAACACCAGTTTTGTGTAACTTTTGCAAAAGCTACTAAAATTATCATCTGCTCCGTAAGAGATTTTTCCAGTTCACTATAATCTCAGTCACGAGTTTGTGAACTTGAGGAAATGATAGGAAAAGTAATAATTAAATATTTTCCATGTATACTTAGGTCAAAGCCATTGCTAAAGGGTAGGAAAGCAGGAAATCAAGGCAGGTCTGTAGACAGAAATTTTCTTTCACAACCTGTGGAACTAAATTAAAAAGATTTATTTATGAGCATTACTGGCAGATTAGTTGCATAACAGAGAGAGAGAGAGAGAGAGAGAGAGAGAGAGAGAGAGAGAGAGAGAGAGAGAGAGAGAGACTTGGTTTAGCTTCTCTCAATGACATTACACACTACACAATCATTTTAAATTCAGCATTATAAGCTGAAGAGGTGTGCTTTGGAAGTGCCTGGCTGAATTCAGAGTTCTAACAATGAAAGCAAAGTGGAATATAGCAAGGTACAAAAACGAGCTAACAAGCAGCTTATGGGCTGGCTTTCTTCAGTTTCCTTCATACTAAGGGATTTGAAGGTTCATGAGAAGCTAGCCTGAGGACTAGTAATTACAAAGGTGTTGGTTCTATCCTTGCTAATAGCAACCCCCCTCCCCCCTCCCCCTCCACTTCGCATTCTATATTTACTATCATGTGGAAATGTTTAAGTAACAAATATTGAACCATAATTTTTATATTTTAGTTATTAATCACTTTAGGATAATTTAAAATTTGATAGAAGCATTTGAAATGCCTCAGTGTTAAATGAAAAAATTATATCCATCAATAATGCCCATGAGTTTATGGAAACTGCTGGGGAAACAGAAAACTTGATATCACCTAATAAAAACATGTTGTTTAAATGCAAGAAATTTGCGGCAATTCATTCCATGCACAGACATTTGCGCAGATATCTGTGCAGACAAATTGTTGCTTGTGGGTGGGCCTTAAAAGTTTCCAGGGGTTACAGGAGAAAACAAAGAAAATACAAGCACAAAATTGACTTAAGAATGAAGAGAACAACACAGGAAAATAACGAAAAACTGTTGGGAAGAAAAATGGAAAAAAGAAAAAAGGCGCAAGTTACTTCATTTGGTCCTCGAGAGGCCAAACCAACTTTTTAAAAAACTGTTCAGTTCTAAAAATAAAATATTTTTGTATTTTCTATTAAATGTTTCACATTTTTTGCAACAAATTTTAATTTATTGTGAACATTTACATTTTCACATGATTAGTCATTAAAATATAAAAGATATCATTTTTGCTAACTATTATGGTACAATATATGTTAATTAATGTTTCCACTTGTTAGTAAACATACATTTGGTTTATAGCCATAAGGTCGTAATCCAAGGCATAATTCTCTGCCAAAGGTTTTGTCTTCCACTGCTGGAGACTTCATCACATGCTTTTATGAGTCAAAAAGCTGTTACAAACTCAAACAAGATCAGCAAGCTGAGCTGTTTATATGTATTACTGAATGGTTTATATGTATCCATGCAACGGTTGGTTGGTGATCTCAGCAGACCTCTGCCTATTATCGTGGAGTCACGCCAGCTAATGCTACAGAGGTTGTAGTGGGGAAGATTTGGCACTGTCTGTTTGCTTCAGCAGTAGGGCCCACAACTTGCTTAATTTCAATCCTTCTCCTTCTATTGGAATTCTTTTTATGCTTTAGAACTTTAATGGCCTCTCTGTTCATTATAGGATAGTAATTATTAGATCTTTCTAAAACCACGGTGTCAGAGAAACGAATTTGGAGGTTTCCTGGTCCTACCGTGTGATCTGCTATTGCTGATTGAGCTGTCTCACCTAAGTGACAACTGCTTTTGGGTTCTTCGAGGCAGGCGTTAATACTTCTTTTTGTAGTTCCTACGTACACTTTGCCGCAATTGCAATGGGTTTTACATACTTCTCCTGTGGTGAGCAGTGGGTGTAGGTCCTCTGCAGTGTAAAAATATTCACGCAACTTTCTCGTTGGTTTCAACACTTACCAATATTGTGTTTTCCAAGTGCTTTGCTGATATTAACTGCCACACTTTTTTTTACAAGAGGAAGGAAAACTCTCCCTTTAATTGGTTCTTTTCCATTGGGAACTCTAGACCTTTTAGGATACAGCACCCTATTTATCTCTTTGTTGGAGTAGCCATTTCTTCTGAACGCCATTCTTAAATGATTGAGTCAGTGCTCCAAATACTTTGATCACAGATTCCTTTAGCCCAGGCTACTGATGTTTTGATTACTCCCTTTTCCACTTGGGATGGGGTTGGAAGTTTTGTGGAGGTACCTGTCTGAGTGAGTTGGCTTTCTTTTGTAAATCCTTATCGCCAGTTTTGTAAAGGCCTCATCGCTATTGCTGTGCAGGCTGAGTTGGCATTATTGTTATGGTAGGCTGAGTTTGTGAGATCATGAAACGGCTTCTGATGCAGTACATCACCAAGGCAATTCCTCCCTGCCACTATATAACACAAAAAAGGCCCTCAATGGCTAAGTGCTAATAATCGTAGGTATACTTCATAGTACATAGCAAATGCAATTTACAACCACTGTCTGTTCACTTCTAAGACTTCACTAAATGACGTTTCCTGTCTAAGTCTGCTCTGGATGATGATCTATAACCAAGTGGACAAGAGCGGCTCTTCTATCCTCCGAGTAGGCTTCTGTCCATTGTCATCTAGTCATTGGGGGATTGCACTCGGCCGGCAATTGGCCAAGGCGAAGTCGATATCTTCATTCTCAGCACCGCACGTGGCAATGGTTGAACTCGTGCAAGTGGCAAGTCTCTATGGCACTGGCACCAGCTGACATCTTTGCGCCTGTGGTGCTTTTCCCTTGGCTGTATCTCATTTGGACAAGACAGCATTTTCCGTAGTCTTTACGCAGCCAAGTGTAAATAGGAACTACAAAAAGAAGCATTAACACCTACCTCCAGGGACACAAGAGAAATTGTCGCCTGGGAAAGACAGATAATTCAACAGAAGCAGACCATGCACTAGGACTGGTAAACCATGAAATTCGTTTCTCTGACACTGTGGTTTTAGCAAGATCTAGTAATTACTAGGATAGGATGTACAGAGATGCCATATAAATTCTAAAGTACAGAAACAATTTCAATAGAAGACGAAAGCTGTGGGCCTTACTGCTGAAGTAAATAAACAGCACCAACTCTTCCCCACTACACCCTTTATAGCATACATCAGCACAAGTCCGCAATTGTAGACAGCAGTCTGATGACATCACAAACTGACCACTGCATGGATATATACAAACAATTCAGCTAGCCAAGCTTGGTTAAGTTTGTAACAGCTTTCCAACTCATTAAAGTCTCTCATGAAGACTCCAGCAGTGAAAGACGAAATGTTAGGCATCTAATTTTGCCTTGTACCATGGCCTTATGCCCGTATATCCAATACTGCAAACACTGGCCATGAAAGCCTGTACTATATGAGTAAATATATAATTTACATATGATGAAATAAAGAAAAAAGAATATTGTTTGCTAGTAATGAGTATCAAACCAAGTAGCAATGATCAAACCAACAACTTGACAATAACTCGACTTTTACGTTACCCGCTCATCCATAGGCCATTTCGTTTTTAAAAGTTATGTACTTAATGGCAGTTGGAAATCTTCTAATCTTTAAAGGCAATTTTTTTAAGGTTTTTCAAGAATTGTGTCTAACTGCTTTAGGAAACTGATGTAGCATTCTCTCCAAATCATCAAGTATGAGGAAAATCAAAGAGGGCCAGTCTGTAAAGTTCCATTGAAAGCAATATCTTACATGCCTTTGGAGATAGGTTTCACTCACTTTCAGGATCTTTGAGGCAGTATATTTTTCAGATCCCTTTTTCCCCTCTTATGAACTATGAAGGAACTAAAAAACTACAGTTAAAACAATTATGCCACCAAAATGACAGACAGTTGCACTATAGTTTTTGTAACAAAATCAAGCTTTCAGAATGAATGAGGATTTTGTTTTCAGCCTAAATGTGCTCATTTCAGAAGCCTGCAACAAAAATCAAGTATATGCCTAGAAACACACTTGACTATACATGTTGGATACATGGGATTGCCAGAAATAGTCTACAAACCTTGTAAGGGCTTTGCAGCGTAGGTTGAGCCCAGAAATAATTGTTAAGAAATAAATTTGATACAGCATTGAAGTTAACCAATTAGTCCATTATGCACACAAATTCAAGTGGTCCATGAGAGAGAGAGAGAGAGAGAGAGAGAGAGAGAGAGAGAGAGAGAGAGAGAGAGAGAGAGAGAGTTACTTTTAGGGATTCAGGATTTCTTTACTGGAAGTTGTTTTCATAGCATAAATGATAGCGCACAAGACTGATCAGCCTTTGTTTTGGGTTCAATCATTACTAGTGTCCCATGTCCAATTTTTTATTACACTCTTGGAACATGTATGGTGACACAGTCTCTGGTGGGCCACTTTAATTTGCATGTGCAACAGCCTGATTGGCTGACTTCAGTGCTAATTATCTCAGAAATGGTACAACATATTGAATAGTTTTCTTAACAAATGTTTCTCAGCGCTACCTGCCCTGCAACACCCTCACAACTTTTCAGACTGTTTCTGATCACCCTGAACAAGTATGTAAAGGATCTGGCAAGGATTTTCCCCCACCCCACAAAAAAAGGTGAATATTTGTCTTTTCTCGTATCTGGTTGTATCCATCTTGCAGTTGCCACTATTGTAATATTCTGAGAACAACATGTTATTAACAACCACCCATGATGTAATAACTGGAACATTCATAAATAGCAGCCATGAACAGATAATTAATGTCTCACACACAACAACATAATGCACTTATGATCTACGGAACACCACCAGATGTACTAACCATATGTACAGTTTATAGATTTAAGGGAAGCATATGGACAATTTAATTACCAACTGCTCAACTTTTCCCACAAACTTGTTTCGCATATCTTATTCTTATCCACCACAATACCAATTTCTACTCATACAAAATGGCTACAATAATAATTTTTGTACCAAAAAGTATTCACATGTTTCAAAGTAACTTACTTCCAACATTAAGAGTTACTTTTAGGGATTCAGGATTTCTTTACTGGAAGCATCGCATCTATTACTCTATTCCTACCTCATAACATACGTTCAAGACTTTCAAACATACTTTTTCCGAGGGAGAGAGGGGGGGGGGGGGGGGGGCATAGAAGTTCGATATCTGAGCTGCTATCATCAAAACCCAATTTATGTGCTTACTAACTGCTCTTTATATATGCATGGTGAGCAATTATCATGCCCATACAACCGTTTAAATAGACCCAAGATTTTCTCCACCACTATCACAGCACTGTCAGCCCCTTTACCAGGAAAACAGCTGAGACACACACAGACAAACAGACTGGGGAAACAGAAAATTCTACTAAACACTCTCTTGATCTGTAATGGTCATTGGTTGGTGCACCCCCCCCCCCCCCCTCTCTCTCTTTTCTATTGGTCACCTTCTTCCTTTCTTTTTGTAGCCTCTGAAGAGGAAACTCAAGAGAGAACAGTAATATTATATTACTATTAAATTTACTGCAAAAATGGTTTGTAACAGAGTTTCATCTATTGTTCAGTAGCCTGAGCATTCATTTTTGACATTGGCATTTAATTTTTTCATATTTTAGTATTCTTTGCAAAAGGGAATACAAACTGATATAACACAAACTCCTATGTACATGCAAGTGTGTTTAAGATATTGCCCTTAATATTAAATTATGCAGATATTTTAATTTCTTTTATGGGTTAGATAACTTACCTTCCACTGTTAAAGAACTGTGTTTCATTGCAGTTGACCCCTGCTGTGGGATTGGCGAAATTGTTATAGCACCTTTTCCTGTTTTGAAGTTCAAAGTCTCAATCTCCGCCATTGTACTATCACGAAAAATGTGTTTTTGAAACTCTTCTTGGAAACCACTAAACAAAATGTTTGTTTTTCCAAATTCACTTGAAGACTTTGGTGATGAACGGGCACTCACTATATTAGCATCTTCAGATTCTACAACAGTTTTTAAATGTGAAGATTTTGTATTACTTACAGGATGCACTGAGACAGCAGAGTTTCTCGGTTGAGTGTATTTTTCTGCAGTCTGACTGGTATCTTCACCACTCATATTCTGTAACTCAACAATTGATTTCATGACACGACTAATTTCTTTGCCTATTTCTATATCAGCAGCAGACTGCTTGGACTCACTATTTACAATTGCATCATCCAATTTCTTGTCACCATCATTGCTTCTCTTAATTTCCATATCTGTTTCTTCTTTGTCCTGGACATTTGTATCCAGTTCCCTTTTAGATGCTTGTGAAAGGGTAAAGCCATCAGCACTAGGTGTGACCCCCAAATGTTTCCCTTCAATACTATGTAGCTCTTTTGTACTCTGATTGGAAGTGTTTACTGGAGAATCACTTATCATTTGGTTTATAATGTCAGCAGCTGCAGCAGATTCTTCGCACAACTGCTTGTCTGAATTCTTTGTAAAGATTTTTGATGCTTGAGATTTCAGTTCTGCTGCAGAATGAATGGGTTCAAGACTTGCAGATGGGAGCTCTTTTGGAATACCTTTCTTTCTTTTTCTTATTTCAGTCTTCATTTTGGTATGAGTAATGTTACGCATATCGTCCGATCTAAAATTTTCACTCTTCTGATTATCATATGCGATGGAATTATCATTTATTATTTCAATTACTTCTATACCCTCCTCTTCAAGATTGCCGGGTAAAGTAAGGTTGCCAACGTTGATAGGTGACCTTGTCCTCTCCTTTGTGGCATCTTGGAGAATTCTTTGCTTCAGGCTTATAACAGCTTTCGTGTTGCCTATAGTGTTGGAAGATTGTACTGAGGAAGAAATAGCTGGAGTGACACTAATGCAGTCTGGTAAATTAGCTAGAGAAAGTGCAGGAGACTTCTGAGAGACAACAGTCTGGGAAGAAACAGTAACAGGTATAATACTAATTTCAGAGTTTATTTTACCAGTACTGCTACTCACAGATGGAAGAGATTGCTTACCCCCACCACTGATAGTCAAATCCAAACCTTTGGAAGGAACTATATCTACACCACCTTTAGTCTTACACTGCACAACACTCGCTACTGATACTGAAGGTGATAGCCTTTCAGGAGTACATGTAGGGCTCTTTTTCCCAGAAACATTTTGTCTCATAAACACATCACTACCACCTTTCACTTTCACAGGGCTACTTGACAATAAATGAGGCACTCCTACTTTGTTACCACTAGATGCCTGGGAAGCACTACGAATACTGCTACCACTACTGGTGGAATTCACTGACAAGACACTTGTAGGATTAGTAAGAGTCTGATTAGCTGCTGGATTAGGTAACGCTGGGGTATTTTTAGGTCTAGGAACCACATTTCCTGCAGTACCATGATGAAACATTGCTGTGTTTAGTTCAGATTTCATTTTGACCACAGCTCCAGCCTGAGGCCTTACAGTGGGACCAGAATTTGGGTTTCCTGAAGTCTGCCCAACATTCTTCACTATTTTAAGTCCAGTACTGACGCTTGCTGAACCACCATTTGTATTGTGGTACGATGGTGTTGGCTGTGTCTGATTACCAGTTGATGGATAAGGTATTTTCCTTGGAAGAGCAACTGCCTTCTTCTTCTTCAGCCTAGAACACATGTACAAGGCTTTAATAAAAGTATATCAATAAACAAATCCCCCCTCTCCAACACATACAAACAAAATCACCTGACGAATTTACATAGGAGGAGTGACTGAATCCATTAACCAGAAACTATTTCTTAAAGCCATAAACAGCATAAGCAAGTAATCACACAATAGTGAAGTCTTAATACAAGGTGTACACACGCTGGGAAATCTGGGAAAAACCTGAGAACTTTTCCATCTGGAAAAAACTCAGAAATTTTTTAGACTACAAGGAATTGTTCATTGTTTTAGTTTTCAGTTAAATTTTTGTAATTTTGATTGGCAAAAACTGATAATTTAACAAGAATTTTACTTTAGCCCACTATTGCAGAATAATAGCACAGCAATAAAACAAATTAGAGAATAACACTGAAACAAAACTTTAGTTGCAAAGAAAAAGCAATATTAACAGCAACAAAACACAGTGCACCCAGACGTGTCTGCTGACAGCAATATGTGCTAGAGGCTTTATGGCGAAAACTATGCAATTCTTCGTAACAACAAACTACTTTTAACAAGTTTGACATCAAAACTGTTTACATTTCTAACAGGTCGTGGGAAAATTTTGTTAATGGTGGTTTGAGAAGCATTACTTTCAAAGTAGATTTTCTTTTACACAAAATGAATTATGTTATGTGTGAGAATGTGCAATTAATTTCTTAAATCACCGCGCATTTGACTCCCAGTCAAAACTTTAGAAAAAAAAAATGGGCCCAGACCACAAGCCATTTCATTATTTAAAATTTTACTGGCACATTAATGTTTGATATCTCCTGAGGTGGAAAAAAAAGGACACCCACACCAAGCTCCATGGTTAGTTTTTCATAGATTAAAAATCACAAAGTAACATTGAAAAGAGTATAATTATCCTTCAAATAGCAGAGTGAAGTGAGTTCATGAGCAATTTTATAATTATCCTTCAAATAGCAGAGTGAAGTGAGTTCATGAGCAATTTCAAATGTAATTGTTTTTCCATGGAAAAATACAAGTGCTCGAAGGAACATGTATTCAGCTAGGTGACCCACGAAATGTTTGGTGCGCAGCAGTGAAATTTATAATCATGTTTGTCAGAAATATTCAGCTGCTGCAATTTCGCAACCCACGGTTGCTTCCGGGATTCGAATGACTCCTTACCCTCTCCCTTAAAACCACATCCTTTCGTCTTTCCCTCTCCTTCCATCTTTCCTGAAGCAACTGTGGGTTGCTTTAAGCGCTGGCAGGTTGATAGACACACAAACAAACACAAACACAAAATTAAAGCTTTCGCAACCAACGGTTGCGTCATCAGGAGAGAGGGAAGGAGAGGGAAAGACGAAAGGATGTGGGTTTTAAGGGAGAGGGTAAGGAGTCATTCCAATCCCGGGAGCGGAAAGACTTACCTTAGGGGGAAAAAAGGACGGGTATACACTGGTGCGCGCGCGCCCACACACACACACACACACACACACACACACACACACAACACACAAGCAGACATTTCTAAAGGCCTTTACAAATGTCTGCTTGTGTCTGTGAATGTAATTAGTTTTTTGTTTCTGTGTGTGTTTGAATTACTTAATGGTGATGTTGCTATTGGCTGACTACATCATGTGTCCTACGCTCAGAATATCGGCTATCAAGGTTGGCGGGATTACGTGACATGAGTTACAATTGGCTGACAGAAGCACATTGCAATCTCGATGTACTTATACTTCTGTAATATGAAAATAGGCAGTGTACATCTTCGTGAGCACCAAATAGTTTCCAAAATGCCTTTTTTTTTTTTGTACTAGGTTTTATTTCCTAACGTGACAGTTAACTTCTACGCTGGTGTGTAAAACCTTTACCATTCAAAGGATAAGTTTCGCTGCTCCAATGATAAGTATATTGTCACTTAACGTGAAAAATATGTACTTTTACCAGAGAAAAAATTTGTTTTTTACAGAGAAATATCTGAGAATTTGTTTTTCTTGACCATGTAAACACACTGTAATAGTGTGACTGCAAATTTATTCCTACATTGGCTCAAACATGTGATCTGTGGAAGTCAAGTACATGCTTCTCTTCGTGAATAGGCATGCACAAGGTATTTCTTTAAATACAACAACTATATATCACTCTGAATATCCCCATTTATATGGCCCAAGGGCTTGCAGCATTACATGGGCTACACTGATTCTCCCAGCTCACATCACCCCCTTTCCTGAATTCCAACAGCCAAGTATTCTTGCATCCAACCAACCTCCTCAACTCAACCTCCATTAACAAACACCCTCCTTCCCCCTCCCCCTTCTGCATGCATGCGCGGACGCGCGCGCACACACACACACACACACACGCACACACACGCACGCACGCACGCACGCACGCACGCACACACACACTATGATGTAACTTACCGAACGAAAGCGATGGTATATTGATAGAGACACTAACAAACACAAACACACACACACAAAATTCAAGCTTTCGCAACCCACGGTTGCTTCATCAGGAAAGAGGGAAGGAGAGGAAAAGACGAAAGGATGTGGATTTTAAGGGGGAGGGTAAGGAGTCACTCCAATCCCGGGAACGGAAAGACTTACTTTAGGGGGAAAAAAGGACGGGTATACACTCGCGCACACACACACTTATCCATCCACACATATACAGACACAAGCAGACATATTCAAAGGAAAAGAGTTTGGGCAGAGATGTCAGTCGAGGCAGAAGTGCAGAGGCAAAGATGTTGTTGAATGACAGGTGAGGTATGAGTGGCGGCAACTTGAAATTAGCGGAGATTGAGGCCTGGTGGATAACGGGAAGAGAGGATATATTGAAGGGCAAGTTCCCATCTCCGGAGTTCGGATAGGTTGGTGTTAGTGGGAAGTATCCAGATAACCCGGACAGTGTAACACTGTGCCAAGATGTGCTGGCCGTGCACCAAGGCATGTTTAGCCACAGGGTGATCCTCATTACCAACAAACACTGTCTGCCTGTGTCCATTCATGCGAATGGACAGTTTGTTGCTGGTCATTCCCACATAGAAGGCTAGTGTATGCCTGTCCCTTTCCCCCCTAAGGTAAGTCTTTCCGCTCCCGGGATTGGAATGACTCCTTACCCCTTCCCTTAAAACCCACATCCTTTCATCTTTCCTTCTCCTCCCCTCTTTCCTGATGAAGCAACCGTGAGTTGTGAAAGCTTGAATTGTGTGTGTGTGTGTGTGTGTGTGTGTGTGTGTGTGTGTGTGTGTGTGTTTCTTAGTGTCATCTTAATCCCATTCGTCTTTCTCTTGTTCCTCCCCATCTCTTTTTCTCTTGGTTCTTAACTGCATTATTCATTCCACTTCAGCTTTCTTGTCCCATCAATAAATCCTTATTTCTTACTAATTTCTTCTTCTATCTCTGGGGTGAACCTAACACAATGCTTACTAATGTGCTATCTAAGACCTGCTACTCCCTCTCTAATGTTTACCCCTTCACCTTTGTCTCCTCTCATCCTCACTACAGCTAGGTCCATTTCATTCTGTGACCTGCCCTCCTTCCCTAACCCATCCCTCTTTCCTATCTTAAGAAGAAAAAAGAAACTAGGATTTCTGGAACTAGGACTGCAAACACAGGCATCACAGGCAGGGAATACAGTGACAGTTAAGAATTAATGTACAAATAAAATGCAAAAGGTTACATACTATTGAACTTTCACTAGTTTCACTTATCAAATATGAGCCTGTTCAGATATTCAATTCTTTGATAGCAGGTTTAAAGTCTGCTTGTCACCACTGTCAACATTAAGTGTGATCTTACTCTATCACGTTGTCATCTCAGCATATTTGAGAGAGTAACAGAAATGGAACTTCAATTTATTTTTAAAATTGCTTTTTTACACGCCTTTTCACTCCTTATGTAACAAGGAAGACAGAGAGAAAATTTTCTGCCTATTAAATCTGAAAAATGTTGACACCAATTATTTAGAATTAAATTATACAATTTTCATTTATTTGCACAACTGATTCATCATAGTCTTAGATTCATTTTCTTCCTTCTGTACAAATTGCTTCAGATTACTTAATTCACTGTGCAGGAGCTATTCTAAATTTACCACTATAAGAATCTATCTTAATTCTGATTTTTAAATATCGTTTCTTCTTTGATATTTTTTGTTTAATTATTTTCAAAATATGTTCCAGAATACACATATTCCATCAGCAAATATTCTGTTGAAAAGTAGAAAAATGTCATTTGACTGTTCTCAATCAGTAAATATGTTGAAAACATCAACATTCAATGTCAAATTATCTTCGATTTTCTAAATATTTTTAGTAATGTTCCTTTTTAATTCTAATTTATATCCTTTTTTCAATTTTGCTTTCTAATCTCTCTAGTCTATCCAAACAGTTTTATGTTGTGGGTAACAGCAGCTGAAGCAATCCAAACCAGTTCATCAAACTGTCTATCCAGTTCCTTCTCATCCCGTATGGTAAGTCTCCCCTGACCCGCGGTTCTGGGTGACTTTCCGAAAATCTACTCCTTTTCCAAGACCTCTTGATTCCTTTTCCTTCCCCCTTCTTCCTTCCCTTTCAACCCTTCTGCCTGAAGGAGGAGCCACTGGCTCCGAAAGCATGCCAGTCACAACAGTCTTTTATGTGTATGTTCTGTCGCCACTTGGTGAGTAGATTTTTCATCTATCCAATGAAATAATTTTGTCTATCCAGTTTATAATTCAATCTTAAACACTTACACACGCATGAACATTCTAATTCTCAGCGAATATGAATCTTGCATTTCTACAGGTAAATTTACTGTTACATATATTGTTTGTTAAATAATACGCTGTTTCCATGCCAATGGTTTTCCTTTAAGCATCGTACTTCTAGTCAATTTTATCATATGAGTAAGTTTCATTTAACCCACAAATTTGCAGCTAAGCAATCAAGACCTTAAAGGCAGGTGTCCACTAGCAAGTAATTTTCCGCAAGTTTACTTCTGCAAGTCACTTGGGCAAGCTTGTATCAGGAGCTTGCTGCAAGTACTTGCACTGTGTTTCCACCAAAGTTGTGTTGTGAGATCGGCAAGTTGAAGTCTACAGTGTCGTGTTACAAACAGAGCAGCTGCCACTGTCATTGTATTATTTTTATTGAAGAAAAATCACAACGAAAAATATAAAGTTAACAAAAGAGGATATGTTTGGGTGAAGAAATGGCTACAAGCTATCAAGAAACACTCTTAAATGAAATAAAATCAGATGACTACACTCAGATTAAAAACGTCCTGAAAATGTCATATGCTAGTATTGAGCATCTCTTTTCTATATTACAAGCATATATTCAAAAACAGGACACAAAAATGCACCAAGCTATATCCCTAAAGACGACCCTTCAATTACTCTTCAGTTTCTGCAAACAGTATTTATTACTTTTATTACCCAAGCAATGCATTTATGTTTCTGCTAATAATAATAATAATAATAATAATAATAATAATAATAATACAATAAAGACACCTATGTTACCATTCTACTTTCACTTCTGGTGAAACAAAGTAACCGGTAAATTTATTTAACACTTTCTTGGCTGTGATGGCCAATTATACAAGCTGTGTTTTTAAAGTGAGTACCATTTTGAACTCCTTCGCTGCAGTGGTTGGCATTTGGCGCAAACACACTGCCACTGCACTCTACTTTATTACAGAGTGATTCAGCATGTTTATGTTTGTTTGTAAGTATTTGAAGGCCTCCTCCAATTGTGAAACCCACCAAATGTGAAATATGCACTGTGACTCATTTTCTTAGCATTAAAGCATCTGAAATTCATTGTCAGATTACTGAAGTGTATGGAGAAAACATTATCAGAAATGGGTGAGAGCTTTTAAAGACAGCCACACGAATCTGAAGATAAACAAAATGGGCGACCTTCAGTCATTACTGACGATTTGGTCAACTTCCGTACAGCCCAGATCTAACGATCAGTGACTACCACATATTCTTGTGTTTGAAGAAGCATCTGGACGGTCACTGCTCTAATGATTGTCTAGTCGGGTGGTATATTTCTACCGAGGACAGTATGTAGAAGCTGGTTGTACAATGCGACAAGTGCCTTAATATTGGTGGGAATTACATAGAGAAGTAGAATAAAGTACAGGCTTCAATGTAAAAATAAAATTGCTACGTAAAGTCAGCTCATTTTATTTTTATTTAAAAACAGTACTTAAGTAAGTACACAGCTCTTAAAAGTTTAAGGGTTCCAATGGTACATTTGTTTCGGAATATGTCTTCACACCAGTCTCCAGCTGACTAATATTTTTGTACCAATACTGCACACATTGAATTTCTGAAAGTTTTTCTTAAAATTTCAGCAACTGACAAGTTCTGCAAGTATTTGCAGCAAGATGCAAGAAATGGTTTCCATTAACTTGCAGAAACTACTTCTGCAAGTAGTGAAAGAACTTGCAGAAGTACTTTCTGCAAACGATTTGTAAAAGTTACTTGCTAGTGGACACACACATTACAACTGTTGAAGCAATGCTATCCTGATGACCCAACTAAAAGAAAAATTAGCAAGCAAGCAGGGGTAAGACTATTTATAAGACTGAATGGAGATGACCATTTGAAGTCTGTACATGCTGTAGTATATACTTACTGAGGACTGCTGTACACTTCCTTGCATTCTCGCTGGAGAATAGATATTTTCATCCACCCGGGAGGCCAAAGTGGTTTCACTTTCTCCTCCAAAAAATTACGAATGATCTCAGCTACACTTTCTTTACGAGGCTTCTGGAGCTCAATGCACTGCAGCTTAATGCGAACTACCTCACACAGATTGAACCTAGAAATAAATCATCATACATTATTTCAATTAGTCTACAAATTTATCAGTTTGCTTCTATTGGATGTTTCCATAAATTCTAATTACTATGTGATCAGGAAGGGTGTTAACTCATCCATCCACCAAATAAGAATGATCACAAAAGTGCATAAGGAAATGCACATGAAAACAGAAAATGTGCCTGATAAGAGCCATATCCATCCAAACAAATTTCAGTCTTAACTGTCAAGCAGGCGTACCATTTTTCACATCACAAGTGGGCACACAACTTACTTCGTACCACATGTAAAGAATAGCTGTCTTCATGTTACCATGGTAAACATGTATGAGCAAAATCACAATTTAATCTAGTTTAATTAAACAAGGATAAAATAAATTTACATTACATGCACTAAAAGGCATTCTTTAGTTAAACAATAATAAAATAAATCTTTCTCTATGTCTGTTGATGGATACAAGTGTTTACCCCATGGTAATGATGTAATCGAAGTTTTGAACAGTGCAGTTTTATCACATCCCTGCTAACTGCTTATTTGATTACTATTATCTTTTAGATAACTGCCTCATTGTGGGATTGTGCTGCTAGCCTGGAATGTGGGTCATTCTGCTGTATGGATTTTAAATTACAGCTGCTCTTTTGGTGTATGATAACACAACTTATTACTATGTTAGATGAAGCAATAATGAAGGAATAGGTATGGGTTGACAATTGTAAAATGAAAATGGAACAGTAAAAAGCAATGTCACTTTGGAAACCAATATTACTTTGGGTTGGAGCACGTTACACATAGACATGCCTGCTTGAGGGTTAACACCTGCTTTATCTCCATCGGCTGATGTATCTGCATTATATGGTGCTAGTAAAATACAGAGGAGCAGATATTGTAGCAGGTGAATACATTAGGACTATAAGAAAAGGAAGCCTATATATATATATATATATATATATATATATAGAGAGAGAGAGAGAGAGAGAGATGAGGTGACTTACCGAACGAAAGCGCTGGCAGGTCGATAGACACACAAACAAACACAAACATACACACAAAATTCAAGCTTTCGCAACAAACTGTTGCCTCATCAGGAAAGAGGGAAGGAGGGGGGAAGACGAAAGGAAGTGGGTTTTAAGGGAGAGGGTAAGGAGTCATTCCAATCCTGGGAGCGGAAAGACTTACCTTAGGGGGAAAAAAGGACAGGTATACACTCGCACACACGCACATATCCATCCACACATACAGACACAAGCAGACATATTATATATATAACAAAATTTGGGTGTGGAGTGTATGATTATTCTCAAGGGAGGAAAACTGAGTGCGTTTCTCCTAGATAATAGAAATGCTCTGAATATTCCAAAAATTTGAGAAACAAGATCTGTTTCTGCAGTTGTGTATATGTTCAATCAGTTACCGAAACAAGAAGAACTGGAGGAGGTGAGAGATTCAACAGTATCAGACAGTGTAATTTGTGTTTCTGACTAAGATGTTTTCAATTCACTGCAAAAATTAGCCAGAAATTAACTGAAACCTATTTTAAAATTTTTATTTTGAATATTTTTAATGTTCCCCCACTTTCTTTATATTTTTACAATAGTAAATCTTCAACAACTGCTTCCTAGTACTATTTCTGAATGAAGAGAATCATTCACTGCTTTCCTCTCTTCCTGCGTGAATGAAATAATGTGACACTCCTCTCATTCTATAGATTCCCAACAAGTTCACATGTACTACACATAGTAATGAATTTTGCACCCCTACAAACACCAGAGCCCAGTGTAAAGAATATTTACCCATTTCAGTTCGTAAAAATAGCTCTTCTGAAGCATTTTGTGCACAGAATCAATGTACCGACTTTTTACCTGTCCTATATTGTAATAACAACCCTGCAGAATCAAAATCTGAAAAAAAATCTATATTTATAATCAGAATATTCAGCCAGTAAGAGGAAATTTTTTAAGTTAGAATATTTCTGCTTAACTGTTATTAATAATGTAGATCTGATTTGTCTCACTGAGCACTGGCTCAAGAATGAAGAGCTATTAATATCTAAATTACCAAATTTTACAGTTCACGATAGCTATAGCTGGTTATGTAAACAAGGTGATGGTTGTCTAACAGTTGTCAAAAATGTGGTTAATTTTTGTAAATTAAATAAAAGCAATCATCTTAATGACAAGAAAACTTTGAACATTGTGTGCTTGAACTTACTCACAATAAAGTAATCATTATTTATGTATACAGATAGCCTGATTGCAGTCTTTCAAAGGTTTTATAAATTCTAGAATGTGTCATGAATTAAATGTTAATTTTTCTACATTAAATTTACTCTTTGTAAGCAACCTTATGGCTACATTTAATATGGAAAACATTGTCTATAATACCACTAGAATAATTACTATCTCCAATAGCACCGTTGATGCAGTTTTTATTACTACTTCTTTAACTCCATTATTAAAAGTTAAGAATGTACCAAATGGGTTGTCTGATGACCACAGGATCTTGATAAAATTAGAGTTGTCCTGTTGTATCACCTCTGGCAAGCCAAAAGCTACAAACAGGTGCGTATTCAATGATCCCAAAAATTTAGAATTGTTTAGGTTCATATTATGCCATGAATCCTGGATGATGTGTTCAATGAGGATGATATTAATAGGAAGGTAAAGATATTTCCTGACACTGTGGCTCATTATTTTAATATTGCCATTGCCCATAAAAAGGCTATTAAACTCCAGAAAAAATAAACTAGTTTATAAAGGGTGGATTACAAAGGTAATAACGACATCCTGTGGTACAAAAAGAAACAATATACAGTAAGGAAAGAAAGGAATGATCCCATTTTTATAAAGCTATATTTTTTAAAAATACAAACAGATACTTCGACAAGTTATAAGTAAGTGTAAGAAAATGACAAATAATAATTATATACACTGAAGCGTCAAAGAGACTGGTATAGGCATGCGTACTCAAATACTGAGATATGTAAATGGGCAGAATACGGCACTGTGCTCGGCAGCCATATGTGTGCGAGTTGCATTTGTGTGTGTTTGCCATCTAATTCTGACAAAGGCCTTACTGACTGAAAGCTATTATTTGTGACAATCTTTTTGTTGTGCCTATGTGCAACTCAGTGTCTCTGCTATATGGTGAGTAGCATCTTTCCTTTTCACTATATTGTTACATTCCATCCTGGGTTTTCCATTGTTTGCTATAGCATAATTAAATTTACAAGTTTAATGGGATAGAGATTAGATTAGATTAATACTAGTTCCATGGATCATGAATACGATATTTCGTAATGATGTGGAACGAGTCAAATTTTCCAATACATGACATAATTAAGTTAATTTAACAACGTAATTAAGTTAATATAAAAACTTTTTTATTTTTTTAAATTTTTTTGTTAGTATGTAACTGGTCCAAGTTGTGCTGCTATAATTTTGAGTTTAAGTTTTAATTTTTAGTGTTGCTAACTTGCAGTTAACTAACTTTTTAACAGGGTATGTAGTCTGATGAACTGTGCTGCCCTCAATTATTAAGGTATCATCTCACATAAGCCAAACTGTTTTGTAGTGTTTTATAATGTACGATCTAAAATTTATATCACATATTGTAAATTGAATTTTCTTCTAAAAATTTAAGTTTGTCCACTATCCTTGTCTATCCTGTACATGTAGGATTTGATGGATCAGATAAATAGAAAACATCCACTCTCTCAAATACAGGCACCACTGACAATGTGAACAGAAGCAGGTTTGGGTATAAGTTGGCAATGACAGTCCTTTGTGCAAGCTAGTGGCAAGTATTTGTAGTGTCTGCTTCAAAACGTTGAAGGCTGTGGACAAATTATTGTTGTGCATTGGTCGATTAATAAAAACAATAAAACACACAGTGAAAGAGGTAGTAATACACTTTAGTAAAGAAAGACGATGTACTACAGGAGACATACTGAAGACTGCTGATTCTTCTAACTACACCAATATGTCATTGTCTAGCTCTAAATGGCCGTAAAATATTTTATTACTACTTACATAAAAGAAAGTCACAAATTTCATGAAATTAATTCCAGTAAATTAGCACCTGACACTTGTTTTTTGTGGCAACAGATTTATTGCAAGAGTGTTATGAAATAACCAACAATCAGTGATATTCTTTTATTTTTCGTATTCTCTTTACAACACAGACAACATTTGATATTTTGCGAGCACATGATTAACATAAAAAGGTATTACTCAATCAAGAGTTCGAAGAATAACACAAAATTAAAAATCATGAAAGCTAACATGAAAATTTACAATTTAACAAAAATGTGTACATATATGCATAATTAACTGGACTGTCACTAATCCAGCCATTCTAGGGACATAAGGGTGCCGGATTATAGAGGTTTGAAATTTATTTTATTCATTTCTTTTGTTTTTTATTTATTTTGAAAACATAGGGTATATAATGTAATGTACTTTATTAAACCGAAGGATACAATTTTAAAACATAGATGATGCATTTTATTAAATCAAAAATACATTAATTTTCAAAGAAAACTAAGTCCTTGAGTAAATACTGTACATAATTGTACACTTGTATCACTCACTATGAAACAAGTCCCTGATTTTTAACTGTCACAATGATGATACGCGACAGCGGCATGCTTTATCACACTACCGCTTTACAAGCATCACATCGGTACTGCATTTGTCTGGTTGTTGCATAATGTACTCCAGGAAGACCTTGGCAGCTTCAGCACCAGCAGTGTGAGAAATCTTTATGCTTTCTCCTCCTGTGTCCTCTTTTTCATCACTTTCACCATTACTTTCTTGCACACTTCTGATTATTTCTTCATCCGTTAAAGTTTGGTCCAGATCACAGTTTTCCTCATTCAGCCGCTTAGTAACATATTCATCATCAATTTCTTCTCCTCCTGGAAGGTTGTGGAACATGTCAGTGTACAAAGTAATTGATAATTCCAAGTTGACTGGCTTATCACTGTCACTCACTACTGGATCCAACTTGGCATCAGTGGATGACCACAATTTTTCCAGCTCTTCATCGTGGTAGCACTCTCCACTTTATCCCATACTTCGGCTGTTTGGAAAACAACATCACATACGTTAATTGCTTTCCATGCCTTCAGGATAGTCTCGATAGTCGTTTTCACTTTCATTCTGCAAGGAGACGAGAAGTGAATGTCAATAATGACATTTAATTGATTCAAAAATTCCCTGGTCCATGGGCTGAATTAGGGCTGTCACATTGGGTAGGAGAAAGAGTGCTCGTATACCACCGCCCTTTAGAGAAACATCTGAAGGATGACTGGGAGCATTGTCAATTATAAGAATAGCTTTCAGTGGAAGCTGTTTCTTCTTCAGCTTCTCACTGCTGGTACAAACATTTCATGGAACCACCGAGAGAATATTTGTCTGTCCATGAACGCTTTTTCTGAGCCCAATACTGCAGTGGTAGAGTAATTATGTCAATGTGTTAAAAACAACGTGGATGTTGGGATTTTCCAATCACCATAAACAGTAGTTTATGACTCCAATTTGCATTACAACATGCCACTAATGTTACGCACTGTTTCTGTTGCTTGTAACCACGAACTACCTTCTTGTTCTTGGCAGATAATGTTTTTGAAGGAAGCATTTTGTAAAAGATTCCTGTTTCATCAGCATTATACAAGGCATCAGCAGTTAAATCTCCTTTCTCTATTATCTTCTGTATCTTACTTACAAGCTCATCAGCATCCTTATTGTTAGCTGAGCGACTTTCCCCAGTGACTGTCAGCTGCCGAATGCCATGTCGTTTTTTCCAGTTTTATATCCAACCTTCGCTTGCTGCAAACAAGTTACTACTCCCAAGTTGTTTGTGAAATGCAGGTACTTTTTCCTTTATAATCGGGTCACTGATTGGAATTCCTTTACTGCGTTGTTGTATGAACTATCTATAAACAGCTACATCCAGTTCTTCATTCTCACTCTTTCGCATAACCTTCCATTTTCCCAACTCACTATCTATTTGTGTTGAGTACTGTTGAATAACATCATCTTTCTTTTTGATGTCGTAATAGTTGCTTGTTGAACACTGAACTCGGCAGCAATGGCTTTCTGCGAAGAACTTTGATTTAACTTATCTAAAATCTCTGGTTTCTGCTCTAGGTCTAGTGTAACGTGTTTCCTTTCTGAAGACATGATTCCAAACTGTAAAGAAAGCTACAATTTCAAATACAATATATAAAGCATTGTTGTGCACGATAAGTCATTGTGCACACGTTTTTGGATGTGCACTGGATTACTGAGAGGCCGGAATACTGAGGGCTGGATTAGTGAGAGTCTAGTATATCACAATATGCCACAGTATCTTAATATACTTCCTAGTTATTCAGTAATGGTGGTTTCATCATACAACTTCTTAAGAATGCCACTAAAATTGTTAGCTCTTTTCATATTAAAATCTGCTGTTAAAAGCATATTTGATTTGTAGATTACAGTTAAGATTGGATCACAGAATGTGTAACTGATGAATCTCTTATCAAAAATTTGTGTGAACAAAGCATGTCGATAAGACATTAAAATTGAGCTCTAATAATTTAGGAAACAATTCTCAAAATTTGATTTAATATTTGTTCCACATTGTTTTCTTCATTTGCTAATTAGGGGCAGAGGGGGGTTCATCAGCAGGTAAACTTTATTTGTCATCTTATCTGAATATGAAATAATCAGTTAAAATGTGTCTTCATGAAATCTGAAAGCCACAAGCACCACATATTGGAGAGTTTTTGCTGCACCAAGGGATTGTGCATTATATGGTTTGTGGGGCAGTTATCAGCGCCCGTACAAATTCCCAACCTTTTCTCAGTCCAATCTCGCCACGTGCATGAATGATGATGAAATGATGAGGACAACATAAACACCAACCTTAAATTTGTAATAAATTGAAATTTTGCGCCGTTATCCTGTAAGTTGGTAAGCCTGCTACAAGCAGCATGCAGAAAGGTCAGTAGATCGCAGCATAGTGCAGATGCACACAAACTGTCGCTGTATCACTATAAAGGTGGCCTCCCCACTTGCGACTTGCACCAGAGAATAACAGCATTCTGTTATTTGGTTTTTGCGTAGTGAAGGTGTGAAACTTATTGAAATTCACTGATGAATGAGGGTTCAATACGGTGATGCATGTTTGTCACAGCAGCAAGTCTACGAACGGAGTAGGAAGTTCGCAAATGGTGTGACTTCAGTGGGAGATGCTCCTCGTCCAGCTCAGGCACAACAAATTGTGAATCCACAGAACATTGCAGCAGTTGAAGCCATAGTGAAGGAAAACCGCTGAGTGACACAATGACACTGCAGCATGTTTACAGATTAGTCATGCACATTGTGCATGATGTGCTCCAGTTTCACAAAGTGTCTGCAAGATGGGTGCCACGGCAGCTGACTACTGAAATGAGAGAACGACCTGTTGATGCTTGTGAAGAACTTTTTCGGCACTTTGAACGAGAAGGTGATGGCTTCCTTGCAAGAATCTTTACTGGGGACGAAACCTGGGTTCACTTCCACCAACTGGAAACGAAGAAAGCAAGCAAGGAATGGCACCATTCCTCATCACCAACACCAAAGAAGTTTTGAACAGAACCATCAGCAGGAAAGGTTATGCTGACACACTTTTGGGATGAAAAAGGCATCATTTTGGAGCATTATATGTCTAGAGGGACCACTCTCACCAGCGCATAATACACACATCTCCTAAAAAATCATCTACGGCCTTCGATCAAATCAAAGCAACGTGGATTGCTGTCAGCAAGTGTCCTTTTGCAACATGACAATGCAAGGCCCCACACTGCTCGTACAACAGTTGCAACAATCACAGACCTGCATTTTGAGTGTCTTCCTCATCCACCATACTTACCAGACCTTGCCCCAAGTGATTTCCATGTGTTTGGACCACTCAAAAACACAATGGGAGGAAAGAAATTCCGTTCTGATGAAGAGGTACGCCACGTAGTGCACGAGTGGTTGCGCGACTATCAAAAGAATTTTTTTCTAAAGGAATTTATACATTTTGTAAGGGCTGGGGGGCTTGCATTGAGCGTGGGGGAGATTATGTTGTAGAGTGGTACAGCTTTGTGCCACCTATGCACAATAAATAATAATTTAAAAAATATTTAAGGTTTTCATTTAAGTGGCCAGAAGGAGGTACACCATGGTTGAGTTGTTGGCTTCACCAGCCGCAGTTTCTTGTTGCTTATATTCAACCATGAATCTAGATTTAAAACTGAGATGATAGCATCTTGAGCCAGTGAATTTCTCCTATTTGCTTCCTTTCCTGTCACATCTACCAATTCACAGACCTTAATTCCCACGTGCCCCAGGGCTCAAATGATACTCCTCAGTCTTTAAAGTAAAGAAGGGCAATCTGGACCTGTTTATATACTGGGCATTTGCCAAGCAATTGGAATGAAGGATACTGTAGGTATTAGCTGTGCAGAATTTTCATAGTATGACTATGTCTCACTTGCTTCAGTGACCACTAGACTGAATACAAATCTACATCAAAGGCTATAAATTCCTCTGGTAAATGGATCTTTACAGACATGCTAAAGGAAAACCTCAGAAAAACCAAAGGAATCCTCTTGCCTAGACATATCTTTACATACTTCTAAATAGCTCATTTAAAATTTCATAAATATAGAGTTAAAAACATATCCAGGAACAAAATCCCTCCCATAATTCATTAGGCCCAAAATTATCTTGGGTCTCATCAGTCACCAGGGTGTGTGCGCTCCAACCCTGGAATAAAGGTCTTATTTGTCCCACATCAGGAAACTACAGAATTAGTTCACTCCTTGCGAACTATCTATGGAATTTGTTTCTATAGTAGGATTAACCACAGTTTGGAATGTTAGTTCTTCTGAAATGGACAAGAACCTCTTACGACTGAGGCATGAAGAGGAGTTGCTGCCCGAAAGGAAGTGACAGCAGCAGCAGCACTACAGCCATGTAAGGGACTAACTGTGCAAATACATGAAAGCGCACTGAATCCCCTGATGGTGAATACTTTCGAAGTTTGTTATAGACTGAACCACACACAGTCCACACACAATTCAGCCAGCAATCACAACCTAGTTAATCACATTCAGAGATCTTGTCTTTAGATCCTCCAGATGTGGTAGCCACGATAGCTTGGAACAAAGCATGAGGTCCAAGAACATCACGATCTTTAAAGTTTTGAATGAGATGTTCCTCGTAATGAATACCATTGTCCTGTTAAAATCTCTCAGATGGAACTTCATCAACGATGTACGTAATAAGTGTTTGTACAGGCAGAACTACGTGAGTATCCACTGAAACCTATCTGAGACTGCCTGAGAATATTGTCAGGCTGTTACTGATGGATGGACAACAGCTGAACACAATGTATATTGGGAAGCAACTTCCTATTTTCTAAAATTGAAGCAGTGTAACTGTTTACAATTCAATCCAAGATCTTTAAGCTTGATAAGGCGACACTACTGGGACATATGGGAAGAAGAGAAGGGTTTAACAACCTTCGAATGACATGGACCTAAGAAACAGATTACAAATTCAGACAGAATAAGAACAGCTTAGGAAACTGGCACTATTCTTTTCAGATGAACAATCCCACTATTTACCTCAAGCAACATGGGAAAATCAAATCTGGATGGGTGGAGGAGGCTTACACTCCCCCTTCATTCAGAATGGAAGTCCAGCCTGCTACCCACTCCAACATCTCACCTGATATACTAATAGGACACGTTAACATCTTTCTTGACCTGAGAGCTGAAATTGCCCCTCCAGTGAGTTGAAAATTTAACTGTTTGTGCCGCATAAGGGGAAATGTGCATGGGCTGCCTGAGGGACATTTATTGTGTCGCTGAAGTAGCTTTCTCTCATAAAACTGACCAGTTTCTTGTTCCATTACCACATAACAGCACTTACCAGATATCTCACTCTATTGACGATTTAGAGACCAAGAAAAGGATCTCCTATAATTCATTCTTGGATATCTAATACTACATCTAATTAGATCATGTTTAACTTTTCTCAAATTCTACTATCCTCTCTTTGGATACTAAGGTCTACAGTTTATTACATATAAATAAAGGAAGTAGAGGCAGCTAGGTTTATAAGGTTTACATTATTGCTGATTTGGTTACACTTCATGTTTCAAGGTGTGCTTCGCAAGGAGCCATATTCAGGGCAATGCTCTCAAAGTACGCCATAAACATGTTGACTGTAACTGAAGCTAATGGGCTTTCCATCATCAGGCCTTCTGTCTGGTTAAAATATTCTCCACCATACAAAAAAATATGGTGACCTCGGTGTATGCTTAAATAATCCACAACAGTGTCATCGAATAACTGAACATGCATGAATAATGGGGCTACATCAAAGCTGACCACCTCCTTGAAAATGTAGGCATTTAATTTTACTAATGAAGTCAATCATATTCTTGATATAGTGCATACAGTGACCAATGTGCAGAGTAATGAGGTTCACCAGATGTTTCACAAGTCTGAAAGTTAGTAATCCAGTGATGCTCACAATGGCACAAAGGGATGTGCCTTTCTCATGTATTTTTGAAAGGCCATAAAATGTAGCTGGTCAAGGCGTGTGAGGGAGGAGATATTTAATGATGGTCAGTATTGATGTGGTCTCATTATGCATTACAATCAAGGACTCTAAGATCTGCTCTCCCAGTTATTTGATGACACTGTTGTAGATTTATTTAAGCACACACTGATGTGATAATATTTTTTGTACAGTTGAGACTATTTTAACCAGACAGACACACTGCAATGCGAAACTCATTAGCTCCAGTCACAGCCAACCTATTTATGGGGTACTATAAGGACATCATCCTGGACACAACTCCAGCAAAGCCTAGAGTACGCTGACAACACATTTGTTACCTGGTCTCACTGACAAGAAAAGCTGGACGAGTTCTTGGAACACATCAAAAATATTGATGTCTGCATTAAGTTCACGACAAAGGCGAAGGCAGATGGTGCTTTGACAACATCTAAAATGGTTACCTATCATACAACATACAATGATCGTTTAAATCATTGTCCGATAGCACAATGCTTACAAAATTAATAAGCAGGTGCACAGCATGGATCTCTCTCGCACGCTTAGTCATAATTAAGCGATGGTAATGAAGTCATTTTGAGTGTTCCTTGAAGTATAAGGTTTCGCTGAACCAAGGTAAGCAAGTAAAAAGTATTCTTTTTAAAAACACCCTATAATTACCACACTTTCGTCTCGTGTATGTGAATACTTTTTATGCAGTACAAATCCCATTTCTCCTCTCTACATCTACATCAACATCAACATCTACACTCTGCAAACCACCATGACCTGCATGGCAGTAGGTATATCCCACTGAACTAGTTATTAGGGTTCCTTCCCGTTCCATTCATGTACTAAGAGCGGGAAGAATGATTGATTGAACACATATGTGCAAGCAGTAGTTAGTCTAATCTTATCTTCATGATTCCTATGTGAGCAATACGTAGGGTGTAGTAGTATATTCCTGAATTAATCATTTGGATCTGGTCCTTGAAACTTTGTTAATACTTTCTCAGGATAGTTTACATCTATATTAAAGATGTCCTGCAGTTCAATTCCTCCAGTATCTCTGTGACACTCTCCCAAAGGTCAAACAAACCTGTGACTCTTTGTGCTGCCGTTCTCTATATACATTCAATATCCCCTGTTAGTCCTATTTGGTACAGATCCCACATACTTAGCAGTATTCTAGAACTGGTTGCATTAGTGATTTGTACACAATCACCTGTGTAGACTTACTGCACTCCCCAGTATTCTACCAACAAACCGAAGTCTACCACCTGCTTTACTCACAACTGAGTGTATGTGATCATTCCATTTCATATCCCTACAAAGTGTTACACCCAGGTATTTGTATGAGTTGGCAGATGCCATATTATAGTCATAGGATACTACAGGTTTTTGTTTGTTTTATGTAGTGCACAGTTTTACTTTTCTGAATACTTAAAAAAGTTACCAATCTCTACATCAAACTTTAAATCTTATCAAGATCTGACTGAATATTTATGCAGATTCTTTCAGATAATACTTCGCTATACATAACTGCATCATCTGCAAAAATTCTGATTTAATATTAATATTGTCTGCAAGGTCATTAATATACAACATGAACAGTGAGAGGTCCAACACACTTCCCTGGGGCACACCAAAACTTACATCTACGTCTGACAATGCCTCTCAACCAAGATAACCTGTTGCGTCCTCCCTACCAAAAAGTCCTCAAACCAGACACAAATTTCACTTGATACCCCACCATATGATTGTACATTTGACAATAAGCGTAGGTGTGGTATTGAGTCAAATGACTTTCAGACATCAAGAAATACAGCCTCTACCTGATTGCCTTGATCCAAAGCTTTCAGTATGTCATGTGAAAAGTGCAAGTAGGGTTTCACATGATCAATGTTTTCGAAACCCATGCTGGTTGCCATTGAGTAGGTCATTCTGTTCAAGATACCTCATTATGTTTTAACTCAGAATATGTTTCCAAAATTCTACAACAAATCGATGTCAAGGATACTGGAAAGTAATTTTGAGGATCACTTTCACTACCCTTCTTGCAGACAGGTGTGAACTGTGCCTTTTTTTTCAAGAATTGGGCACAGCTTTTTGTTCATGGGATCTACAAGAGATTATAGTAAGAAGAGATGCTAACTCAGCCACAAATTCAGTACAGTATCTGACGGGATTCCTTCAGGCCCTGGAGCTTTGTTCAATTTTAATGATTTCAGCTGTTTCTCAACAACACCGACACTAATACTTATTTCAGTCATCTTTTCAGTGGAACAAGGATTAAATTGGGGCTATTCTCCTGGATTTTCCTTTGTAAGGAAATATTTGATAACAGAGTTAAGCATTTCAGCTTTTGTTTTGCTACCCTCAATTTCAGTTCCTGTCTCATTAGCTTGGGACTGGACACTAACTTTGGTGCCATTAGCAGTCTTTACATATTACCAGAATTTCTCTGGGTTTTGTGGAAGTTCACTTGACAATATTCTGTTATGGTAGTCATTAAGGCATCATGCATTGCTCTCTTGGCAGCCAAACGCATTTCTTTCAGCATCTCTCTATAGATAACCCTATGCTTTGTTTTACATCTATTATGCAGTGATCTGTTTCCTTAGAAGTTTCTTGACAGTGACTTTATACCATGGAGTTTCCCTCCCATTATAAACTGTTCTACTGGGTATGTATCTACCCAGTGCATGGTTAACTCTTCTTTTAAACATGAGCCAGAGTTTCTCTACATGCTCCTCCCCCGTGTTGAAAGTTTCAAGTTCCTCATTGAGATATGACAACTGATTTTTTATCCACTTTACTGAACATATATATTTTTCTGCTTATTTTAGTTATCATTTGTACTTTTATAATCATTGTTACCATAAACGCGTCATGGTCACTGATATCACTTTTGAAGTAGACATCCTCAAAGAGGTCAGGTCTATCTGTTGCCTTTAGATCCAACACATTTCCATCACGTGTGGGGTTCTGAGCTAACTGTTATAGGTAATTTTTCAGGGAAGGCCTTTGGTAAAATTTCAGTGGATGTCTTATCACATCTACCACTAACAAAATTATAATTTTCCCAACTGACTGACAGATGATTGCAGAAATTATTTACAAGCAAACTGAGGTTTTATCTTAAGCTTTCAGTTACATCAGGAGCTGAGTATGGTGGGTGATAGAAGGACGCGTTTACCATTTTGTGCCCACCCCTGATACTTAGTCTTGCCCAAACAATCTCACATGCAGCTTCAGTTTCTATCTCAGTGGATCTGAGTTTCTTGTTTACTGTGCAAATATATCATCTCCATTTCCCCATTAGCCTATCCTTTTGATATACATTTAAATGTTCCCCAACAATCTCAGTGCTATAAATTTAAAGTTTCAACCAGCTTTCTGTACCTAGTATTATGTGAGCTTCACTGTTTTTCAGGAGCACTTTGAACTCTGACACTTTGCTGCAAATCCTTCACAGTTACCCATTAGGATTTTAATACTCTCATCTGTGAGCTGCATTTCTTATTTCTGGGTTTGCTACAGTTATTGCTATCTGTACTGGATGGAGTGTTCCTAATCTAAAAAATCCTTGTGTGCAGCCCACACACAGTCAGCTATATGAGTAGCAGTCTCTGATGTGTAGTGCACACCTGACCTATTTAAGGGGATCCTACAGTTCTCAACCCTGTGGCGCAAGTCCTGGAATTCGCAGCCTAGCTTCTCACAGAACTTTCACAGTATCTGGTTCAGCCCTTCCACTTGATGCAGAACCAAAGGGCCACAATCAGGTCTGGGGACAATGCTGCAAATTGTGAGCGCTGTTGAAGCTCTGTGCACAAGGCTTGTCTTCTCAACCTCCTTTGCCAGTTGCTGGAATGAACCAAGAATGACCTCAGAGCCCAGACGAGAGGCATGATTTGTTCTAAAGAGTGCCACAATCTGCAGTTGTTTTGACCCCAAGTGCGCGCACTCTGAATGCACCTGGTGTCCTTTCTTGTCCCTTGTTGTCATTTCCCTAGGGGGTACCATCATTTGCCGTACGTTTGAACTGCCTACAATTGATAGACTCCTACCCTTTTGCGTTCGATTCCTCCTGACACTGGACAAAACAGGTTTCCCCAAAACAGGTGAAGTGAGTCCTGCTGGCTCAGTTTCAGTTTCAGTTTAAGATAGCACTTCAAGGTTGTTGGTTAGTGGAATCGGTACAATATCCAGGGTCCTTGTGATCCCTGTCCATCCTGTACAGAATGCCTACATCTACCATTGACACATCACTTGCATTCAAGTGGATGAATAATGACAGATGCTGTACTTTCAGCAGGAGAGACAGGATCAACGGGTGAGGACAGAACAGGTAACAGAGGTACACGACTCTTGGGACTTCTCCAACACTCTGATTTGCAGCAACTGCCAATAGCTTGACAAAAGTCAAGAGCTATTTCTACGTCTACATCTACATCTACATCCATACTCCGTAAGCCACCTGACTGTGTGTGGCGCAGGGTACCTTGAGTACCTCTATCGGTTCTCCCTTCTATTCCATTCTCGTATTGTTCGTGGAAAGGATTGTCGGTATGCCTCTGTGTGGGCTCTAATCTCTCTGATTTTATCCTCATGGTCTCTTCGCGAGATATGCGTAGGAGGGAGCAATATACTGCTTGACTCTTCGGTGAAGAGCTGCTTATGAACACCAACCAATTCATACCATGTTTGAGAACAGTAGCCACAGTAGAGCTGATTTTGGCTGGTGCAATGTAATACAAGGCAGTGAACAATCATATGTTTTGTATAGTGAAGACCATTTTAACCATACACACTAAGATGGGAAGTCCTGTAGCTCCAGTCACAGCCAAACTACACAAGGAGTACTTTGGGGACATCATCCTGGAAACGACTCCTGCAAAGCTTAGGTTACATTGATGACACGTTTGTTACCTGATCTCACTGACAAGAAAAGCTGGACTCTTGTAATACATCAAAAGTATCAATGTCTGCATCATGTTCATGACAGGGTCAGATGGTTCCTTGCCATTCTCTGACATCTTTGCACGCCAAACTCAAATACATGGACCAGTATCTTCATGCTACCAAGTACTACCACACAGCACAGAAACATTCTGTTCTGAGGGTTTGGTGCACTGAACGAAAGCCATCCCAGGCGCAGAAAAACTACCAAAAGAATTCTGCCACTTAAGAAAGTTTTTCAAAGAAAGTGACAACAACCAACAAATTTCACAAGTTATTTCACCAAAGACTCCAAGTGGAAGGCACCTTGAAGAGAACATAAGGAAGTTTGCATTTTTGCCATTCTGTGGTTCAGTAACACAAAAGATTAGCTAGTTCCTAAAAGAGGCATAAAATCAATTCAATCTTTGGGTTGTAACAATACAAGTATCATTAGAACCACAAACAGTGAACTTCCAAACATATATTTTTTTCCCTTAATAACACTTTATTGTAATAGCTGGAAACAATTAAGCACTTGTCTGCTCTCATGAGTAAAGAGACATGCACAGAGCATGCCTAACTATATGCATGTGCCATCTAGTGAGTGTAACGAGAATTAATGCTGTGAAGTGATGGTAACATGCTGCAGCCTCATGGCTAAAATTACAACTAATGATGCTGTAGACGTTCATAAGCTATATTTTTTAAATATGCAGTTGTATATTGTTTGATTTATTCTGTTAAATGGATTATTTTATTTAGAATATTGTAAAGCTATGTATTTCTCATTGTAAGGAGGTATGGATTTAGTGTTAAAGAATATTCTGCAGGAGATTGTGAATATATTGGTGCAGCTATATCCTGTCTTTTTCAGTAACTGTAGTTCCAGAATAATCCAATACAGAGAGCTCTAAGACGACATGGGCTCAGATTTATTACAAAATGTATGCCAGATATGTTGTGGAGTCATGGGCTCTGCCAAATTCTAGATACCTGTTACTGGCTATTAGTGCAAAGGAAAAAGCAGTATTATTCAGACCCACAAAAGTGTGTGCAGTGAAGTGCATTTTATAATACATAAATTTTATAAAACGTAAATTATGGACTGGCTAGATCCTCTTGTAAATGTTATGTGTTGCTGATGCTGAACTTGATAAGACTGCACTGCAAGGTAATGTGAAACTTTTATTGTTCTTGTTAAAAGCACTATGGTGGATTGTACATCATGAGAATTCTCAATTAGGGTACATGTGATGAAATAATACTGTTTATTCAAAGCCAGGCTCGAGGGATCGTTCAAATAGAAAGCGTAATTTCTTATCAGACGATGAGATGTGATCTAAATAATTTCAGTTTTGGTATCAAACAAACGTTCATAACTGTACAGTTATGAAGTCTGCCATGACAGTAAGCTAAGCATCTTCTATGCTTTGCAGGCTAGTTAATATAATATTTCGATGATCAGTGTCTATAAAGTGTCTTACATTCAAAGAAGTTATTTGTGTATGAGTGTGTGTAGATATGGTTGTCAGGCAATGATGCACATAAGGTGTTTTCATGTTAGTTAACTATTTCCTGTCGTCGTCACCTCAAAGGCAGTTCGTATAAAGATAGTCAGGTTTCCTCTACTTTCGATTTGCAGCGAATATTTATATATGTTCAATTTATCCTGTGGCAATGTGCAAGTGCTGTCTAATAGAAAATGATCAGTAGTTTCACTGCTGAAGAGCTACTGTACAAGATTATTTCCAATTTTTTCAAGCCCAATTGCCAAAAATGGTCATAAGAGAATTAACATCCTTAATTAGCACATAAACTTAAAACAGATGGGGATGTGCCCAGCAAAAATTTGACAACTCCTGGGATCTGTGATCTCAGAACACCAGGAATATCCAGAATATTGTGTGGGGGTGGATGGCTGTATGTTGGACATACTCACTGCACTATTGAAGGGCATACAAAACATCAAAGGTGTTACTACCTAAGGTGCCCTGAAAAATAATGGTCAGCAGAACATGCTCTGAAAAATGGACATCGAACTGCACATTACAAAACATCTATTATAACATGGACAAAATGGTTTCTCTGATAACATCACAAAGGAAGCAGTAGAGATCAAAATTTCTGAAAACACCTTCAGTCAAGACAGAGGGCTGCTGTTAAACATAGGTTGGGAGCTGGCCTTTGGAAGACTGAACCAGGTGCACGGTTTTGCATCCAAAACATTATCTAGTATGGTGCTAGTCAGGACACCAGTGATATCGAAGACTGTACTGTTCCTATAAAGGATGGTAGCAGCAACCACACAAGTCACTACTTGACAATGGTTGAGAAGTATTCAGTCGAAAGCCTGTGGATTTTAAACTACTTGACTTGGCTGGATACTCAAGAGAATTTTATCAGTACATGTCACTGCAAAATCATGCATTCATATAAAGTCATTTGTTTGACTCTCAATCAGACTTGTCACCTGTAATACTTGTGGTTGGTAGAAATGCAGATTTTGATTCTCCGCACAGTCGGTAGTGTGTGTTAGTGAGTTGTTGTTCATATCTGCTCTCTATGAAGTGCTCCATCAGCATCTCTCAACCTCCCCTGGTTCTTGGAAGAACCACCTTTTGTAGCAGGCATGTTGTAACCATATACAGCATGTGCACTTTACATTCAACTGCTTGCACTTTGTTGTTACACGGGAGAGGCGAGTTTTTTGTACCATTTTCATGAAGATGGCAGTGTCACCTCGAGTCAGCTCTCCAGTAAGGTTGTCCTTTTAACTGATGATTTAATCCATTAGAATACTCCATTTATATTTGTTTTGGAGATGCCTTCCCATCAAACACTGTAATAACTTAATATGCAATAACATATCATTTTCATAATATTTGTGTCATTTAGGTAGCTGAGTCTATGCAGTACATACAGGTTTGAGTGACTTTACCCACCGCCAACGGCCTTGCCGCAGTGGTAACACCGGTTCCCATCGGCTCACCAAAGTTACGCACTGGCGGGCTGGGCTTGCACTTGGATGGGTGACCATCCGGTCTGCCGAGCGCAGTTGGCAAGCGGGGTGCACTCAGCCTTTGGGAGTGAAACTAAGGAGCTACTTGATCGAGAAGTAGTGGCTCTGGTCCCTGAAACTGACATACGGCTGGGAGAGCGGTGTGCTGACCACATGCCCCTCCGTATTCGCATACAGTGAGGGCTGAGGATGACACGGTGGCCAGTCGGTACCTTTGGGCCTTCATGGCCTGTATGGGAGGATTTTTTTCTTTTTTGAATTTTCCCACCTATATATTCAATGAGTTTATTCTTACTCATATTTTCACTAATTATTATTCCAAGGAATTTAGTGTAGTGGGAGATTTATGCTACGCACTCATCTATGCAACCTTCACAGTAAAGAATTTTTAGTTTGAAATCGAGACAATTTTTGTAATGTTGTTACACAAATTTAATTAAGTAACTCTTAAAATAGTATTATTTACTTTTAAGTCTTATTTTATTTCTAGATTTTAAGTGTCTTTACCTATGACCAGTAGAGTTTTGCCACCTACATACCTAACTGTTTTGACCTAATTAATGCTGTTTGTGATGTGCTTTTTCTATAAAATGAAAAGCAATGGACCAACAATTGTTCCTCGTGGCACGAAGAAGTTGTAGGGTCCTCACTTCGGATCTTACTTTCTCCCCTGTAGTTGTAGTGATTTCTGTATTAATGTTCTACAAGTTCTAAGTTTTAGGCTTGTGTCTGTATATGTGTGGATGGATATGTGTATGTGTGTGCGCGAGTGTATACCCATCCTTTTTTCCCCCTAAGGTAAGTCTTTCCGCTCCCGGGATTGGAATGACTCCTTACCCTCTCCCTTAAAACCCACATCCTTTCGTCTTTCCCTCTCCTTCCCTCTTTCCTGATGAGGCAACAGTTTGTTGCGAAAGCTTGAATTTTGTGTGTAGGTTTGTGTTTGTTTGTGTGTGTCTCGAACTGCCAGCGCTTTCGTTTGGTAAGTCACATCATCTTTGTTTTTAGATATAAAATAAATAAAGAAATATATGAAGTGATCTAGATGGTTTTATTCACAAAAAATGTTGATGAGTTTGATAACTGTATGTTATTTTTCTTTTGTAGACTTTTGGATGGAGAAGCAAAGGTACACAGTCCGAAATTTTGAAACAAGATGCAGTGGTAAGACACTGGACTCATCATTGAAGAGGGCAGCAGTTGAAGACCCTGTCCGGCCATCCATAATTAGGTTTTCCATGCTATCCCTAAATCAGGCTCATGCAACATTGCCTCATGGGGCACAGGCAACCACAAGTGCCCCCGGGGCTCAACCATGGGCAGGTGCAAGTTCACCAAGCAGCCATGTTGCACACTTGCTATGCATGTGTGAGCCACTTGGCCACTACTACCAATGCTGCTCAGCCAGGACAGAACAACTACCTAAGTTACAGCCTGGCTCCTTACATGTCAGCTGTTTGCTCAGCCCTTCCCATTTGTACCACAGACACCTCGCTACTCAGTTCAGGATGGTTCCTTTGAAAAGGCGAGGTTAACTTACTTCCCCACTCTTTCCCAATCTGATCTTGTGCCCAGTCTCTAATACTTTCATTGTTGACAGGATGTTAAATTTCAATTTTCTTCTATTTTCTCAATCAGGTGCAGGGACTGCACACATTGTTAGAGAAAGTCACACCAGAAGGCTTCTTGATAACTTCCTCTAAGAAAAAGACTATAATAAAAATTAAGGCAATTACATTTCTTTACAATAAGGCCAAGTCAAACAATAGAAACTCCAAGTTGGAATATCAACAATATAAGGGACATGGATTTCTACTCACAATAAAGTCGACATGCTGAGTTGCAGACACACACAATGAAAAGACACTTAACATTAACTTTTGGCCAAAACACACACACACACACACACACACACACACACACACACACACACACACACACAAGCAAATAGTGTGCGTGTGTCCTTTATAGTGAAGGCTTTGGCTGAAAGCTAATGTGCAAGTGTCATCTTTACGGTGAGTGGCAATCTTTCTTTTTTCCTTATATTGTTGATTTTTCTTTATAATAAGTATACAAATTTTCATATGATTTCTTTACAGCAAAACTGACATAAAGAGACTAACAACGAAATATCATGAATATGACCTCCTGCAAGGTATCAGACCCAGCAATGACTCTCACACAAAAATTTGGGCCACAATTCTGAAAGTACGCATTTATGACATCCTGAAAGTGCAGGTTTTAAACTTTCATGCACAACAGTTGTTTGTCAAATGCTCTGCCCCACTACACCTGCCGTAACACCTGAGCACAAATTACTACAGAAAGGAGTGAGTTCATTTTGTGAAAGTGTACCATTTCTGAGCTGTAGCTGGTGCCAGAGATACATTTCCTTTGAACATATTTATGCTGCAGCTCACAAATGCAATGTTAATTAATTAGTACATAATTAAAGAGGTAGGGTACCATTATTTAATTATTTAAATAACTGTTTCACATTATTTTCTTTGGATTCTGAAACTGGCACTGTTAAAATGAAGTACATTTGCAGAAGATGCTCTATTCTTCAACGTGATTGGCTGATTAAAATGTAAATCTAAAATCATTAACTTCATTTCATAACAATTATTCAGCTGCTTTGATTTATTTGTTTTGATTTTGAGGTGTATATATACCTTCAGAATACCAATACAAGAAAAACTTTAAAATAATATTGAATGTATATGCACGTGAGGTTAACATACTACAGACTCATATTACTTACTATTTTTTTCACAATGTTCTTGAACATTATTTCAAAAGATGTTCGGCAGACGTGTTCCCCTCCCTCCTAATCTTCCCTCACTTGCAGCAGCCCATGAACATATATGCTATGGTTGTCACTCACTGCACAGTACTTTACATTCTGGCATTATTAGGCTGCAGTGCGGTGGAGTGAGTAACAACCAACCAGTGTCCATGAAAATTTAAAACCTGCACTTTCAAAGATCATAATTGAGTACTATCAGCATTACGGCCCAAATTTTCAAGTGCAATTGGTTGCTGGGGCTAATAAGATAATACAGATATATCAGTATCCAGAATTCATCATGAGGGAAACCCAACAGAAATTAATTCAAAGAAGCACACAAAATGGGTTGAGTTTCTCTCATCATTTCAAAAAATCATTAACAACTCACCACACATTTCAGCTGGTTTTACACCTAATGAATTGATGTTCAAAAGGAGAGAAGTTGACAAGTGGGAAAAACCACTGCTCAAGATACCCATGTGAGACATTTCGCTTAAAGAAAAAGTGAGTGAGACTTTGATTAGTATGGAAGAAAAGTCTGAACAGAGGAAAAGTTGTTCAACAAAAGATTAGGGTGCACTGTACAATTTCAAGTAGAACAAGAGGTATTACTACGAAAGATAGGAAGCTCAATTGTAAATGGCAGATTTGTACACTGGGCCATACGTAGTTCCTAAAACCCCACATACAGGTGCATACAGATAAGACTACTCTAATAGGAGAAAGGACAAGGGACATTGTCCACACAAGGATCTTAAGAGAATTTGTGTACTAAAAGGAGTGAACAGATGCCAAACCTGTACATAAACAAGTGAAATACATCAATAATGTATATGACAACTGTTTGCTTAGTTAGAAGAGAAATTTTTCATTTTATTTATTTATATGTTTTTAAGTGGAAGCAAAATAAATCATAGTAATTTAAGATTCTGTCTAATGTCAAAAGGCTATATTATGAAGCCAGAAATACAATGTGATAATGCACTTGAGATTAAACATGTTGTGACGAAGAAAGCTGGGATATTTTTACTTCCCCTCTTGTTTAGCCATTTGCCTATTTGAATCCATTTTTCAATTTTTACTGATTACCATTAACATATGTGAATATAATCTGCATTTTCATGTAAGAGAAAGGTTGGCCCTCAGTTTTAGAAAGAATATAACACCAGATCTAATTTTGTGCTTAGTTTTATGTATGTAATTGATTTTCCAATTTGTTTTTACTATTACTAGTTAGCATCCATCATTATAGGGCAAAATCAGTAATTGTTTCGTAACTTACATTCTATTTTTGATATATATACAAATATACATTCTGTACTAATTATAAACATTTAGCTCTATTTGAAAATATGTTAGCAAAGCCAGCCCTTAAGTAATCCCAAAGTAATTAACAGTTTTGACAAAAGTACTGCTTGCGTAACTATATTTGTTAATTTCATGATTTAAAAAAATAATTTGGCCTAACTCTTGCAGTAGAAGGAACGGTTAAAAAGAATAAATTTTTCAGTGTATTCAGTTAATTTAATGAGTTAAGTTTTAATTGCAATTTCTGTAAATTAAACTTCAAAGAATGTGTAGTTTCAGCACCTATTACTGTGATGATATATAAGGGCCCAAAATTTGGTCACGAGACAGTCAGTCCACGGCCGAGTTTCAAACAAGGAGCCTGTGTTGGTTGAAACGACAGCAGTGCATCAACTTAACAGTGAAATAACTGTTACACCACTAGGCCGTGTGTTAAAGCAATGACAGTGTCTGCTCCATATGTACCGGATTATTCCGAAAGAACTGTGAATTATGTGGTTATGTTTTTACTGCACACTGATGTTCAACAGTAAACTATTGTAGCAGTATGTCGATGTTCGCCAGAAAACTATTAATGAGGCTTATGGGAAGTTACAACAATAGTGCACTGGCTATATATAACTGTGTATTACTGGGGGTTGTGAAAAGTGAAAGTAAAAGACTGTGAAACACAACTGTGCACCTGTCTGCTACATCATTTACAGTAGACAGTACTGCACGCCCACTGCCTATTTTTTCAGACAGTCCGTTGACACCGAGGACAACAAACATAGAAACAAAGGAGGTAAACTGCTACATATGGTGCCCCGGGTGAGGACTATTGTATGAGGGCACAATAAACTAGAACTCAAGAAATTTGACAGTGAAATGTGAACTTGGCCGGCCGGTTTGGCCGAACGGTTCTAGGAGTTTCAGTCAGGAACCGCAAGACCGCTACGGTCGCAGGTTCGAATCCTGCCTTGGGCATGGATGTGTGTGATGTCCACAGGTTAGTTAGGTTTAAGTAGTTCTAAGTCCTAGGGGACTGATGACCTCAGATGTTAAGTCCCATAGTGCTCCGACCCATTTTTGAACTGTGAACTTGAGGGGTTTACAGTTTTAAATGGAAGAGATGCTACAGCCAATCAGCACTGGCATTTCATGGCCACAGTAGGACAGCAGCCAATCAGCGAGCAGGTCTATGCAAGGAGCCATTGAATACAGGAACAGCCAAGAAGCACAGCTGTTCGATACAAACAAGACGCCTTGCCGAGAGAATAACAACTTGCTGTAGATCCAGATGACAACAGTAACAGCAGCAGAAGAAGAAGAGTGAATGAGAATAAGGTAATTTCATAGGAAAAGCTGTTTCGTATTAAGAGATACATAATGAGTAACTTTAACAGACAAGACAGTGTGACTGAGGACAAAGCTGTAGAGGTTAAGTTGTTAAATGAATAGAAGGACCTAAGTGCGACTGTTTCCATAGATGATAATAGTTATAAATCAGACATGAATGTAACTTTGAAGGATGGGGTCGAAAGTCCTATTGTAAAGAGCAAAATGGACAAAAACAGTACTGAAGCAGATGAAGTCATTAAGGTTACGGAGAAGGAACCTAGTAGCGAAAGACAGCTAGGGCAACAGTTTATAGCAGATGGAAACATGGAAGCAATTTTAATGCATATTACAAGTATGTGTAGGGTGGAAAAGAAAACTGATAGCATTAGAACTGATATGGTTAGCTTAAAAGAAATTAAAAAGGAGATTCAGGTACTCAGCTCTAATCTTTCAAAATTAAATAACAGGATTGACGCAATAGCTAAAGATTGTGATGAAAAGATAAAGTCGAGCAGAATACTGACAAGAAATTAACATTAATGAGTAGTAAATGTGTAGAAGAGAGAAAAAAAATTTGTGATGATTATAGGAGGAGGGTGGAGGCTTCTGAAAAACAGTAAGTCAAAGCTGCCAGGAAATTCTGTGCTGGAAACAGGGTTGAACTTGAGAACCAAACTGATCAGATTAAAAATTATTTTGAAACATAGGTAGAAACCAAGTGTGCAGTAGTGGTAGAGGAAAAACTGGTAAAAGTAAATAAAAATGTAGATTCAAAATTTGCTGAAACAGAGAAAAAGATGGATGAGGTAAAAAATCTAAAGCATAAAGTATGCAGTGTCCCAAACAGTCCTTCATTTGTTAGTTGTAAGAAATTTAATAATTTTGAACCATATAGGGAAGTACATCCACTGGATTTTATTAGGGAATTTAATGATTTGCCTGAAACATGGAATGACAAAGATAAAATGTCATTTGTGAGAGGTTTTTTGAAAGGGAATGCTTATGGATGGGCAGTTCAGGTAGCTGATAGTTGTACTTTGTGGCAAAGCTTTGAGAGAGCATTTTTAGATGAATATTGGTCCAAAGAGAAGCAGCACAGAATTTTGAGTGAATTTTGAGGAGGAGAGAGATTTGACTCTAGGAAGGGTAAGTGAAAGGTTTCTGTCAGCTTTGGAGAAACAAACTGAAATATTTGGACAAAGAGCTAGGCAGTGAATTAGTAATTAAGAGTATAGAAACTAAGTATAGAAACTAAGTTGCCTCAGAAAGTTAGAGAATTACTTGTACCAACTCCTAGGAGTAATGTTAGTGATTTCTTAAATTATGTTGATAAAGTGGAGAGGGTGAATCCCTCAGTGGAAGATCGTAGGAGGAATTTTGATGACAATACTCAATCAGGTTGAGAATTTCAGGTAAATAGGATGAACAGGATTAATTACAGTACAAATTCAAAGAATGGTTGAGTGGAGGACAGCCAGAATGGGCATGGAAATGGTAGGAGAAATTCAAGTAAAAGAAATGGAGGAGATGACTTTAATTCTCAATCAAAATGTTTAAACTAGATAATGCTCCAGTTTTGACTCGCACTAGAGCATGTAGAGATGAAGGGCCAATTGTATACAAATGTGCAGTAATCACAGGTAAGGGTAATGTAAATGATAGTAGTAAGACTAGTGTAATTTCTAATTCTAGTGAGATGTTGAATGATGATGTGGGTAGCAATGTTTATCTCATAAAAGGAGAGGAGGGACTTACTATAATAAAATCAGGTGATGAAACAGTGTGTGTTGCTGTTGCTCAGGATGTCCAAAGTGTCAAAATCGGTGTTCAATTTTTAAGGCAACATAAGGAATTCAGGTGTTTTGCTTTATGGTCTAATACTGGAGACAAGGATCAACTAATCAGCCAAGTATTTGAAGACAGTGGAAGTGACAGCAGGTCTGATTTTAGTGATTATGGCAGTGAGGAAACCAGTAGTGATGATGAAGAGAGATTTGAATTTATAATTGATAATGATGGCCATGTGGTAAGTAAAGAAAGAATCAAGGAGAATAATAGTAGGCCCAATGAAGAGTTAAGAGTTTGAGAACAGTAATGAGGAAGAGGACCATGCTATCTGTCATTTGACTGTGTCTGATAATCATTTTGATCAGCAGGATGATAGTTTTTTCCAGGGAAAGGATTAATGAGGATTTGTTGTATGAAGATCATATGGCACATACAAAGAAAGTGTGGCACCCTGTAATAACATCAAGGGTACAATAGATGCATGTTAAGTGTTTATTAGACAGTGGTAGTGATTTGAATGGCATGCCACAAGCATTTTTTGAATCTATTAAGAACACAAAGGGTTCATTAGTGATGCATGTTTCTGGAATAAAAATTATTGGTGCTACTGGTAAGCTGTTAAAGAGTGTGAAACAAGAGATACTATTAACTGTGAAACTGGCAGGACAGTTGTTGAAGTGCAATTTGTTGGTGATTCAAAATCTCAGCACTGACATTTGGAATTAATTTCTTGTGCAAGTGGTGTGTAAATATTGATTTTGCTAGTGGTAAGTTTAGTTTTAAGTACAATGGAAGTGGGTACGAAGTATCATTTTTGGAAAGTATGTACAAGTGTATGGAAACTGAATTAGATATGCCATTAAGAGTTTTGACCACAGAGCAGGTTACTGAGGAAGAAGAAGAGGAGAGAGTTAGGTTGGAGATAATAAAGAGAGTTGAAGAAATTGAAGGTATTACAAATAGTTAAAGGAAGGAATTAAAAGGTATTCTCCTGAGCAACTGTAAGGCATTTTCAGACAGGCCAGGTGTGGCAAAAGATTTTGAGTGCAAATTAAAGTTTAAGGACCATGAACCATTTTTCAAGAAACCTTATATTATTCCAGTTTCAAAAAAAGGAAGCGGCGAGGAAAGAAATTTGAAAGATGATCTCATGGGGGATTAATGAAAGGTCAACCAGCAGGTATAATAACCCCCTTGTGATGGTAAAGAAGAATAATGGCGGTGTCAGGTTGGTTCTGGATGCCAAGAAGTTGAATGAAATTGTAATAGGAGAATGACAGACCAGCTAACATAGATAAAATTTTGCAAAAGTTCCATGGATGTAAATTTCTGACTTCTTTTGATGTGACTTGTGGCTACTGGAATGTCAGTTTGGCCAAGGAATCTAGGCCATGTACAGCATTTTTACATGAACGTAAGTGTTACCAATACTGTGTTATGCCATTTGGTCTGAACTTGTCTGTGTGTGTTTATCAGAGCTATTAACAAGGTGCTAGGTGAGATATTAACCAATGAAATAACGGTCTATGTAGATGATATCCTAGTAGCGGGTGCTGAATGGTCCAAGCACTGTAAGATTCTGACAAAGTACTGAGAGCTATGTATAGAGGAGGTATGAAACTAAAATTAAGTAAATCTGAATTTGTAAAGAAGGACCTTTCATTTTTGGGTCACAGAATTAACGAGGAAGGTATACACCCTGATGCAGAAAAGCTTGTTGCTATTGCGGATTTCCCACCACCAAAGAACAAGAAGGATTTAAAGCTATTTTTGGCTTCTGGTCACCCAAATTTTTCACTGGCTTTCTGTATGAGTACAGATGCAAGTTTTTGGGGTTTGGGGGTAGAAATTTTCCAATTAGTACCTACTGAGATGAAGGTTGAACACAAAACTATTGCTTTTGTTAGTAGAACATTACAGCCACATGAAAAGAACTATCACATTTCAGAATTAGTGCTTTGGCAATTATTTTTGGGTTTCAAAAGTTTGAACAGTATTTGCTTGGACATAAGACCATAGTGTATACAGATCATAAGACTTTGAGTTACCTTCAGGTCATAAGGCTTTGAGTTAGAAAGACTTGCACCAGGCGAACGGTCTACCTGCCGGGAGGCCCTCGTCACACGACCTTTAAAAGTGCAGGCTGAAGCACACCAGGTTACCTATGTGGGCATTGTGTTTTCAACAATTTGATTTTGAGGTAAGGTATGTAACAGGAAGAGAGAATTTTGTGGCTGATGCATTATCTAGGATGCCAGCAGGGAAGAAGGATACTGACAGTAGTGAAAACCATGAAGAACAAGAAGTTTGTTTTATTTTCAGGGAGTGAAGGATGAGAAGCTTACTAGGATGATTTGCAAGCAAATGAGAAGGGAGCAGAATGAGGATCCAAATTTAAGGTTGGTTAAGCAGTATTACAATTCTGACAACATGCCAAATGTGAAACATTACTTTACTTTACATAAAGGATTGTTGTTTAGGAGGAAAAATTTGAATGATCAGGACTGGAAGTTATGCTTTCCTGACAAACATGTTGTTAAATTTGTTGACTACTTGCATGAGAGTTATGGCCATTATGGGACCAGGAAAATAGTAGCTAAGATACAGGAGACAGTAATATTTAACAATTGGTGGAGAAGGGTTAAGCAGAGACTAAAAAGGTGTGATAAGTGCCAGAGTGTAAAGACAACTGTTGTGCCATCAAAATGCTTAATGCATTCTGTGAGCCTAAAGAGCTTATAGCGATTGACCTTCTAGGAGTGTTGCCGGCATCTACAGGAGGTTGTGAATATATTTTCGTTGTTTTGGACACATTCTCAAAATATGTAAAACTGTATCCAATTAAGAAGGCAAATACTAGTACTATAATTCAGAAGTTGATATCTGATTAATTTTGCAATGTAGGGGCACCAAAATCACTTTTGTCTTACAATGATCCACAATTTGTTTGAGAGAGGTCTGAACACTGTATGGCAATACACAAGATAAAACACACAAAGATTTCTACCTATTTTCCACGAGGTAACATGAGTGAAACTGTTATGAAGGAGATTAATAGACCGTGCAGGACTTATTGTAGTAAGAAACAGACTACTTGGGTGGGTCATATTCGACATTTTGGAAACATCATCAACAACTTGTGGAACAAATCAACAGGATATGCTCCATGTAAGCTTATTTTCAATGAGAGATCCAGTAACATCATCAGAGAAGTAGTGGATTTCCCTCGGGTAAGTGAAGTAGCACAGGAGGGAAGAGAAGGCATGACAAAGGAGTGAATCCGACTAGTCCTCGTCGAAGCCAAAGAAAAATCTAGCAAAGTAAATGCTGAGATAAAGAAATTTTTGCGTGTGTATCATGGTCCTTTCAAAGTGGTACACAATGCCCATGACGAGTCTTATGAATTGGCCTACACAAAGACTAACAGGACTTTTGGGTTAAAGAATATTATTGACCTGAAAGCCTATGTATCACCCATCAGATTAATCCATGACAAACGAAAACATTTATAAGCTTGGGTAGTACTGATTTTGCTAGGAGAATGGAGTGTGCGTTGAGCAACCAGCAACTAGGGGGTTTTACAATCTGTGTTGGATTCATTATGTGGCAATAATGTTTACCCCAGCTGTCTGTCTCATTTTTCATGTTTCCCGAGGCAGTGAAACTCTTCTCCTATCCTATCTGTAGTTTATAAGCGAATCAGAAACATTCTTTCTTTGACTGTCAAGTGATTTTGTACAGTAGCATACTTTAGTATAGAAATATTGTAGAAAAGGTTTCTCTAGTGTTATCTGTGTTTATATATAGATTATGTTGTGTTAGTTATAAGAAATGAAATCACAAGTGGGTGCAAGAAAATAAAGTTGTACCATGGTCAAAGGATTTACATCAAACAAAGAGGTAAGGTAAACTGAAAATGAAAGGTGTCAGCATATGTGGAGGATAATTGACATATGAAGTAATGAGATAATTGGTGCAGCAGTAGAGGCAATATGCAGTATAAACCATCTTAAATATGAGATCTTAATATTAATTGGGGTATAACAGAAGTATGTGTGTTCAGTGCCATCAGAATACTGAGATAACTATCTATCCATAGAAGTGCCATGGTACAGCCTTTTCTAACATTAAGGAATTCCAGCTGTAGACATAGTTGCCTGGAGTAATGTGTGGAAAGAGAAAGTAGGAGTTGTATGTATATCACACTTCAGCAATTTGATAGAATGTCAAGCAAATAACAGTTTTTCTAAGTGATAATTTTGTCTGATCAGTACTGAGAGTTGAGTTTGCCTTTATCATAAGGAACTGTTACTGTGGAGCATTTTTCAGTGGAGTCAATTTTGCATTAGATAAGCAGAGCAGGTGTGTATTTATTATATAATGAAACAATAATGAAATAATAAAATCATGAATAATGTTAGGGTCTTAATGGTTAGGGAGTCTGTCTCTGTAATATGGATTTTTTTGGGAATGCACTCCACTAACTAACAAGGTAAGAAATGTAAGTAAAATAATGGAGCTGACAGACATACTTGAGTAATGAAAAGGATAACTGTATACAACAAATGTGGTGTAACTGTATTGACGATCTAAAATTTGAACTAGGCAACCTTGGGTACTGTGTATATTGTGCAATTCATGACACTGCAGCTGGGAATGAGGGCTTGACAGAAAGAGAAATATTTACAAGTAATAATGCTGCATCATTGGATCTATAGGTTATCTGAAAACTTCTATTTGTGTTCTGAGGATTTACGAGCTTAAAGCGGTAATACTGGGATGAATAAAAGTAATTTTGCTGATTAACTGATAACATCAGAGGTGAGGGTATCATCTGGAGTGCCCCAGGGAAGTGTGGTAGGTCCGCTGTTGTTTTCTGTCTACATAAATGATCTTTTGGATAGAGTGGATAGCAACGTGCGGCTGTTAGCTGATGATGCTGTGGTGTATGGGAAGGTGTCTTCATTGAATGACTGTAGGAGGATACAAGATGACTTGGACAGAATTTGTGATTGGTGTAAAGAATGGCAGCTAACTCTAAATATACATATATGTAAATTAATGCAGATGAATGGGTTAAGAATCCTGTAATGTTTGAATACTCCATTAGTAGTGTAGCGCTTGACACAGTCACGTCGATTAAATATTTGGGCGTAACATTGCAGGGCGATATGAAGTGGGACAAGCATGTAATGGCAGTTGTGGGGAGGGCGGATAGTCGTCTTCGGTTCATTGGTAGAATTTTGGGAAGATGTGGTTCATCTGTAAAGGAGGCCGCTTATAAAACACTAATACGACCTATTCTTGAGTACTGCTAGGACGTTTGGGATCTCTATCAGGTCGGATTGAGGGAGAACATAGAAGCAATTTAGAAGCGGGCTGCTAGATTTGTTACTGGTAGGTTTGATCATCACGCGACTGTTACGGAAATGCTTCAGGAACTCGGGTGGGAGTCTCTAGAGGAAAGGAGGCATTTTTTTCGTGAATCGCTACTGAGGAAATTTGGAGAACCAGCATTTGAGGCTGACTGCAGTACAATTTTACTGCCGCCAACTTATATTTCACGGAAAGACCACAAAGATAAGAGAGATTAGGGCTCGTACAGAGGCATATAGGCAGTCATTTTTCCCTTGTTCTGTTTGGGAGTGGAACAGGGAGAGAAGATGCTGGTTGTGATACGAGGTACCCCCGCCACACACCGTATGGTGGATTGCGGAGTATGTATGTAGATGTAGATGAACTGTGGTACTATTCTGACAGGTCAACTATTTGGTAACATTTTGTGGTTTTGTGAGGATTAATTTTCTGGTTGAATGAGAGTAGTGCTCAGAGTGGAGTAGAGAAGTGGGGCAATGATTTGGTACAATTTCCATCCAGTTAATTTTGATTTGAACAGTAATTAAGTTATGTGATGGTGACTATTTTTTTAACATAATGATTATTAAACCTATGCTACTGCACATCTTGAGGTTTTATCATCTTGCAAATGGGAAAGACGCCCAAATCTTTCAAGTTTAACCAGTTGCACACAATTATGACTTACAGTAATGTTTTGTAGTGTAATGTATACTTGATTTTAAAAATTTTTACTGTCACCACTTTCTGTACTACAGTCAATTTTAGTGCTAATTAATGTTATGAGAACTACACAATGTATTTATTTATGAAGTAATGACTATCAATTTTAGTGTGAAACATTTTTTTAGACTTACTTAGAAATAAAAGTAAGTGTACTAAAGTAGGTATTTGTCTCATTTTTTCATGTGCTACGGCAGAGGGGAAACACCTCCAAGGGAACTGATAGCAGTGCATTTCCTTGCCACTTGGACCTGTTGAAGGCGTGGACAGCTTGGTGTGTGTGTGTGTGTGTGTGTGTGTGTGTGTGTGTGTGTGTGTGTGTGTGTGTGTGTTTGTTTGTTGAAAGTCATTAACAGAGTGAAAGAAGTGCTGGTAAAACTTTTTGCAACCCATGAGGGTTTATTACTTGAAGCAAGACAGGACGAGTATAAAATGATATGTATCTTTAAATGTTATCTTCGCTCACCCAAAAAGGACATCACTTATGGATATTTTGTGATATTGCACACCAATGCACTGTATGTAATTATTTTTTATGGGGATTTTCATATGCCCAGTTCACGTAAGTATACATTTGAAACAACATACGTACTGTAGTTTTTGATAGGATTTCTTATGTAATATTTTTGTGTGTGTGGATTTTAAACCCAATTGCTGGCATCACTTGTGGTCACTGAATTGCGCAGTTAGCTATTTGCAATAACTATCTGGTCAATCCATTAAGGGGGTGATGTGATGAAGCCAGCTGGGATATCTTTACTCTCCCTCTTGTTTTGCCATCCGCCTACTTAATTTTTAATTTTAACTGATTACCATTAACATATGTGAATATAATCTGCATTTTCATATAAGAGAAAGGTTGGCCCTCAATTTTAAAAGGAATATAACACCAGGTCTAATTTTGTGCTTAGTTTTATGTATGTAATTTATTTTTCAATTTATTTTTACTATTACTAGATATTACCTTTCATTATAGGGTGAAATCAGTAATTGTTTCGTAACTTACATTCTATTTTTGACAAATAAACAAATATAAATTCTGTATTAATTATAAACATTTGGAAGACGAAATCCTAGTTAACTTAAAGTATCTATTTGGCTCTATTTGAAAATATGTTAGCAAAGCCAGCCCTTCAGTAATCCCAAAGTAATTAACAGTTTTGACAAAAGTATTGTTTGTGTAACTATATTCATTAATTTCATGATTTAAAAAAAATTAATTTGGCCTAACTCTTGCTGTAGAAGGAACGGTTAAAAACAACCAATTTTTCAGTGTATTCAGTTAAATTAATGAGTTAAGTTTTAATTGCAATTTCTGTAAATTAAACTTCAAAGAATGTGTAGTTTCAGCACCTATTATTGTGACGATAACAAGGACCTGAATTTTGGTCACGGGACAGTCAGTCCACAGCGGAGTTTCAGACGAGGAGCCAGTGTTGGTAGAACAACGACAATGCATCAATTTAATAGTGAAATAAGTGTTAAACCAATAGGCCATGTTTTAAAGCAATGACAGTGTCTGTTCCATACGTACCTGATTATTCTGAATATTTGCAGTCTTAAAAGCAAGTATTGGTATTGAGAATTAAAATGGAGTAGACAGATTTACACATCCAAGTACAGAGATACGTGTGAGGTGAAAAATGATACATTACTTAGCCATGGAGTGACTACGTTCTTAGTTTACAAGTTGTTATTAAGTTTCTTTTCCAAACAATGATGCTAGGACACACCTTGATAGAGGTAGGAAGGAGAATTTAGGTAGCTGTTATCAAAGGCAAGAGGCCTATGAAATCCCCAAACCACCTTCCCTACCCTCTGGCTCCTACCCTTGTAACCGCCCCTGGTGTAAAACCTGTCCCATGCACCCTCCCACCACCACCTACTCCAGTCCTGTAACCCGGAAGGTGTACACGATCAAAGGCAGAGCCGCGTGTGAAAGCACCCACGTGATTTACCAACTGACCTGCCTACACTGTGACGCATTCTATGTGGGAATGACCAGCAGCAAACTGTCCATTCGCATGAATGGACACAGGCAGACAGTGTTTGTTGGTAATGAGGATCACCCTGTGGCTAAACATGCCTTGGTGCACGGCCAGCACATCTTGGCACAGTGTTACACCGTCCGGGTTATCTGGATACTTCCCACTAACATCAACCTATCCGAACTCCGGAGATGGGAACTTGCTCTTCAATATATCCTCTCTCCCCGTTATCCACCAGGCCTCAATCTCCTCTAATATCAAGTTGCCGCCACTCATACCTCACCTATCATTCAACAACATCTTTGCCTCTGCACTTCCGCCTCAACTGACATCTCTGCCCAAACTCTTTGCCTCTGTATATGTCTGCTTGTGTCTGTATATGTGTGGATGGATATGTGTGTGTGTGCGCGCGCGAGTGTATACCCGTCCTTTTTTCCCCCTAAGGTAAGTCTTTCCGCTCCCGGGATTGGAATGACTCCTTACCCTCTCCCTTAAAACCCAAATCCTTTCGTCTTTCCATCTCCTTCCCTCTTTCCTGACGAAGCAACCGTTGGTTGCGAAAGCTAGTATTTTGTGTGTATGTTTGTGTTTGTTTGTGTGTCTATCGACATGCCAGCGCTTTCGTTTGGTAAGTCACATCATCTTTGTTTTTAGATATATTTCTCCCATGTGGAATGTTTCCCTCTATTAATTCATATCATTAATTATATGTATATAAATATATGTATGAACGTGACAATGTGAATGTGTGTGAGCATATGTAAAGATTACAGTACGTAGGATGTCATTATACCAAGCTTAGGTCTGGCACTACCAAGGCAAAAGAGGGTCAGATCACATACTAAAAGGCGCAAGCTACTTATATTAGCAACAGATATGAGTGTTCATGATGCATTTACATGGGATTACAACTTATCCAAACGTTTTTCTACAATATTTTCTTGGCACAACCTCCATAGTCACATTTTTAAGTATATTATATACACAAGAATGGTATCCTGAAGATATGGGTATAAGCTTGATACACTGAATTACACTCGCTAAAGGTACTTTCAAATAACTAATACCGATTACTTACATGACACTGCACTGTCATAATTCTGCAATTAGTTCAGCAAACGCTAAGGCAGTTGATTCACAAAGATACAAAGAAGTGTGCACAAAGAGTTTACTCAATTTATTCTATGGCATTTAGACGATGGATTTCAGCAGCAGATAAAAAAATGCTTCTTTTAATTCCCTCTAACCATCCCTTGTAGATCAGTAGATGCATTCCTACTAGACTTGAGAGAGGTGGGGCTAAGCGTAGCTATGTTTGGTTGTGTTGATTAATGCATAATGAAGATTTCTTCTCTTTCGTTAGAAACCTGGATTTACAGGCGTGTGAATCAGACAAAATGTGAGGACAGTGGTTTACGCATATCATCAAACTGAATATATGCATATTGTACTTTCAACACTTAAATTGAAAAAAAAGTGGTTTTAATTGTTATTTTATGTAAGGTAATACTATTGCAGGAACTCAAGGATTAAGAGTGCTATCGGCTCATGACAAATCTGGAATGGGCAGCCATCGAATGGTCAGAGAAAATGTCAAGTATTGTGTATTTAAAATGTCATATGACGTTGTCATATGCATCCTCATGGTGAAAATGAAATCTTAAAGGACATACTGTGGTACTGAAATATTGTTGTCTGCACAAGTGATACATGTTATAATGAGTCTAGATGTGAATATCTATAAATTGTACCATACAGGTACCAGACGTGTCAGCAACACACAGGTACAGGCTTACTTATGCTTAGGTTAAGTCAAATAATTTTGAAGTCTTATGCTTATTTTGTATATGTTATATGAAACCACATATGTATTGACAAAACAGATATCAAGAGGGACTATTCAATTATAAAGCGTTTGGCATGTGAGGTAAAAAAGTTATATTTGCATGTGTTGTTATGAGTGAAGCTGTGGACACTTGCAAAGAGCCAACTATTTGGTTCGTTTGTAGTGCTGAGGGACACTAGACTTTGCTACAAGTGACCATATAAGGTGAAAACGTTTGTCGACTTACCAGGAATTTGATGAAAACTCGATTTGATGCTGAATATACAGGCTGACCTTAGACATTGAAATATGTGACACACAATGTGGTTCCAGTACCAAGGTCAGAAGCAATAGGCCTTTTCATCGCAGCAAAAAACTCTCAATCGCGCACTCACCTATACACACTATCCTATGCAGTACCTCTATGGAGATCTAGATGACATAAAATTTGTTGTTATTTACAAGCGTAGCCCTCCAAGACACATGTAGCTGTTACTCTGCAATAATGGAGCAGCAGACTCGAAATTTGATCATGCCCTTTTTTCACTGCACGGACTTGAAAAATTAAACTTTCAAAATATGTAAGTAAATTAAGAGTAAGCTGGCACGTCTTGGTTATACATTAAAATAAGATTGGCCATCAATAAAGGTATATTAAACACCGATCAGGCAAAGATAAAATATAAGTTGTAACTGAAAATAAATTTTAATATGTTGTGATTGTATGTAGAAAGGGCACATTGTCTAGTAATCTAGAACCACACCAGTATACAGTTGGAGGGGGGGGGGGGGGGGCAATTGTATTGGAACTCGCGCTTATTTATCTATATGGGTATAGGTTTTATTTTTTCCATTTATTTTTATCCATTATTTGCCCACATAGTTCACAACAAAGATGCCTACAGCAATCACGCCTGTGGAGCTAGTGAGAAAAGACGAACATTAATTTTCTTATGTTTGTAAAACCTCCTACTGGCTGTTTCATCGATCTTGTACTGTCTGTCTCTTTTTCCGTCTACAATAGAGAGAGGGTCACTTCTACTACCCGTCTTGTAAACAGGTGTGACCTGTGCCTCCTTCCAACTACTGGGCACAGCATTTTGTTCAAGGGATCTACAATACTTTACAGTTATAAGAGCGGCTAACTTGGTTGCAAATTCAATATACAATTTACTAGGGATTCCATCACGCCCAGGTGCTTTGATTAATTTTAATGATTTCAATTGCTTCTCAATGCCATTAACATCTATTTCATTGATGCTTTCAGCAGTATTAGAATTAAATTGGGACAATACTCATGAATTTTCTCTTGTAAAGGAACATTTGAAAACTGAATCTAGCATTTCTGCTTTTGCTCTGTTGTAACTCATGAATCTGGCACATACATCACTGTTTTTTTTCAAAGACAATGCCCACAGCTTTTGATACTTTGTGCGGGTTATAATGCAATGGTTAAAGATCAAACGTTGCAAACATTGCAGAGCAACTTAAATACACTTGGCACTATCCAACTCAACACTGTGCACGGACTTGCTTCAGAGGAACAGCCACTGTTCAATTTCAATTACTGGGTTGCTTTCTAAGCAACAAAGTCATTAACCAAATGTCTGTACAAACAAATTCTACTACAGGGTGGCCAAAGGCAAGCTACATAACCAAAGTGTGAAAAAAAGTAGGTTACTGTTTAATATCTCAGTGACATGATGATTAGATTCAGAACTCATACAGAAAGCTTTGGATGAAGGCTGTCGGGTAGACGCAGTATTTCTAGATTTCCGAAAAGGCTTTGACTCAGTACCATGCCTATGCTTGTTGATAATAGTACAATCATATCGGGTATCAGGTGAAATTTATGACTGTACTGAGAAGATTTTGGCAGGGAGGATGCACCATGTTATCTTGGCTGGATATTAATGACCTCACCGACAATATTAATCGAGTAACAGTAACTTTAATTATTTTTAAGTGGCTTTCTCGAAATATTTAAGGAAACTTTTCCACTTAGAACCACATTACATTACATTACATTTATTGTTTTCCATGGATCCCTTGGAGAGTAGTCTCTGGGACGTGGAAAGAGTCAAAGGTGCTTTTTTTCCTTCTCTGATACATGGATATTGTACAATTCTAATGCAGACAGAGTTATGAGCTATAATCTTTGTGAAGATATTTATCGATGGAGTAGGAGGAGTTGGCCAGCAGGAAGTTCTTTAATTCACTCTGAAACCGACCTTTATCACTCACAAGACCTAAGATACGCTCTGGTAAGTTATTGAATATATGAGTACTCATGTATTTGACTCATTTTGTACCAATGTTAAGTTTTTATAGTCCTTGTACAGACTGTTTTTGGTTCTGGTATTATAATCATGTTTTGCACTATTTTGTGTAAAAAAGAGACATGTTGGAAATGACAAAGGACATCAATGAGTATATGTACTGAGAAGTAGTAATTAGAATACCAAGTTTCTCAAAGAGGTCTCTGCATGGTGATCTAGGACTGACACCAGATATAATTCTAATGACTTAGTTCTGAATTTTGAAAATACTCTCTTTGTGAGAGGAGTTTCCCCGAAAGATGATTCCGTAACTCATTAGTGAATAGAAGTAGGCCAAATAAACTAACTTCTTCATTTTTAAATCACCTATTTCCGCTATGATGCGTACTGCAAATGTTGCTGAACTATGGCGTTTCATTAAGTCTAGAGTGAGAGTTTTCCAATTTAGGTTATGGTCGATTTGTAGCCCTAAAAATTTGACACTGTCTACAGCTTTAATTTCATTTTTTGAATACATTACACTTAAAGGGTCAGGTATTCTTTGTGATTACTGAACTGTATGTACTGGGTCTTGTCAAAATTCGATTTGCTGTGAACCACTCATTGATATTTACAAATATTTCATTAGCTGGTTTTCTATTAAAAAGACAGGATGAGAACATGAGCCTGCTACTCCTGTTATCCCATAATATTTTAATTTTTGTAGAAGGATATCAATCAAAAGCTTTAGCCAGATTACAGAATATTCCAAGTGGTAATAACTTTTGATTTATTGATTCTAATATATCATCTGTAAAAGTGAATATAGCTTGATCAGTTGACAATCCTTTCCGAAATCCAAACTGATTGTGAATGAGAATATTTATCTGTACTAAGTGTTTATGAAGTCTATTCTACAGAACGCTTTCAAACACTTCTGAAAATACTGCCAATAATGAAATGAGACAGAAGTTTTCCACTGATGAATTGTCTCCTTTTTTTGTGTAAAGGTTTGACAGTCGCATATTTAAGCCTATCTGGAAAAGTACCACTGTGGAGGGATCATTACATAAGTAACTCAGTATGTCACAAAGTTATGAGGAGCAACATTTAATTATGGTAGTGCTGATTTCATCATAACCACTGGAACATTTGTTTTTAAGAGAGCTAATAATATTAGAAATCTCTTTCGGTGAGATAGGATATAGCTGAATTTTGTCAAACTTTTGCGGAAATGCCTTTTTTAAATATTTTAAGCTGTCTTCTGAGGAACTACGCAAACCTAAGTTTGTCTGCTACTGAAAGGAAAAAGTTGTTGAAAGTGTCTGCAATTTTGGAGGTATCTCTAATCAACTCATTATTTAAATTTAACATAATTTCCTAATTTGCCTAATTAGTTTGTCCTGTCTCACTTTTTACTGTGTTCCATATTGTTTTTATCTTGTTAAAAGAGGATTTTTTTTAAATAAATAAATTTTGAGGTTCTGATTATATTGTAAAATTCTAAACAAAGTAGTTTGTAATGTGATTTAGCTCTGTGGCCATCATTTTCCCTTGACAGTGCAGTCTTCTTTTTGTTTTGCAAGGTACTTTTGTCCCATTTGTAATAGAAGATTTTGCAACATTTAATCTATTTGCTTTGATTACTTTCTTAGGGCAGCAGTTTTAAATGTGATCTATGACCGTATTAGAGAAACATTTATATTTTTCCATTTATCTCAGGTGAATTGTATACATCTTTCCAGTCTGTATTTCTCAAACAGTTTTTTTATACCTTCAATTCGTTTCATTTATTATTCGTATAGTTTCCCACTTCCTGTTACTAGTTGAATCAGACCCCACTATATTAAATATAAGCAACTGGGCATCATGATCTGAAAGGCCATTAAATATTGGATTTATACAATCGTAGAGGGAGACCAAGAGATGAATACACTAAGCAGATTCAGAAGGATGTAGGTTGCAGTAGGTACTGGGAGATGAAGAAGCTTGCACAGGATAGAGTAGCATGGAGAGCTGCATCAAACCAGTCTCAGGACTGAAGACCACAACAACAACAACTATGATTTGCTAGTGTGGTAGTATCTATGAAAATGTTATCAATTGCAAGGCTGCTGGTACCCATAACCATGGTTGGGAACTGCACTAAGGGAATGAGATTATAAGAAGTGGTAAGAGACTCTAGTATGGATCTTGAGTAACTATTCTCCGGACAATTTAAATTGAAATATCCACTTAGTATGAGTTCATTATTTTTAGAAGTTAAGAAATTTAATGCTGCATCAACCTGTTTAGTGAATAGCTGGAAATTACCAGTTGGAGCCCTGTATATTGTGACTGTAATTATTTTTTTGTGTGTGTTTCTACTTGGGTGGCACATGCTTCAAAAAATGCTGATCACTACAGTATTTAAGAATGTCATAATTGTGAGCCTTTCTAATGTAAGTGCAACTCCTCCTTTCTCCATCTCTTTTCTACAATACTTTGAAGCTAAGGTATACCCTTCCATTTCAATTTCACTACCTAAATGATGTTCAGAAATACAAATGTCAACAGGATTTGTAGACAGATCTGAAATTCATAATTTTGTTTTTTAAACCTCTGATATTTTGATGTAGTAAATTTACTGTTACTTTTTTTGTCTTCACAAGTATTATGCTAAATATTTTCAGATACATCTTGTTTCAATATTGAATCTGTAGATAATGAGCTTAACCTAAAAAAGAACTACTTCCATGAGTTGCAGTGTCCCCCCTTAAAGAATTTGCTATCAACCTAGCCAGTATATCCCTCGCTATTCTATTGAGATGCAGACCATGAGAAGTAAAGTTCCACCTACCAATAGTGTCAACAGGAACCAAACCAATCCCTGACCCAGCACCAGCCTGAAACAGTCGATCCAACTCCATATTGACCCTCTTCACAGAGCTGTTCAACTGGGGTCGATCGTACCACTTGAAAACAGGCACAAAATCAACATTAGTATGGTTCGTTGCTGATGCTATTTTTACCACGTGACTCTCAATACTGTTGCCCTGGTCCCTATCAGTAGTGTTCACTGCTCCACCCACTATTACAACATGATCCTCCTTAGTGAAACCTTCACACAAAGATCCTATGCCCTCTATCACTTGGCTGAGAGATGCAATGGGCTTGAAAAAGTTTGTGACCTGGTAGCTGTCACCTAATTTTCCCTGCAGAAGTTGGCCCACACCTCTTCCATGACTGTTACCTAACAGCAGAATTTTCTTCCTACATTTTCTGAAACAACAGGCTTCCTAACTGAATTCTGCTGTGCATTAGCTACACCTACATCTACATGAGGCTCTTCATTACTTAACTGTGGCAGCAGGGCAAATCTATTTTTTGTGCCAACAATGAAACTGTCATATACTGTCCTCTTTCTTTGCCCCTGTTCCCTGCTACCACTTCCCACGTCTCTTCACCCTTCTCCCCCCTTAACCTAATGAGTTCCTTCCTAGCTTTATCCAATTCAGCCTCAAGGGCTCTAATCTTACCCTTCTGTTCTGCTATTTTCATATCCCATGAACACACTCGGCAGTACCTAGGAAGTCTCATTTTGTTCCCAAATTTGCATGCCACTACATTCCCCTCAGTGAAACGATCTGTCACAACAGCTGCATAGCACCCCAAAACTAACTTTCCTACAGCAGCTAAAACACTTCACATTCATGACTGTTTACAATATAGGCCTACTTTTTAAGCTTTCGCTAAATAAAGATAATTTCCTATTTACTATGTTCTATAGTGCTCTAATATAAATATAATATTAATGTACTTACTCAATTACAGTTCGACACATTTAACTTTCGAGCACAAAATTCAGGCCTAAAAATGGCTGTTAAGCGGTAACGGTTTTACACTATGCACAGATGCAACAACACGACTAATAAACTTAAATAGATAACACAGGGAATAAAAGTGTCTAGTGCAAGGAAGAAGAATCTCCACAAAGAACTTAACTATAATAAAAACAGACATTTTACGAGTATGTTTGTTATTATAAAGCTATATTTAAAAAAGTTCTGAAGGCAGCCAAACAAACGGTAAACAAGAAGTTCATTGTACAACATAAAACAAAAGCTGTGGTCTGTTGTCAAATCACAGTTAGGTGTTATGAGTTATCTAGTAATGAAATATTTAGGATGAAAGTAGATGGTAGCTCTATTGTAAACAGAGTTCAACTATAAGAGTGTTTAAATGAGTTCTTCACAAATGTGGTGAAGTTGGACGTTGATGTATCAGAGTAAAGTAAATCCCTTTGGAATCCACAAAGAAGCTGAGTTCCTTATGGGTTTTAAAAGAGTCACCATAAAGGATGTGGAAAATATTATACTATCACTAAAGAATAAAAACTCTGCTGGGGTGGGCTGGGATACCCACTAAAGACATTAAAATGGTGTGTGGCTCAATAGCACCTCCCACAACTAAAAATATTCAACAAATGTTTTGAACAGGGATGCTTTCCCGATGTTTTGAAATATGCCAAAATCAGACCTCTGTTCAAGAAAGTGTCACAGGAAAATATGGGAAACTATCGGCCTATTTCTATTCTTCCAGACATGTCAAGAGTGCTAAAGAAAACAGCTGCAAACCAGATCAAAAACTTTATTGTAAAAAATGATATTATTATAAGAAACCAACTTTGATTTCAACCAGGAAAAAACACTCTACATGCACTGAATAACTTTACTGAAAAGATAGGCAAATCATTGGATCAGAGAAGTAAAGTTATACATATCTTCTGTGACCTCACAAATGCATTTGACTATGGGAACCATTACTTGCTTGTCTACGTATTGGACAAATACGGGATTAAGGACAACGCTCTAAACTGGCTAACATAATAATTACACAACAAAAAACAAAGGGTACCAATCACCTCAGATGCAGTGAATTATTATTCTAAATGGAGTACAGTATCACAAGCTGTGCCGCAAGGCTCCATTTTGGGGCCAATCCTGGTCCTATTCTACATAAATGACTTACCCATAAATATAAATTTCCCATCAGTTCTGTTTGCAGATGATACTTCTGTTTTAATTGAAGATGCAATGCAGAAAAAATACCAAGCTCCATTGTAAGCACACTGGATACCTTAGAAAACTGGTTCCAGTTAAATGGGTTGAAACTCGACATTGCAAAAGCCCATATGGTACATTTCAAAACCAAACATCCAAAATGTGTGGAACTTACAATACAACAAAACCATCAACCTTTGAAAGAAGTTGACACAGTCAGATTCCTGGGACTATATGTAGACAAGAACTTAAGCTGGAATATACATATTGGCTTCCTATCAAATAAACTACGCAGCTTTACATTTGCAATGCAAATACTAGCAAATTCCAATGACTTGAGTACACAAAAAATGCTTGTCATAGATATTTTGAATTTTGTCATTAGATATGGGATAATTTTCTGGGAAAGTTCAAGTAGTGATCTCGAATACTGAAGCTGCAAAAGAAATTTGTCCGATACGTGTGTACTGCACAGTAAACACAGTCTTGTCACCCATTATTTCGGAAACTACAAATCCTAACTGTTCCCTCTATATACATTTATGAAATTATAATCTTCTTACACAGCACACAAAAATTAATTGAGGAGACTCATTCTAACCATACATACCACACATGAAATAAAAATAATTTTATGCCATCTAGGTGCCAATTGAAATTATATGTATGGACTCCACAGTATTTTGGGATGACAATATTTAACAAGTTAATGGGCAAAAACATATTTACTATGAACCCAGAAATTTTAAAAATGGGGCTACAGCAGATTCTATGGGAGAAATGCAACTATTCAATAGAAGAATTTGTAGAGGACAAAATGATAATTTGAGCTAGAGGTTATTAAGTGTCAGACTCTACTGTATGTATATGTAACAAAATTTTATTATTATTATTATTATTATTATGCTGGCTGTTAACATCAGCTGTTCTTTCTTTATGGTGAAATTTTACCACAATTTGATGTGTCTCCTGTACCTGAATCAAATGATTTAGATTATGTATATTATGAGACAAATAAACCACAATTCAAAAACAAAATATCAGACTTTTCACAGATGATGCAGTTATCTATCATGAAGTGCTATCTGAAAGAAGCTGCATAAATATTCAGTCAGACCTTGATAAGATTTTAAAGTGGTACAGAGATTGTTAACATGGTTTAAATGTTCAGAAATGTAAAACTGCGCACTTCACAAAATGTATAAAATGTAGTATCCTATGACTATAATACGTAATCGGCCAACTCGCACAAATACTTAGGTGTAACACTTTGTAGGGATATAAAATGGAATGATCACATACACTTAGACATAGGTGAAGCAGGTAGTAGACTTTCGTTTATTGGTAGAATACTGAGGATGTGCAATAAGTCTACACAGGAGATTGCTTACAAATCACTCATGTGACCAAACCTAGAACATTGCTTACAGTGTGACATCCATACCAAATAGGACAGTGAATGTATATAGAGAAGGGTAGTGCAAATATAGGACTAACAGGGGACAGTGAATGTATATAGAGAAGGGTAGTGCAAATAGTCACAGGTTTGTTTGACCCTTGGGAGATTGTCACAGACATACTGGAGGAACTGAAGTGGAAAACTCTTTAAGATAGACATAACTATCCCGAGAAAGTCTATTAACCAATTTTCAAGAACTGGCTTTAAATGATCACTCTAGGAATATATTACATCTCCCTATGTACTGCTCACATAGGGATTGTGAGGATGAGATTAGAATAATCTCCGTACGCACAGAGGCATTCAAACACATCATTCTTCCCGCACTCCACATGTGGATGGAATGGGAGAAACACTAATAACTGGTACACTTTGCCATGCATCTCACAATGGTCTGCAGAGTATGTAGATGTAGTTCAGGTGGATGAGGAAGGGAAACAGAATCAGTGACAGCCTGTCAAAGGAATCATAGTGACATTTGAAATGAATAATTAGTGAAACCACACCACAGAAAAACTAAATCAGGCCACTGAAATGATGTGAAACTCACTCATTTAGGACCAGCTGTGTAAAGATTGCTGACTGGAGGTCAATTCTGACCGTACTTCAGAAATTAAACTCTGTTCAGGACTAGGCATTATTGTACAACACAAAAATTGCATCCACTGAACAAGGGTAAGTGATAACAATAAACATGACACACTTGGCAACACCACTAAAATCAATTATTGACACAATTATGGTGTTTCAACCACAGATATTAATCACACATTGTAGATAAGAATTATTAATTATCGAAGGTTTCAAGTTGATAAGACTGAGGGAATTAAGCAGAAAAGAAACTGATCTTCACACTTTTCCTCAGCTAAAAAAGATCTATTGCTAGAAACCATATTGAGCCAGTGTAAAGAGACAATAGAAGGGGTAAAGTTACTATAACCAACAAAGAAAAGGTGAGGAAAGAACTTGCTGTTGGCTTTAATTTTTTTTTAAAGTGAAAAATCATGACTTGAGGAGTTTGAAAAAATTTTATGACCCTGTTAAGAAAAGGACCAAGAAAGCATTTGCACATGACAAGTTATAGTTTTAAGATGCACTTTGCATTTCCTATAGTTGATCTTTATGTTACTACAACTGCTGTGTACACTGGAGCAAAGGAGGTCAGAACTCTTCTAGGTTGAAATGCATAAAACTGGATGTTGTAATTTCAGCATGCCTGTAGAAAGTGAACAGGAGCTAACTGCAGTCCTGAAGCCACAGTTCATTCCTATTTGCAACCCCTACAATGATACTGCAGATTTTCTTCCTGAAGTCATATATTGTGGTTTGTATACATTTTAGTATGGTCAGATAAATGTCTAAGTATATTTGCTGTACAAAAGGTGATTTGTAACATTATTCAATATGCTGTTATTTATTTCTTGTTATTTTAAAGTTTGAGCCTAGTAAGTGGATAAAGGGCAGAGAAGACTCAAACAACAAAATTCAGAAAACACTAAGGCAACAAAGGCTGTTGCACTTTCAATTCAAAAGAGGATGTGCAAATGACAACAAGCAAAGTTTATTAGAGATTTGCGTGCCTTTCAAAAGATCTATATGTGAAGCACATAACCAACACCTCGTAATAACATAGCAAAAAGTATGAATGAAGAACCCGAGAAAATTCTGGTCCTATATAGAACCACTAAACCAGTCTAAGCCTTCCATCCAGTCGCTTGGTGACCAGTCTGGTGTGGCAGAAGGAAATAGCAAAACGAAAGCCGAAGTTTTAAATTTCACATTCGAAAATTTGTTTACGCAGGAGAATCATACAAACACATAATCATCTGACTATCGCACAGAATCTTGTATGCATAATATTCATCAAATCTCTGGCATAGAGAAGTAACTAATGAGTTGAAAACAAACAAGCTGCCAGGTCCAATTGGAATCCCAATTCACTCAACAGTGTCGGCCCCTTACTTATCTTGCCCTGCGTAAAGTTCCAAGCGACTGGGGAGGTGAGGGGAGAACAGGCGACTCCTGTGTATAAGAAGGGTAAAAGAATGGACCTGCACAATTACGGACCAATATCTTTAACAATTTGTGATATTTGAACTCTGAATATGGTTCTAGAATTGCTGTAAAATCCTAAAACTTATTCCGAGTTCAAATATAACAACTTTCCTATGGACCAAAAAGCTTGTGTACATGAATAAGCACGTTTTAGAAAGCATCGCTTGTGTGAAACTCCGCTTGCCCTGTGAACTATGGATGAAAGGCAACAGGCAGGTTTCATATTTCTAGGTTTACAAAGTCATTTGGCATGGTGCATCCATGCCGACTTTTAGTGGAGTTAAGAGCATATGGAATAGGTTTCCAGATATATTAGTGGCTCGAAGCCTTCTTAAGTAAAAGAAAGCAGTATGCTGACTGCCAGTGTTCAGCAGAGCAAGGGTATTGTCAGGTGTGCCACAAGGAAAAGTTATAAGACTGCTCTTATTTTCTATGTACACAAATGATCTCAAGGACAGAGTGAGCAGCAATCTGCAGCTGTTTGCTGATGATGCTGTGGTGTATGGAAGGACATAGGATGTAGAATGATATAAGATGACTCAGACAAAATTTCTAGTTGGTGTGATGAATGACAGTATGCTCTAAAGGTATAAAAATATAAGTTAATGCAGATGACTAGGAAAAACAATGCCATAATTTTCGAATACAGCATAGTGTTGCACTGCTCGACACAGTCACTTTGATTAAATATCTGGGTGTTATGTTGCAAAGCGATATGAAATGGAGCGAGCATGTAAGAACGGTAGTTGGAAAGGTAAAAGGTCAGCTTCGGTTCATTGGGAGAATTTTAGGAGAGAGTGCTTCATCTGCAAAGGAAATAGCATACAGGATGTAGTGTGACCTATTCTTGAGTACTGCTCGAGTGTTTGGGATCCGCATCAGGTTGGATTAAAGGAAGATGATGAAGTAATTCATAGGTGGACTGCTAGATTTGTTACCGGTAGGTTCAAAAATCACGCAAGTACTTTGGAGTTGCTTCAGGCACTCAAATGGGAATCCCTTGAGGGAAAGCAACATTCTTTTTAAGGAACGTTATTGAGGAAATTTAGAGAATCAGCATCTGAAGCTGGCTGCAGAATGATTCTACTGCAGCCAACATACATTTTATTTAAGCACCATGACAATAAGATTTAAGGAATTAGGTCTCTTAGGCATACGGACATTTGTTTTCCCCTCAATCTGGCTTTCAAATGGACGCTTTGTAAATTTATTCCAATATTGTAAATGCTTTTATGTACGTACATTATTTGCAAAGTCCATGTTCATTGCATTGTGGCTACTGATAACTCCATTTTATGTTGATTCTGGGAATTCTTCGTAGATTTTTCTACCAAGAAGTACAGTGTCATCCATTTCAGGCTTCTCATCCAATGCACTGACAGCTATACTGTATTGTGCCAGTCAAATTATGCAACTGTAATATCTGCCATGAGATTCAGGTCTGCTCTGAGTCCTAAAGTTAAACAACTCGGCATTCTGCACGTTAACAACCATTGCAAGTGTGAAGGAAGTGGTGCGAGGAAAACAAAATCCATGCACTGACCTAGGATCAAACCTGATATCCCCTGGACTATATTCCAGGTGGCAAGCACTGAGCCGAAGCAGACTGTTAGTAACTTACTTACTAATGATTAACACTAGTTCTGTTCAGCAGCCTGTGTATGGTTGTCATAGCAAATTAAGCACTTGTTTTGTGGTTCTTCATTTAATACGAATTGTGTAGCTATTGCTATTCAAGCCTAGAGAACATTTTTGTAAGACATGTTCAATTGTTACATGCTGCTTTTGAAATCCATGTACATAATTTTTCTCTGCAAATATTTCAAATTTCACTTACTCTGCCAGTAAGTCTCAGTAAAATACTGTAAACTAACCACATTAATTAAAAGTTGGCTTCAAGAACTGTCATGAGATCATTAATTACTTAACTCATTACTTACACAGCGGATAATTACCTAACCTTAAAGATAAAGGAAACACAATTCGAGCTTCAGCAGAGGAATGACAGTGGCATATTCACATATTTACATAACACTTTTGTGTTAGTAAAATTTTTATTGTTATTTATTCCTTTTTAACTTGTACTTGCACAAAACAAAAGTGTCGTTTTATAATGACACTAGGTTGTGAACTGATGACTGCAGCTGAACTTCAACTGACCAGCAAAGCTTAACCAGTCAAGGATGATTTTACTTAAAAGGCGATATGATCTGGAAGCAATGTTTATACAATGCAGATTTCAGGGTTCAGCTTGACCTGAGATCATTTTCTATGTTAATCTAATGTCAACTGCATTATACAATTAGCCTTTGAACTTCAATGTCTTAATCAATGAACAACCTTAGACTGCAACTAGTTTTGTGGCATGGATATGCATGCGCATCTGATTGTTTACCTTAATTTATTTGGATAACTATGATGATTATGCAATATTAAAAACTGAAACGCAACAAAATCCAAATTCTTGAAGCAAAATAATATAATAATAATAATAATAATAATTAAGCATTTTAAATAACGAAAAGCTTATGAAACAAAGATGTTCAAGATCTTTATTGCAATGTGCCTTACAATGAAGATATTTTACTTCTCTACCTCTTTTAAGCAACAACTTATTCATCCAAATGTGATGCTTTCAATTTGGAATGACAGCAATAAGACTTCGTAGAACATAAAAGCTATGAAATACTACTGCAGTGAATAGCAGCTCCATAAAAACATTTCAGATTTCTAGTTCTTCTAAATAAAAATAAATAAACATTACCTTAATTCATCAGTCCACGGAAATCTTCGCTTTGGAATTCTTGTTGGTTTTGTGTCCGTTTCTTCTTCTTCACTATCACTACTTTTCGTTTGTATCGATTCCACGCCACTGTAAAAATTAGAATAAGTTTTAAACATATTTCTTTGCGAAAAGGCAGGGAAATTGTAATGTAATGTAAGATCATCAGAGAAAAATTGTTCTGACAGGATGTAACACATCCAAGAACCTAGGTAATAGCTTCAACTTATTGTGGTGCAGACTGAACAAAGTTGTGGATATAAGCGAGGTAAATGTACTGCTGCCACCTCTGACAATACTCAGTATGGCAGTCACCCAGCTTCCGCGATATCATGCTGAAATCATCATAATTGGCTGAAAACAATAAATATAGACGTGACTAGTGAACCCAGCCACATTTCTCAACTGCTAAGTATGTATGGTAACTGGATATACATTCTAACCCCCTCTATCCCATTGTAATGTGCACAACTTCTTTCTGCTCTCTCTGTCCAACCCCCCTCCCCTCCCCCGCTACTTACCAACTTTCTCAGTCCTTTTCTGATGTTGAGCCTTGTTTATTGCTATTGCAAATGAAACCTTGATTGGGAACTGAAGTCGTTTAAAACGAATGGGTAAACGGGTAAGCATCGTTGGTATACGGGGTATAAGAGACACCTCTCCAGTTCCGCGATCTGTGGGGGTAGTAGCTTCAATGACTTTACTCCACATAATTTTAGTCTGTGAATGGAGAGGTTTACAATGTTTTGAATGATTCAGATTCTATGGCAGTATGCTAATCATAAGCTGATATACATAAAAAAAACAACTTGTCTAATGCTTTACATGCACTCCTAAAATAGTTGAAACTGACAGTGAGAAAGAAATCGAAGCCACGCATTCTGACAGCACAGCACTTTCTTTCCTGCAACTGGTTTCAACAAAAAATATGTACACTGCCACTTAGCCGTCTTAGCCCTGAGTCCACCTCATTAAGGTATCATGAACTAGGCTACGGGTTTGGCATTTTGGGAGGCTAGGAAGTTCTCCTCTAAATGGCCCATAAAAAGGTTGGCGTAGGAGGGTGCCATTTGGGTTCCCATGGCTGTGACGTAGATTTGTTTGTACACCTTCCCTTCAAAGAAATAGTAGTAGTAATTAGGATATAGTTAGTGAGGTGTATGAGGAATGAGATAGTGAGTTTGGAGTCTTGAAGGATGTTGGGAAAGGTAGTGTTCAATGTCAGTATGAGGGATGTTAATATACAGGAAATTGGCTGGTTGGGAGACCAAACTACGAGGTCATCGGTCCGTTGTTCCTAATAAAACAATGCCACAAGTGTGAGAATGAAATAGACGAGACATATAACACAAAACAGAAAGAAAGGAAAGACCACAAGAACGAAGGAAAGGCAAAGAACACTAAAAGAACAAAAGAGGACAAGAAAACAACACAGAGGCGCTAGAAAGAGAAGAGAGTAAAACAAGGAAGCAGATTACAGTGGCAAGCCGACCACGAAAATAAAAAGGAAAAGCCAGCCACAGCAACACATTAAAACCTTGACCCTAAAAGCACTAGGGTGGAGGACACAGAGGACAAAGGACAGGCGCTAAAACTCAGCTCGAACAATAAAAATGCAAGCCATTAAATTTCCACCCTCATGGATGAAACGCAAAACCAAATCAGCTGATGAGGCGTTGCCTGATAAAAATCAATGATAATGAGCCTGACAACCGAAGATGAAGTCGCAGGGCAGCCAAAGAAGGACAGAGCAAAAGAATATGGGCTACTGTCAACTGGGTGCTGCACCAACACTGGGGTGGGTCTTCACAGCACAGGAGGCAGCCGTGAGTCGCTTATGTGTGGCCAATGTGGAGCCTGCAGAGAACCACAGAGTCCCTGCGAGACGCCCTCATCCAGGACTTCCACACATTCGTGGTCCCCTTAATGGCTCTCAGTTTGTTGTATGTACAGAGATTTTGCCATTCCGTCTCCCAAAGCTGAAAAACTTTACGGTGCAATAACAAACACAGGTCACTTGCGGGGATGCCCATCTTCAGAAGTGGTTTCCGTGTAACCTGTTTGGCCAGCCTGTCAGCAAGTTCATTTCCTGAGATTCCGATGTGACCAGGGGTCCAGATGAACACCACTGAATGACTGGACCGTTCAAGCACATAGATGGACTCCTGGATGGATGACTGGTCGATAGTTTTCAGGCTGCTCAAGGAGTCAGTACATAAAAGAAAAGACTCCCCAGGACATGAACGGATATACCGCAGTGCATGAGAAATAGCCACCAGCTCTGCAGTGAATGCGCTGCAGCCACCGGGTAAGGAATGCTGTTCAATATGGCCGCCACACACATAGGCAAAGCCAACGCGACCGTCAGCCATCGAGCCTTCAGTGCAAACCACTTCAGAGCCCCGGAACACGTCAAGAATTGAGAGGAAGTGACAGCGGAGAGCCGCAGGGTTAATGGAGTCCGTAGGGCCATGTGAAAGATCCTGTCAAAGCTGCGGCCGAGGCGTTCACCATGGAGGCGTACGTGAATGGACCACACGTAGAGGTGGTAAAAGAGAAGGACTCCAGTTCAGAGAGAAGGGACTGCACGCGAACAGCAATCGTTAGCCCCAACCTGGGTCGCTGATGCAAGAGATGGACTGCCATGGGTGGGAAAAGGAGACCAATTCGGATGCTCAGGGGAACTACGAATGTATGCTGCGTAACTGGAGAGCAGTTGCGCATGTCTGATCCGCAATGGAGGAACACTGCAGTGGTGCACAGGGTCGAGTAAATGCAACGCTGAAGGCGCTGCCAATCCATAAACCACACTCCCATAGTCAATTTGAGATTGGACAAGGGCTCTGTAGAGCTGCAGCAGTGTAGTGCGATCTGCACCCCAATTGGTGTTGCTCAAGCAAAAGAGGACACTGAGGTGCTGCCAGCACTTCTGCTTAAGCTGACAAAGACGAGGGAGCCAAATCAATCGAGCATCGAAAACCAGTCCTACGAATTTATATGTCTCCACTACAGTGAGTGGATCGTCATTAAGGTAAAGTGCTGGTTCCGGATGAACGGTACGACACCAACAGAAGTGCACGACACACGACTTTGCGGCTGCTGTTGTCAACCTTTCCACCAAAACCCCCAATTCCATAGAACTTTCAGACCTATTCATAGGCCTCACCTTGAGCCCTACACCCTGATTTAAAAATGCTCTACTTGTCAAAGACCTACTCTCTTTCTCAGGTTCCCGGCAATGGAAATCCTTTGCTGCCAATCCCTCTAACCAAAGCCAACAAAATTCCAATACTGAACCATTCCTCTCCCAGGTCATACAATCACCCAACCATGCTAATCTTCTTTTTCACTCCATTTACCCCACCTCCTTGTCCCACAACTTCCTGATGCTGCACTGTTGGCATACTAGTACCTGTGCACTCCGCCAGACAGCATTCCTCTCTTCCCAAACAATTATGGCATTATATCACCTGCCGGCACACCAGTCGGGAATGATAGGGAAGAGATGGCTGTCAGAAGAAGTCAGGCAATAGCAGGCTGGACAGAGCTCCCTCCAGGGTGACAACTTAACAGCAGTGGCCTTTATGTGAAGAGGTCATAAGTGCCACGATCGACTGGTAATGGCCCAGTTCTACAGCAGTGTCAACTCTAGTCACTTCACTTGTACACTCTATGTAGCACAGACTTTGATTATTTCGTATGTCACCCTTTGCTTGTGACACATCTGTGTAATTGCGAAAGTTAAGTATGGTATCTTTTCTTATTGTAATAAAACTCATTAATACAACTGGTTTGTTTGCTTGTCCAGCAATCCGAGTTTGTTGGCTTCCTAGACACCACATATTTGGCGACGAGGAAGTGAATGAACATCATAGTGACAAACTGTTATTACAGCTGACAGGCACCACAGAGTCTCTGTTTTGTTTATCATGGGCTTTTCTGTTTTGCTGGCACCTTAATTCTACCTTGTCTTTTCTTTGCAGGGGTGTGTTACCTGTTTCACAGTGTCTCTTATAGTGTTTTTTCTATTCAGTGTTTTCAGGTGGATGTTGTGGAAATTTTCTTTGCATGTGTGCTTATTTTTCTTGCTTGCATTGTCTGTTTATCACATTTGCCTATTCCAAAATGAGCAATCCCCTCTTTCATCCCCTGCTCAGGTGCCTCAGCTGCAAACCATACATGCAACGCAGCTAACACAGATGTTTCAGTTTCAGATGCAGCAGATAGCCACCCTACTAAACATGCTACAGCAACTACTAACCAATCAAGTGACCAACGCAGTGCAAAATACAACAACTGTAGTTCTGGGTGCATTTTCGCCCGTTTAATGAAAAAGAAGAGGAATGGCTCGAGTGGTTGCAATAGTATGAAGCCCACGTCATAGTTCACAACATATCAGGTACTGTGAAAATACATTACTTTTTGTCAACGGTAGGAAGTGCCGTCTTTTGCCTCACTCAGCAATTATTCCTTAACGCCAATCCAAGTGAACTTTCCTATGACCAGGTAGTAGAGTCTCTAACTTTTATGACCAACAAATGAATGTGCTTACAGCTAGATACCAACTCTTTATTTGCAAGGAAAGGTCCGAACAAACTTGTCACGAGTGGGTAACAGATTTGTTGGGTATGACTAGGAAATGCAAATTCAAATGTGTTTGTGGTGTTTTACGAGGTGCATTCAAGTTCTAAGGCCTCCGATTTTTTTTCTAATTAACTACTCACCCGAAATCGATGAAACTGGCGTTACTTCTCCCCGTAATCGCCCTGCAGACGTACACATTTTTCACAACGCTGACGCCATGATTCCATAGCAGCGGCGAAGGCTGTTTTGACCACTGGAAAATCGCTGAGGCAATAGCAGCACGGCTGGTGAATGTGCGGCCAAGGAGAGTGTCTTTCATTGTTGGAAAAAGCCAAAAGTCACTAGGAGCCAGGTCAGGTGAGTAGGGAGCATGAGGAATCACTTCAAAGTTGTTATCACGAAGAAACTGTTGCGTAACGTTAGCTTGATGTGCGGGAGCGTTGTCTTGGTGAAACAGCACACGCGCAGCCCTTCCCGGATGTTTTTGTTGCAGTCCAGGAAGGAATTTGTTCTTCTTCAAAACATTTTCGTAGGATGCACCTGTTACCGTAGTGCCCTTTGGAGCGCAATGGGTAAGGATTACGCCCTCGCTGTCCCAGAACATGGACACCATCATTTTTTCAGCACTGGCGGTTATCTGAAATATTTTTGGTGGCGGTGAATCTGTGTGCTTCCATTGAGCTGACTGGCGCTTTGTTTCTGGATTGAAAAATGGCATCCACGTCTCATCCATTGTCACAACCGACGTAAAGAAAGTCCCATTCATGCTGTCGTTGCGCGTCAACATTGCTTGGCAACATGCCACACTGGCAGCCATGTGGTCGTCCGTCAGCATTCGTGGCACCCACCTGGATGACACTTTTCGCATTTTCAGGTCGTCATGCAGGATTGTGTGCACAGAACCCACAGAAATGCCAATTCTGGAGGCGATCTGTTCAACAGTCATTCGGCGATCCCCCAAAACAATTCTCTCCACTTTCTCGATCATGTCGTCAGACCGGCTTGTGCGAGCCCGAGGTTGTTTCGGTTTGTTGTCACACGATGTTCTGCCTTCATTAAACTGTCGCACCCACAAACACACTTTCGACACATCCATAACTCCATCACCACATGTCTCCTTCAACTGTCGATGAATTTCAATTGGTTTCACACCACGCAAATTCAGAAAACGAATGATTGCACGCTGTTCAAGTAAGGAAAACGTCGCCATTTTAAGTATTTAAAACAGTTCTCATTCTTGCCGCTGGTGGTAAAATTCCATCTGCCGTACGGTGCTGCCTTCTCTGGGACGTATTGACAATGAACGCGGCCTCATTTTAAAACAATGCGCATGTTTCTATCTCTTTCCAGTCCGGAGAAAAAAAATCGGAGGCCTTAGAACTTGAATGCACCTCGTATGTTCAGATGTTTTGTTGTGCGATGGTATCATGTACAATATAACTGATATGAGACTTAGAAAACAGATTTTGAAACATTTTGATCCATCATTTCAGCACATACTGCAAATTCTAGATTAGTATGATTCAGGTGCTGTGTCAGCCAATAAATATGAGCAGCCACCAATTTGATGGGTTCAGTCGTACTTGCGCATGACTGGCCCTGTAGGCAGCAATAGTGCACAAATGCCAAGCCATGTAAACAGTTCTTTAAATGGGAAAACAGAAATAAGTAATGTCCTCGATGGTATTCATGGCACAAACATCAGGGCTGCCCATCTAGACAAGCACAGTGTTTTGCTTGTGGCAAGGTAGGTCACATACAATCCATATATTTGCAATGGAACAAACATAAGAATTCTGCCCACTCGCAAAATTCTAGTCACAAGGCCCATGTTATCGATGCAGTGTATTCAAAACCTGCTGTACGCATTAGCAAAACTGGCAAACAAAAAGTTTCTTCAGTGCTATACCAATCAAAACTTTGTTCATTTGCATCTTACTGGAAAGCGTCTGAAATTTCAGTTGGACATGGGTAACTGTTACATTGCTGAATTGTAACACAATGAACTGTTAGGCTCCCAAAGCCTGTCCAAAACTAGCATGCACCTGACTGCTTATAATGGACAAGACATTCCCATTTTCGGAAAACATACTTTGCCTGGCATGTATCGCTCACATAAGAGAACTGTGACTTTCACTGTCCAAAAATCATGTGATTGTGAGAACATATTTGGCCTTGATTTGTCTGGTTTTCAAATTCTGGACAATATGTTGCCTGTGACTGCATTTAACACCAAAGACAGTGTAGTTAGCTCGCTGAAAGAATTTCCTGAACTCTTTTTCTGAAGGTTTAAGCAAGGCTAACAATTTTGTTGCACTTATTAAAATGAAAGACAATGCTCAGCTGAAATTTTGCTGGGCCAGAACTGTTCCCATTGCACTATGGGGCAATGTGGCTGCTGCATTTAAAGAATTGCAAGATAGAAGAGCTATTATGCCCATACAAGCTAGTCAGTGAGCCAAGTCCACTGGTTTTGCTCCTCAAACCCTCAGGTCGCATTCGCCTCTGTGTTGACTGTCTACTGTCAACCCACAAACAGTGATTGATATTTATCCATTGCCACGTCCATACGATCTTGGGTACAGATTAGGCACTGGTCACTACTTTTTGAAAACTGATTTGCATGATGCATATCTTCAAATATCACTAGATGACGAATCTCAAACCGTGTGTGTTGTGAATACTCATTTGGGCTTGTTTAAATATTTGCATCTGCATTTTGGCAGTGCTTCTGCACCCAACATTTTCCAATGGTATTTGAAACAGCTGACTGCTGAAGTACCAAACTGTTCAAACTACTTGGACAATATTGTAGTAGCTGGTTGTATGCCTGAAGAAAACATTGCGAATTTGTGTGCTTTGTTTCGTGTGTTATCAGATGCACAACTGAAGTGTAGACTGGACAAGTGTGTTTTTTTTTTTTTTTTTTTTTTTAAACCTGAGTTGTTGTATCTTGGCCATGTCATAAATAGTCAAGGTGTCCATCCTCTTCAGTCACATTTGTTAGGATCTGTGACCTGCCGGTTTCCTCACAATGTCATAGAACTGCACTCTGACTTAGGGAAAATGAACTATTATATTCGGTTCATACTGAAATGCTGTACAAATCGCAACCCCATTGCATTGCTCGCATCGCAAGAATGTCCCCTCTGTTTGGGCAGATGAGTGCCAAGAAGCTTGGTTCACTTTGATTCTGACAAATCAGTTGTGTTGCAAGTTGACACTTCCTCTTACGGAATCAGTGCATTCCTTTCACACAGATTTGGTGATAAAGACAGGTCTATTGCTTTCGCATCAGAAGTGTTGCCCAAAGCTCAGTGTAACTATTCACAAACAGAGAAATAGGCATTGGCTACTCTGTATGGTGTCACCAAATTCCACCACTATTTGTATGGCAGAAATTTCTACTTTGTAACAGATCACAAGACATTGCAGTCCTTGTTTCATTCGATGAATCTGGTTCCTGTATGAACTGCCCAAAAATTGCAAAGATGGGCTTTGCTGTTGTCTCAATACCAGTACGAGACTGTGTATCATTTGGCAGCTCAACACTTTTAAGTCTTCCGATGGGCCTTGATACGTATTTTGACGTTTCTGGTGCATCTTGTTGTCACATCAATGCTCAGGATTTTGAATTGCTTCAATCCTTTCCTCTGGACTAAAGGAAAGTTGCACAGACCATGGAAGCTAATTGCGGTTTGAGCATTTTGCTAAAATACATTCACACATCTTGGCCTCACTCATTGCACAGGATAAAGAATTCTGTAATGCGCTGATACTTTGCACATCGGCATAACACCACATAAACAGCACGGTGTGATTCTTGTTTAAAATTACAGTGGACCGTCATGTGTGTTGATCCCCCAAAGTTTACAAAAAAAAAAAGTGTTGCAGTTACTTAACCAAGTACACTGGGGGATTGTTTGTATTAAACAGTTAGCGCGTCAACACTGTACTTGGCAGGGTATGGACGCACAAATAGAACAGATGACGTCACAGTGTCACGCATGTGTGGAAAATCAGTCTGCTCCTCCACAAAAATTATCTGCTTGCCTAAGTCGCAACCACCATGGCAACATGTGCACATAGACTTTGAGGGTCCTTTTTGGAACATTCATTGGTTGACTGTGATAGACTCTTATAGCAAGTCTCCTTATGCTGTGCCAATAAAGTCGACAACACCACGTAGCATAATTCAGGCGTTGTCCTCTATTTTTGGCCTTGAAGGTTTGCCTGAAGTCCTAATGTCAGACAATGACCCTCAGCTCAACTCAAATGAATCTGAAATATTCTGTGAGTGCAATGGCATATAGCCTCTAAATAGTGCACTGTTCCATCCACAGTCAAACAGTGAAGTGGAAAGTTTAGTCCGAACCTTCAAGCAGCAGCAGCCAAACTTCGCACCACACACTCCAGGGGTCAAGCATTGCAAATGTTTCTCGCCTCCTATCGTTCGCATCCATGAGATGGATCATTGCCGGCGGTACTGCTTCACAGCCGCCGCCACTGGACACTGCTCCACCCTTCGCAGCATCCGGCACTGAAGGAAGGCTGCAAGTATCGCTTTGTGCCCTCAGTATTGTGTTTATCAGGGTTTTTAGCGCCAGCAGATGACAAGTGCAAGGTGAGATCCTCCGTCGACTTGGTGCATGCATGTTTCTCATTTCAGGCCCAGACTGACTGCAGTGTCGGCATCACAATCAAATTCGCCACTGTCATGTGCACGGTGATCCTTCTGTATCTCTTTCACCAGATTCATGGATCCCGAGGACTGCATGGCCACAGCAGCTGCCAGAGGGTGTCATCACGACACCACGGGACGACCCCATGGAGACGGAGCCTTTGCCTCCTCTCATCCTACTGATAGAGCTGGACCTACCTATGCCACAGCAGCTGATGCCTTCTAAATCTCTACCCTTCTGGGCATTTTCTTGGGGACATTTACACCAGAGCGAAGGCCGGATGGCGGGGTACAACCAGAAGTCTGACGTCTCCTGCAGATGCAGCTTCCGGTCCCTTGGAGCATCCACACTCCTGCTTCCCCTCCTGTTGTCGTGCTCCATATACAATGACGGTCTGTCGCTTTGGGGTGAGGGTGAGGGAATCTTACAGTGTAAAGTCAAGTGCCTGCACACAAGTAGGGAATGACAGGGAAGAGAAGGCTGTGAGAAGAAGTCAGCCAATTGCACTCTGACCGGACCTCCCTCCAGGACAACAACATGACAGCAGCGGCCCCTATGTGAAGAGGACATAATCATCACAATTCACTGCTGATGGCCCAGTTCTATAGCAGCGTCAACTCTAGTCACTTCGCTTCTACACTATGTAGCACAGACTTGGAATTGTCTGTATTTAAGAACATTGATTATTTCGTATGTCTCCCTTTGCTTGCAACACATCTGTGTAATTGTGACAGTTAAGCATTATATTTTTTCTTATTGTAATAAAACTCATTAATACGACTGGTTGATTGATTGTCAAACGATCCGAGTATGCAGGCTTCCTAAACACAACACACACTGCTATCCCTTTCCCTTCCCCATACCCTCCAGATTGCTACTTCCATCCAATGTGTTAGTTGCATTCTTGCCTGAGCTGCCGATATGGTGGTCATGTGCATGTGAGGTGTGCTTGCTTGGGTGAATGAATGGTGTGCATTTCTTTTTTTCCGATGAAGGCTGAGGCTGAAAGGTTGTGTGTAAGTGTCTTAATTGTGCCTGTCTGCAATTTAGCATGTTATCTTTACAGTAAGTAGCAACCTATCTTTTCCTACATTGTTGATATTCCTAAAGGGAGTTTCCATTGTTAAGTAACTTTCCTTGTTTTAGTTCTCTAATTGCCACATGTACTTCTTTATTTCGATCTGAGAAGTCAAAAACCAGATTCCACAGATTTAACTTTAAAAATGTTTTATATTAAAATGTAGACTTTCACGGCCGGAAATATCATGTCCATTATAATTATCCGGGCTGTTATGCCGTGGTCGGTTGATGAATTCTGTGTCGATTCCCAACGTTTCATCTCCGACTGCGGGAGACATCTTCAAGGGGGTCCGTAGCTCAATGGAAGGTCCAACACACCCACTGGCTCGCTACTGACTGCCGCTAAATCCCGTGTCCGCGTGCTCCCACGCCGCGGCGTGACGTCACGTGTTTTGAAAACATCAGTGCAATTGGCCGCTGTCCGTCGCCGTCGATCGCCGTTGCCATCACCCAGTAGTGGGCGGGTGGTACACATCATCTTTAACACCGGCATCCATATGCCTTTTAATTTCACACCCTCCTCCTTACGGTTGAAATTATTAGGGTGTTTAGCAATTTCGATTGCCTCCCTGTAGAGCCTTTTGTGATATCCGCTTGTGGCCGCTAGTACTTGTGTCTCCTCGAAACAAATATTGTGGTTCCCTCGCTGGAAAGCATGCTCCGCAACAGCTGATCGTTCCGTTTCTCCTCTTCTGCAATTTCCCTTATGCTCTTCCAAACGTTTAGAAACAGTTCTTTTAGTGGTAGCCACATAAACATCACCACAGCTGCATGGGATCCTATACACTCCAGCTTTTTTTTCCAGTCAGAGACGAAACGTTGGGAATTGACACAGAATTCATCAACCGACCACAGCATAACAGTCCGGATAATTATAATGGACATAAAAATGTTTTAATATAATGGAATACTTACATAATAATTTTCATCCCCTTTTCGGGCTAGGAAGGAAAAAAAAAAAAAAAAAAAAAAAAAAACAACAACAACAACACTGAAAGAAGTATTTTTAATTTCTAACTGAGAAGCAAAATACAAATTTTCATAGATATACCTTTAAAAATGCTTTCGTAATGAAATATCAACAACTTAATGTACAGGATAGATCGCTACTCATCATGAAGATGACATGTCGAGTTGCAGACAGGCACAAAGAAGAGGCTGTTACAAACAGAGCTTTTTACTAACGCATTCTTTAGAAAAGATCACATACACATTCATACAAGCAATCACACTTCACGCACACATGATCACTATCTCAGGCTACTCTGGCTAGAATTATGTATTTTCATAAAACTCTTCATTACATATTTCATCCCCTTAGGAGCTGAATTTATAAAATGACCGAACTCAAACAGTGGAAAATCCAGGATGGAATGTAACAATACTAGAGAAGGAAAATTGCTACTGGCCGAAAGCTATAATTATGTGGAGCTTTTTGTTGTGCCAAATCGACTCAGCATCTCCACTAATGGTGAGTAACACCTTTCCTTCTCTAAAATTACTGAAAAACATTTTTTTATTTGTGTCCAAGAAACCAAATACCAATTTTCTTAGTTCTAGATTCAAAACTGCCTGAATAGCAACACATTTTCAAAAAAAATTTTCATTCCCTATTCCAAAAAATCTCTTCTTAAATTACGCCTACAGTATAAGACCAACATCCTCTCCAAATTTCAAGTTCTTATCCTTAGCAGTTTACAAGTATTTAACTGTGTTGCTTCCTGTGACTCTATGTAGTAATTGGACAATCAAACACCATTTGATACACCACCTTACATCTAAAGTATCATCATGTCTCTAAACAGAGTGCAAGGACAACACAGACAAAAAGCTGCCTTTCCATTAGAAAACTTGGTGTATTCACATGTACTGACAACTGTGTGCCCCAAGCACTGTACACCTGCACACTTTGGAGCGAGGAATTAATACTTCAGGGGTGACATATTCTAGAGGCAAGTTAAGAGCACTGCATCCTGCTTCAATGGCTGTACCATGGGGAGATAGTAGCTTTTACTGAACACACAACTTGCCAAGCCTTACTTCCAGCCATACTCTCTCTGAGTGATACATGAACCACTGTCTCACTGGTACGGACAGTGAAAGTTTAGGAATGTTTGCCTTCTTCAATGCTGCATCTAAAAATTCCACTAAATTTCCACACTTCTCAGTATCTTGTAGAATACCACCTCCTCCCACAGGAAAAAAAGCAAGTTGATGTAGATGAGATACGAAATGGAATTAGCATGTAAGGTCGGCTGTACGGAAGGTGAATGGTCAACTAGGATTCATTGGGAGAATTCTAGAAAAGCGTAGCTCATCTATAAAGGGTACTGTGCACAGAACTCGTGTGAGCCTGTCTTGAGTACTGTTCAAGTGTTGCGGATACTCATGACGTCTAACTAAAGCAATTCTGATGCATGTTGCTAGATTTGTTACCAGTAAGTTCGATCAACACGCAAGTGTTACAGAAATTCTCCTGGAACTCAAACAGGAATCCCTGGAGGGAAGATGATGAGCTAATAGCAAAACACTATTTAGAAAGTTTAGAGTACTGGCACTTGTAATAGCCCGTGAAATGAGTGTACTACAGGCAAAGTCCACTTTATGTAAAGATCCCAAAGACAAGGTAAGAGTACAACAAGGCTCATACGACAATTGTTTTTGTCTTGTTCCCCTTGTTCCATTTCCTTGTGGAACAGGAAAGGAAATGACTAGCAGTGTTACCAGATACCTCTAGCTTATGGAGTATCGATGTAGATGTAGAAAACAGCAGAGGCAAAACAGGGTGTCCTGGATAATTTTTTCTGCAAGGCACATGCACCAAATGGCTTTTAGTATACTCACAAAGCATGAACATATGAGGACTTCTGAGGCTCAAATGAATTTTATCTGTTCCAGTGGCCTCAACTTCGCATGAACTTCTGATGTTTTAATGCTAGCATGTTTGTTAATTGGATCTTCAGGACACAAACTGAACAAACCAGTAAGTAGCCAAAGTTGTCTCCCCACTCAGACACATCCATGTAAAACAGCAAATACTTGGGGTGCTGGAATCAAATGTTATGACAAAAATGTAAATTTAAGAAAATTATCTTCAGTACTCTTCCAGTTTTATTCCAATGTGCTGAAGTTTATCAGAAGCTTCACTAAAATGCAGGGTGGCAATTGAAACCCCCTTGGACAAAGAATGGAATCTGGTTCCCACCAAGTGTCAGAAGATTGTGAGCCATGTGGATCCCAAATGATTTTGTGGCATGTAAATGGTTAATGAAAGTAATTTGCCTGCAGGGTGACATGTAGACATGAAGATTTTTGGTGTGGCTTTGATGTTACAGTTCCTGTGTGTGATGCGTAACCCTCTTATGTTTGATATCAGCTAATGTATTAAATTAAATTTCTTTTAGTCACCTTTCTTTATGTTCTCTGAGGTGAACCTGTTAGTTCCATCCAATTGTGCTCAAACAGTCTTTGAAGGCCTTTGTCTCCTAGTGTGTGGATGGGTAGTGAAAGAGTGTGTTACTTGTCTTACAAGCTACCCGGATGACACAAACAACTGAATCTCAAATCTTCTGCACTCAATTTCTCTTACAACAACACTATCTTTCCTAACACAATCTCGTATATTAAGTGGCCAACACATTGCCTTAAACTTATGTAGGTGGGCAAAATAGAGACAAGAAGTATCCCTTTACATAAGCCAATTTGACAGTAACCTATAACAGCATCCATTGTAGCCATGACCTTTTCACTTTTTCTGCTTGTCTTCTAAACATCTTCAAAACCTAATACCAAGGAACAAGCAGCCCCACACACAGGTGGAAACGCTCAATGATCCTTTCACATTGTAGAAATCATGGGTTCAAGCCATTCTCCCATCTGCACATATTGTAATAATGTCCCGACAGTTACTACAAAATGTCACAAACATCTTTCATTGCCACAGAAGCTTGGAATTAGGACATGCTATCCTTAAAATGTCTTGTCACACTTCAATGGTATAGCAACTGGATGGAATGCTATTACCTTGTGATCAGACAAGAACATGTATGCCTGTCAGGCTGTAAGCAGTTGCCACTACATGGAGGTGTCAGTTCACTTTCTCGGTACAGAGGCTGGAAATGCAATTGATCCCTAATGTGCCAGAGGACAGTTGAATCGTCTTTTGGTGAACAGTGTTGATGATCTTTGGATTTGTAGGTCTTACTGTTCCATGCACCTAACATCTATAATCAACTCAGGGTTGCAGGAAATTCGAAACCAGACAGCAAAAGTCTACTACATTAGCTACTACACCTATAATTAATCACAAATTACGTAAATTCTGCTTAACACTAATGTACATATTAAACAGGTTTTAACTTGTACTGTATATACATACCTGACAGTGTTCTCTGAAATCCAGAAAGATACATGAAGCGGCAGCAGTTGCTGCTGCTTTTATTAAATATCTACAAGTATAAGCAACAGTCAAATGAAAATGAGACACATGGGAAAAAGAAAATAAACAGTTCATTATTTCCAAAAGTAATCTCCATAACTCTTAATTCATTTATCCCATTGAGATAGAAGATAGTCGTGCCTTCATGGAAAAATATTTGCAGCTGCCTATGGAATCATGGTTGTACCCAGGTGTGCACCTGATTTTCTGAAGAAAATTGACACCTAAAAATATCTTTCTCCACAGCTCCAGAAATATGGAAATTGCATGGCATGAGATCAGGACTATATGGAGGATGGGTAAGGGCATCCCAGTGAAACTTCAGCAGCGTAGTCCACACAACCTTTTGTGTGTGTGTGTGTGTGTGTGTGTGTGTGTGTGTGTGGTGTTTGCACATGCTCTGCAAATGTTGACACCGTATAACATGTAACTACAGCATCAAATGCTTATAGGTTGACCTTTAAGGAGAGAAAGAAGCAAGGAGTGGTATTCGCTGTTTATGAACGTGTCGACATTGACTTCAGTCTTCTCCTCTCCACATGGAAGTAGAAATTTCCATGGAGTTCATAGCCACTTAAGTACAAGGGAAATGGAGATGATTACGTGGGCTTGTGGCTGCCTTTAATTTAAATTTTGTCAATTTAAAGAATGTGGTGCAGCTGTTTCCCAATAAACCACTTTGCGTCCCCTTGTCTGCTTATTGTTAAGGTGGATTAATATAGATGTTATTTGACTAACACTGTTTTTATTTTGTTAGACATATTTGTTACTTTGCTAGAGGACAGAGCTCTGTAATTGAATTTATAAGTGCTAGACTTGCTGTTATAGCTGTTGTTAATGCTGTGGGCCGACCTCAGTTTTTCTAGTATGTTGACCAACAGGGGTCTTTAATTACTTCATAAAGACTAGGCACTTTCTCTTTCTAAATGACATTTTTTCTTTGACATATGGCATATGCTGTGTGAAGTTGATTTATTGAATATTTTTCTCTGTTCCAGACTGGATTAGCATTCCGAGTACTTTAAACATGTTAGTTTGGCAGGGATATTTAATTCATATGCAAATAATTAACATTTTCCAAATATTGGTCGAGCTTTGCAAAACATATCAGTATGCTCAAACCTTTGGCACATTAAGCAACAGATGGGCTTAAGACTAAATACTCTCAAGTTAATAAATCCAACTGCAGAAAGTTCAGCAACTTAAGTAAACTGAAGGAGGGTATAAATGCAGCACTTTTCTCAGACCCACGCTAAATTCTCTTCATTATATCCATAGCTTCTGTTACTCCATCATTCTGTAACTCTTTATTACTGGTGTCAATAACATCTTTTTTGAGAGAAATGAGGAATTCTGTTTTAGGGTGTACTTTATAATCTGTTCTACACCTGAGAGCTTCTTTATTCTATTACCTCCAGCTGTACCTATAAGGCAGGTACAATTCTGCTATGTTTCTATTGCTTTCAGTGCCCCAGAAATATCTTCCAAGAGAGGTTAGAGGGAAGGATTAGTCATCATAGAATTGATAGTAAGTGGGGGTAATACTTTAATGAAGAGGCCGCCCACATATTCACCACACTTATAATATTACTGAACCTGGATGTCATTCACTGGGAATGATGTATCAAAGCCAAGCCACTTCCCATTATGGACAGCAATTGTCAAGAGATGACAAAACATCCAAAAGCTCACTGACTATTTCACTGAATTAATTCCGTCAACGTATGAAAAAATATCGGGATTTATGATGAACAGAGACTGTATGTGAGGGAGTGGAAGGGTAGCAATTATGATAACTTTAGATGTATTCCCTTCCTATGTCTTATCACAGTGAAATGAAACTTATCTTTATATAATGTGTGCTACCTCCTCAGAGCTCTTGTTGTTCTGATGAATGCATTATTAAATATATGGGTACGATTATGACAGTATGTTCAGAAACTTATTGCAAATACAAACACACTTATACAGCAGTATAATTGGAAAACCTTTTCTCATTGCGGAATTTAAAAGAGAACCACTTGTCATTATGGGCAAAATCGATAGTCTGATGACAATTTTTTTGTGATTACTGAACAGAAATAAAGAAATTAGTTCAGCAACAAACGAAAGAACATTGCAAATGTGTTGGTAACACAAACTGAGATAAATATTCAGTGGTTAAGGATATCGTAGCAACTGTGTCAACACCAATGTGGCCTAATCTCTAACTGGGCACTTTACAGGATCACACAATAAGAAGTCAACTAGTATCATCAGGTGGCTTATCTAACAATGGACCTGGATCACCGCACAGATCAGAATAATCAATAATATCAAGTGCTAAATGTGGTAACATTCTATCATAGTAAATGAAGAAAATTTATTTTGTGTGGATGAGATAATCAACAGAAATTTTGTAGGCATCTCCATTATATGGCACAACAATATAATAACTCTGTAACAAGCCACTGTAGGTGGTAGGTTAAATATGTTGAACATTAAGGGAACCAGGTAGGATAAATGTTGAAAAATGGTGTTTTGAGAATTCAATGTCAAAAAATTCTCCATTATTTTCTGTGCTAGATAATGTTCACTTTATCACATCTATACGCAAAATTAGCAATGCAATATAAATAAATAAATAAAAAAATTAAATACACAGGTGTCTCTTTAAATCACCCATTTGCCATGTCCCTTTCTGTCAATTTTTAAGATAAATTCATGGGGGAAATTTTGTTTTGAATGTTAGATGTGCAGCTAATCTTTTTCATGCATCACAATATTCACTTGTTTCAACATGGTGTCAGTGGATTCTTTTTAGCTTGTAAACAAATGTTTGTTGCACTTGAAATTGTGCTGTGACCTGTGTTTTCTGTGTGGATGTCTTTTGTCTTTCGTAATGCCAAGGGTTAAGAAAGTGTTTCCTAAATGAAAATTTCATGATAATGTGCACATAAGAGCAGAACAACACGCGGCAACTAGTCAAGATAATGAAAATAAAAATACCAATGTATTACAAGAAACAGTCCCATGTCATCTTGCTTCTCAATCAAGCACATAGAGAAAGAAGCTTAGTAATTTGAATGCAAATGTAAATAGTCCTATTGTGGAACCGCAATTTGTATATAACAACAACATTATAATTAATAAAGACACTCTTTCTAAATTTGTAAATGATAATACTAGTTGTAAATATTGTCCAGCTGCAAGTTCTTTTTACATAGTAGAGGATAAAAGCATTAAGTTTGGATTGTGTTGCAAGTTGGTAATTGCATGTAAAGCCAGCAAGTATCTAATTCAACAAGAACTTCAGAGCCTCCAAGGCACAAATACTATGATATAAATGTAAGAATGGTTCGTGGCATGAGCTTCACTGACAAACGACAGTGTAGTATAGAATTATTGTGTGGAATGCTGGATCTGCTGTCACCACCATCCCAATTTACCAATCACTATGATGTACTTTTAAGAAAGTTGAAAAAGATGTAAGTAAAGGGAGTATGAGAATTGTTGCACAAGAAGCTATGTCAACAAATGATGGAGTGGAAAACATCTTTGTAGCTGTTGATGGAACCTGGCAGAAACCTGGTCATCCCTCTTATTATTGTGGTATTGCTGTCACATTATCTGATACCGGTATGGGTATTGGTATCAAATAACGTGGCAGCAGTACCACCATGACATCGGTACAGTTACTGCCTCTCCCCATGAACCATGGACCTTGCCATCGGTGGGGAGGCTTACGTGCCTCAGTGATACAGATAGCTGTACCTTAGGTGCAACCACAACGAAGGGGCACCTGTTGAGAGGACAGATAAACATGTGGTTCCTGAAGAGGGACAGCAGCCTTTTCAGTAGTTGCAGAGGCAACAGTCTGGATGACTGACTGATCTGGCCTTGTAACATTAACCAAAACGGCCATGCTGTGCTGCAACTGTGAATGGCTGAAAGCAAGCAGAAACTACAGCCGTAATTTTTTCCGAGGACATGCAGCTTTACTGTGTGGTTAAACGATGATGGCATTTTCTTGGGTAAAATATTCCAGAGGTAAAATAGTCCCCCATTCGGATTTCTGGGCAGGGACTACTTAAGAGGACGTCGTTATCAGGAGAAACGAAACTGGCATTCCATGGATCGGAGTGTCAGATCCTTTAATCAGATAGGTGGGTTAGAAAATTTAAAAAGGGAAATGGGTATGTTAAAGGTATATATAGTGGGAATTAGTGAAGTTCGGTGGCAGGAGAAAGAAATCTTCTGGTCAGGTGAATACAGGATTATAATTACAAAATCAAATAGGGGTAATGCAGGAGTAGGTTTAATAATGAATAAAAAAGTAGGAGCACAGGTAAGTTACTATGAACAGGAAAGTGAACACATTATTGTAGCCAAGACAGACACGAAGCACACAGCCACCACAGTAATACACGTTTATATGCCAACTAGCTCCGCAGATGGGTAAGAGATTGAAGAAATATATGATGAGATAAAAGAAATTATTCAGATAGTTAAGAGAGATGGAAATTTAATAGTCATGGGGGACTGAAATTTGATAGTAAGAAAAGGAAGAGAAGGAGAAGTAGTAGGTGAATATGGACTGAGGGAAAGGAATGAAAGAGGAAGCTACCTGCTACAATTTTGCACAGAGCAAACTTTAATCATAGCTAATATGTGGTTTAAGAATAGTGAAAGAAGGTTGTACACGTAGAAGAGACCTGGAGACACTGGAAGGTTTCAGACTCATTACATGATGGTAAGGGAGATATTCCAGAATCAGGTTTTAAATTGGGAGACTTTTCCATGTGCAGATGTGGACTCTGAACAAAATTCATTTGTTATGAACTGCAGATTAAAACTGAAGAAACCACAAAAAGATAGGAATTTAAGGAAATGGGACCTGGATAAACTGAAAGAACCAGAGGTTGTAGAGAGTTTCAGAGAGATCATTAGGGAACGATTGACAAGAACAGGGGAAAAGACATGCAGTAGAAGGGGAATGTGTAGCTTTGAGAGATGAAATAGGGAAGGCAGCAGAGAGGATCAAGTACATAAAAACATGAGGGCTGGTAGAAAACCTTGGGTAACAGAAGAGATATTGAATTTAATTGATGAAAGGAGAAGATATACAAACACAGTAAGTGAAGCAGGCAAAAAGGAATGCAAATGTCTCAAAAATGAGATAGACAGGAAGCGCAAAATGGCTAGGCAGGGATGACTACAGGACAAATGTAAGGATGTAGAGGCATATATCACTAGGGGTAAGATAGATACTGAAAACAGGAAAGTTAAAGAGACTTTTGGAAAGAAGAGAACCATTTGCATGATAGGGTGTATACGTGGCCGCCGAAAAAAAATTCCCGGATTTTTCCCGGTTAAAAATACACTTTCTCCCAGATGAGAATACATTTTTTTCCGCGTTAAGTGACAGTTTACATTTCCTCGAAACTGTAAAACTTATCAACCCTTTAAATGAGTGTGGTTTTATACACCAGCGTAGAATTTCCCGGCACTTTGAAAAACGAAACTCGGAGGAAAAAACACGTTTTAGAAAGATGTCTGATGTGCAGCAACATGTACACTGCATATTTTCGTATTCCACCAAACACCACATGTTATTTTCCAAAGGATTGAAATCGAGATTGCAATGCGCTTTTGTAAGCCAGTTGTAGCTCATGTCAAGTGATCTCGCCAGCCGATGACAGCGGATATTCAGATCATCGGACACGTGATGTAGTCAGCCAGTAGCAACATCACTGTAAAGTAGCGTGAACACACAAATAGGAAAAGGTAATGGTTTAAATTAATATACATATATACATAGTGTAGCTACAAGAAAAGAAAAGTTTTTACATTTAATATTGGTCACTAAGATTAATAAGCTGCAAGAGAAGCTAAGCTTTAACACATTATGGTCTTTTGTGTGCGTGTTACACTTTAAAGATACATCACAAAAATATGCCAGTAAATTTTTTAACAATACCATAAATGTCTGATCTTCTGGGCTCGAAAATATTCTAAATGGTCGCCCTCAAAGATTTGATTTTTGAATGAGAGTCAAATGCTCTGTGATTTAAGAAATTCATCGGACATTCGCGCGCACAGAGTTCATCTTGCGTAAAAGGAAATTTACTTTGAAAGTAACGCTTTCCAAACAACCATTTGCAATATTTTCGCGCAAGCTGTAAGAAATAGAATTGTTTCAGCACTTGCCAGAGCACACCAAATAGCAGGTGTCGCAGCACTTGCGCAGCTACAGTGACGCAGGAAGCCCGTACGTTCATACTTGTAAAACATTAAAAGATCTTACATTATGTCATAAAAGAAACAACACATTAGAGGACACTCCAAGAACATGGGAATTCTGTGAACTATACTAAAACGCATCATTCGGCTTTAAGTGCACATTCGTATGTCCAGATTCAGATGTACATTTTCTTGGAGTACCTGTACTGTATTATCTCGTGTTTGGTTCTTTATTAAGGCATAATGCCATACGTGCTAGAAGATGAAAACATGAACTTGAAATGAAGCGAACAGTTGAATCTAGCCAATAGTGTGGAATTAAACACTTAGTTTCAAATAAATTGACTGCCTCAACAGAAAAGATTAGTAAAAGTCAAATTTCTTTAACAAACCGACAAAAATAAGTTCATTGTTCTGCAAGGCGATTAACACTTGACTGTCAGAAAGGTGGAAACAAAATAAAATCAGACTAATAATATATTTTAGCCTTCCGTAATTGTGTGAATGTATTTTAATTCACTTGATAGCTCCCGACCACAGAAATCCGTTTTGTTTTGATTTGAAGCAATAAACGAAGAGGGAACAGCAAAATCACTTAACGTTAACGTAAACACGGGTCACGTGGAGACTACCACCTCCCACTACAACTCAGAGTGCTCTGTAAATCAGGTCCGGATGTAGGATATTTCCGAACCAGGGCGATATTAGATAATTGCGCTCCCCCCTCCCTTGAGCATTGAGGTAGGGCGCCAAAAATTTAAAAATTGACTTTTCAAAAATATCTTCATTTTGTAGCACGCATCTTTCTGAAGAGTCTGATACATAAAACATATATATTTGAGGGAACATAAGACATGTTATTTGGTCTTAAGTGTGGCAAAGTGCAGTGCCACGACTATCCACACAGCATTCTTCCATGGCACGTCTTTTGTATTTCGCTCTGTGGAATTCAAACAGGGAATATTTTGTAATGGAATGGGTGCCATCAAACTATATTCACGCCAGTGGAAATTAAAATGTCCTGTGGTGCCTGTCTTGCTGCCAGTCGGCCGGTTTGACATCCTGCTCCTCTTATTGACATCCTGCTCCTCTTTAAAAAAATCTCGGAATTAATACTGGTTGGGATTATTTGTAACCGGCATAACAAGAACTCTTCAGAAAATTTGCAGTCTTTACTGCCTATTAGCTAATAACTTGCTGATTTGTGTGACAAAATTAAATATAGGACGCATAAAACGAGTAAAGACAAGAGACAAGCAAGACAGTACACGTTTCTTCAATCGTTAAGTCCTAGCTTCTTTTCTCTCTAATCTTGCCACAGCTTTATATGGCGTACTTTCCTTTCTGGGAAAGAATCTAATGCTTCATCAAAGTTCGTCAACGTTTTGCTACATGAAAAAACAAAATGTCGTTGTCTAATACTAGAAAAGCTGTTAATACAAATTGTACCCAAGACTGGTGTGGTTTCTCGATCTGATTACGTATATTTTGTCACTGCTATATAAAACGAAATAGGCCTGCCCAATATTGCAGCAGTTGTGACACACACCAAATAAATGAGACTGTTTTGGCGCAAATGGTCATTTTTATAACACAACGGAATATAATTCATGAAGCACCAATATCAAATGTCTATTAGGCCTACTACAAGCAAAAGGTTTTGTGTTAGGAAATAGTTTCACATTTAATTCATACTCTCTAGCTTCTGAAGCATGAGATCAAAAAGTAATAGTACTAAATTTTTAAATAAATTTCGAATCGTCATATTCTCCCTAATATGTGTGAGTACGCATTTCTTCTCCTTCCACGTTCTAACAAACAATCTTATCACTAATTCTGTAACTATACCTGCCAGTGTCAAAACTTATTTTCTGGCTAATTTCGTCACCGGTTTAGTTATCTGGTTGACCGTTATTAAGTGTTCGTATAATGCGTTTTCCACGCTACTCCCAGAATAGAACATTAGCCGGGGACTGTATAACTGGCCCTTAGCAGTCTAGTGGTCTGGCCAAAAATTTTCTGTCAAAATTTCATTTTCTTGACCACACGGAGGAGACAATACGCAATCTTTGTTGCCTGTTATTCCTGTTAGTCATTTTTTTCCACTCTGGTAGTCTGAATCTATGGAATTCGCTAGTAGTTATAACAACGCTGATCATTTGCAGACCCAGTCAACCACATGAACAGCGACTGGCATTCATCCGTTCAGCTATACTCAGCTGCTTTCAGAAATAGACTTAGAATTTGTTCAAAAATCAACAGGGAAGCGTTCAAAATCATATAAGAAATCGATAGACCGATGTGCGCTGGGTGCTAGGGGCTTTGTGAAACAAGGCCCTTTTCCTCAAAAATATGAATTTGGCCTTTGCTTGTAAGCAGCATCTAGTCCAAGTGGAACATTGATGCAACTGCTCAGTCGTGAGTTGTGCTGTAATAAGTTAACACGGGTTTGTGTGTCTCGTCATGGAAATGGAACCACATAATATTGCGCAACAGTCTGCCATTTCTTTTTGCGTTAAATTGGGTGAAAACGCGACGACAACTTACGGTAAGCATCAGAAGGCTTTTGGAGAGGAGGTTATGTCAAGAGCTCAAGTTTTTCGTTGGCATAAAATGTTTAGTGAAGGCAGAATGAATGTTGAAGATGAAGACTGCAGTGGACGACCATCAACCTCACGGACAGATGTCAACTTGGCCACGGTGCGTGAACTCGTATGATATGATCAAAGATTTTCCGTGAAAATGATTGCAGAACTGAACATCAATCGAGAAACGGTTCGTCTAATAATAACTGAAGATCTTGGTATGAGAAAGATTAGTGCAAAAATGGTCCCCAAAAATCTCACACCGCAACAGCGAGAAACACGTAAAAATGTGGCAGCCGATCTGTTAGAGTAAACGGAAATCAATCCAGAATTTTTGAGCCATGTTATCACTGGTGATGAAAGTTGGTTTTTTCACTATGATCCAGAGACAAAACGCGAAAGTTCGCAATGGTGCTCAAAGGGATCACCCAGACCAAAAAAACGTCGCATGTCAAAGTTAAAAGTGAAAAGCATGCTTGTGTGCGTCTTTGAATCCAAGGGAATTATTCATAAAGAATGGGTGCCTCCTGGACAAACAGTTAACCAATATTATTACAAACAAAGACTTCGTAAAAGAGTTCTTCGTGTCTGTGCCAACATTGCTGATAATTGGATTCTGCATCATGATAATGCACCATCCCATACTGCTCTGTCAGTACAGTGATTTTTTAACCTCAAAACAAATTTCAGTACTATCACAGCCACCTTATTCACCAGATATCGGTCTGTGCAACTTTTTTCTATTTCCAAGAGTCAAAATGGTGGTCAAGGGACACCATTTTTAAACAACACAAGATGTCCAAAAAGCTGCAATGAGGGCCATGGGGGATATTACAGAAGATGGGTTCCAGAAATGTTACCATCAATGGCATAAGCACTGGAAAAAGTGTGTGCAATCAGAAGGGAACTCCTTTGAAAGAGACAACACTAAACTTGACTAAAACAGTAAGCAACATTTTTTTACAAGTCAGTCTCATTACTTTATTGTCACATCTCGTATACATCGTATATAGAGGGTCTACAGGGTGGTCCGTTGATCGTGACTGGGCCAAATATCTCACGAAATAAGGGTCAAACGAAAAAACTACAAAGAACGAAATTTGTCTAGCTTGAAGGGGGAAACCAGATGGCACTATGGTTGGCATGCTTGGTGGCGCTGCCATAGGTCAAACGGATATAGACTGCGTTTTTTAAAAATAGGAACCCCCATTTTTTATTACTTATTTGTGTAGTATGTAAAGAAATATGAATGTTTTGTTTGGACCACTTTTTTCGCTTTATGATAGATGGTACTGTAATAGTCACGAACATATGGCTCACAATTTTAGACGAACAGTTGGTAACAGGTAGGTTTTTTAAATTAAAATACAGAACATAGGTACATTTGAACATTTTATTTCGGTTGTTCCAATGTGATAGATGTACCTTTGTGAACTTATCATTTCTGAGAACACATGCTGTTACAGAGTGATTACCTGTAAATACCACATTAACGCAATAAAAGCTCAAAATGATGTCCGTCAACCTCTATGCATTTGGCAATACGTGTAACGACATTCCTCTCAACACCGAGTAGTCCGCCTTCCGTAATGTTCTCACATGCATTGACAATGCGTTGACACATGTTGTCAGGCGTTGTCGGTGGATCACGATAGTCAATATCCTTCAACTTTCCCCACAGAAAGAAATCTGGGGACGTCAGATCCAGTGAACGTGCTGGCCATGGTATGGTGCTTCAACGATCAATACACCAGTCATGAAATATGCTATTCAACACCGCTCCAACCGCACATGAGCTATGTGCCGGACATCCATCATGTTTGAAGTACATTGCCATTCTGTCATGCAGTGAAATATCTTGTAGTAACATCGGTAGAACATTACGTAGGAAATCAGCATACATTGCAACATTTAGATTGCCATCGATAAAATTGGGGCCAATTATCCTTCCTCCCATAATGCCGCATCATACATTAACCCACCAAGGTCGCCCAACAGTGCAAATTATGCCAGTTTATGTTACCGCTGTTAATGAATGACGCTTCGTCACTAAATAGAACACGTGCAAAAAATCTGTCATCCTCCCGTAATTTCTCTTAAGCCCAGTGGCAGAACTGTACACAACGTTCAAAGTCGTCACCATGCAATTCCTGGTGCATAGAAGTATGGTACGGGTGCAATTGATGTTGATGTAGCATTCTCAACACGGACGTTTTTGAGATTCCCGATTCTCGTGCAATTTGTCTGCTACTGATGTGCGGATTAGCTGCGACAGCAGCACCATCATTTGTTGCAGGTCATGGTTGACGTTTCACATGTGGCTGAACACTTCCTGTTTCCTTAAATAAAGTAACTATCCAGCGAACGGTCCAGACACTTGCATGATGTCGTCCAGGATACCGAGAAGCATACATAGCACACGCCCATTGGGCATTTTGATCACAATAGCCATACATCAACACGACATCGACCTTTTCCGAGATTGGTAAATGGTCTATTTTAACACGGGTAATGTATCACGAAGCAAATACCGTCCGCACTGGTGGAATGTTATGGCAGCGCCATCTAGCGGGCCAATCATAGCGCCATCTGGTTTCCCCTTTCAAGCTAGACGAGTTTCGTTCTTTGTAGTTTTTTCGTCTGATGCTTATTTCGTGAGGTATTTGGCCCAGTCATGATCAATGGACTACCCTGTATACAAGGGAGATGTACTTGAGGGCAAAATTATGGAAATAGAAAAGGACGTAGATGAAGATGAAATGGGCGATATGATACTGCATGAAGAATTTGACAGAGCACTGAAAGAGCTAATATGGAACAAGACCCCGGGAATAGACAAGGTTCCATTAGAACTACTGATAGCCTTGGGAGAGCCAGCCCTGACAGAACTCCTTCATCTGGTGAGCAAGATGTATGAGACAGGCGAAATACCATCAGACTTCAAGAAGAATATAATAATTCCAATCGCAAAGGAAGCGGGTGCTGACATGTGTGAAAATTACTGAACTATTCGTTTAATAAGTCACGGCTGTAAAATAGTAACAAGCATTCTTTACAGACGAATGGAAAAACTGGTAGAAGCCAAGATTGGGGAAGATCAGTGTGGATTCTGTAGAAATGTTGGAACGCGCGAGGCAATACTGACCCTATGACGTATCTTAGAAGACAGACTAAGAAAAGGCAAACCTACATTTAGAGCATTTGTAGACCGAGAGAAAGCTTTTGACAATGTTGACTGGAATACTCTCTTTCAAATGCTGAAGGTGGCAGGGGTAAAATACAGAGAGTGAAAACCTATTTACAATTTGACAGAAACTAGATGGCAGTTATAAGAATCAAGGGAGCAGTGATTGGGATGGGGTTGTGATCTATCTGTGATGTTATTCAATCTGTATATTGAACAAGTAGTAAAGGAAGCAAAAGAAAAATTTGGAGTAGGAATTTAAATCCATGGAGAAGAAATAAAAACTTCGAGGTTTGCCGACGACATCGCAAATCTATCAGAGACAGCAAAGGACCTGGAAGAGCAGCTGAATGGAATGGATAGTATCTTGAAAGGATATAAAACGAGCACCAAAAAAAGCAAAACGAGGATAATGGAATGTAGTCAAATTAAGTCAGGTGATGCTGAGGGAATTAGATTAGGAAATGAGGCACTTAAAGTGGTAAAGGAGTTTTGCTGTTTGGGGAGCAAAATAACTGATCATGGTTGAAGTAGAGAGGAAATAAAATGTAGACTGGCAATGGCAACGAAAGCGTTTCTGAAGAAGAGAAATTTGTTAACATCAAGCATAGATTTAAGCGTCAGGAAGTCGTTTCTGAAAGTATTTGTATGGAGTGTGGCCATGTATGGAAGTGAAACGTGGACGATAAATAGTTTGGACAAGAAGACAAGAAAAGAATAGAAGCTTTTGAAAGTGGTGCTACAGAAGAGTGCTGAAGATTAGATGGGTAGATCACATAACTAATGACGAGGTATTGAACAGAATTAGTGAGAAGAGGAATTTGTGGCACAAGTTGACAAGAAGAAGTGATCAGTTGGTAGGACACGTTCTGAGGCATCAAGGGATCACCAATTCAGTTTTGGAGGGCAGCGTGGAGGGTACAAATTGTAGAGGGAGATCAACAGATGAATACACTAAGCAGATTCAGAAGGATGTAGGTTGCAGTAGTTACTTGGAGATGATGAAGTTTGCACAGGTTAGAGTAGCATGGAGAGCTGCATCAAACCAGTTTCTGGACTGCAGACGATGACAACAACAGTTATTGACGTAGAGGTTCCAACAAACTATTGTTGAGGGCGTAGCAATGAAGTGTCTAATCATTAATGTGACAAAAACTATAATTTCGGTCTAGTGGAGGTAAGGAGGTCAAAGTTTCTGTAGGAATGTTCAAACAATTGGTATATGAACATGATATGAGTTTTTCACAATACTTTGGTGATGGTGACTGTATTGTAAAACTGGAATGTGTACACCATGTTCAAAAGGACAGGAAAAGGGTACGTAAACTGAAGTCCTTGTGGATGATATCGGAAGTTCACTGAGGCTTTTTGCGGATGACGCTGTGGTATATCGAGAGGTTGTAACACTGGAAAATTGTACTGAAATGCAGGAGGATCTGCAGCGAATTGACGTATGGTGCAGGGAATGGCAATTGAATCTCAATGTAGACAACTGTAATGTGCTGCGAATACATAGAAAGAAAGATCCCATATCATTTAGCTACAATATAGCAGGTCAGCAACTGGAAGCAGGTAATTCCATAAATTATCTGGGAGTACGCATTAGGAGTGATTTAAAATAGAATGATCATATAAAGTGGATCATCGGTAAAGCAGATGCCAGACAGATTCATTGGAAGAATCCTAAGGAAATGCAATCCGAAAACAAAGGAAGTAGGTTACAGTACGCTTGTTCGCCCACTGCTTGAATACTACTCAGCAGTGTGGGATCTGTACCAGATAGGGTTGATAGAAGAGATAGAGAAGATCCAACGAAGAGCAGCACGCTTCGTTACAGGATCATTTAGTAGTCACGAAAGCATTACAGAGATGATAGATAAACTCCAGTAGAAGACTCTGCAGGAGAGACGCTCAGTAGCTTGGTACGGGCTTTTGTTGAAGTTTCGAGAACATACCTTCACCGAGGAGTCAAGCAGTATATTTCTCCCTCCTACTTATATCTCACGAAGAGACCATGAGGATAAAATCAGAGAGATTAGAGCCCACACAGAGGCATACCGACAATCTTTCTTTCCACGAACAATACGAGACCGGAATAGAAGGGAGAACCGATAGAGGTACTCAAGGTACCCTCCGCCACACACTGTCAGGTGGCTTGCGGAGTATGGATGTAGATGTAGATGAAGTCACAAGTAAGTGGGCAAAAATTGAGTGACAACAAGTGACTTCGTGGGGATGGGTAACTTACAAACAGAGAAATAGATCGTTTGCAAAAATATTTGTTAATGCCCTGAGAAGTAATGTAAATGATCAAGAAGCTACGAGAGTTACAGTATGGTCTTCCTTGTCACATAAATCTTAAACACATGCAAAGCCTTAACATATGATATGCCTGAAAGAAATCTAATCTTGGTGTGGTTTTCAGTGGGCTGCTGTTGCTGGTGAAGGGTACAATCATTACCATTCACTTCCTTATGTTATCATTCCGACAATAAAACCTGTTTAAGGAACTGAGTAAAAAATGTTCAAATGTATGTGAAATCTTACGGGATTTAACTGCTAAGGTCATCAGTCCCTAAGCTTACACACTACTTAACCTAAATTATCCTGAGGAGGAACACACACACACACACACACACACACACACACACACACACACACACACACACACACACCCAAGGGAGGACTCGAACCTCCGCCGGGACCAGCCGCACAGTCCATGACTGCAGCGCCTTAGACCACTTGGCTAATCCCGCGCGGCAGGAACTGAGTAATGAGAAGTTGCTGAAGAAATGTCTTCACAATCGAAACTAGAACTTGAGCAAAAGTTCCAACAGCTTATGTTGGAATGCATGCCAAAATTGTGTTTTTTGAACTAAAAAACTATTGAGTCTTCTATACAGATCGAACTGCAGATGCTTCATCAAAGGAGGCAACAGCTTATTTAGGAACCATTTTCTCAAAAATGATACGAGATGCAAGACTAAGACTTGGCACAATTATTTTACACAGCCCACATTATATTTGACCCAACTTTTATATTTTTAAAGTTGGTACTCTAGATATTGTATGATGAATAGTGAAAAAAAAGACAAAAATGCAAAATTATTAAATAATTTCTTTATCAAACACAAAATATTTTAACTGCTGAACTATTATGTGCTAAATACATAATTTTTCCCGGATTTATCAAGAATATACCAAACAGATCACATGAAAACAGCATTTATGCATTTTCAGAAACTGGTACCTGAAACGGACTTTATTTTTATACTAAAAAATTAATATTTATTAACTAATTATTTTCTTCATTTTAAATTTGACAAACAAGAACCATGAAAATTTACACTGATGCCACTTAAAATATATACTATATGTAGTAAAATATTCATTGAATTGCACAGAGATCTTTAAGAGGTATAATGATTAATGTTCAGAACTGCAAGTGCAAGCTTGTGTATCCTACCCAGTTCCCTTAAGTTAAGCAAATACCATGTGAAAGTTATTGAGGTCATATGTGCCCTTACAATCTTTTTACAGAATCAAATTGAAGGAATCAGAGGAGAAGAGTGCTAAGCCCCACGAACGTATTTTGTGATACTGCATGTTACACGTTTGGTTAACTTCAATGACAAGAACACAAGTACAATAATACAATGCAATTTATACAGCCAATCCCTTGTTATCAGTATGTGGTGCTTTCGAAAACGCAACAGATAATTTGGCCAGCCTAATCCTTACTAAAATGACAGCTAGCACATTTCCCACTTGTCCCTCCAATTCTGCTATTTTTAATATTAAAAAATTTGCATGCATGAAATTACCTTTCTGCTCCTAATTTCTGACATTCCTTTGTAAATGCTTCAAGAGCGATCGGCATTATTTTGTCTATCGCATTCTTAAGCCTGAAACAGAAATCACATGAATATTTTAGTGATGCTGCAACACGGTTAAATTCTGTATGCTACAAGTGCATCCACCACCCATATATACAAATCATTCATTTCTTCATAAATATGTATGACATTTAGATTTTTTTTCAGCAAGATGTATTCTTTTCCATTGTACCAATATTAAGACTTCTCCCTGTTCTGTTTGCTTAAGAAGTATTTGAAGAATGAGCCCTTAAATGCCTCTGTGTGTTCTGTAATTTGGCTTGTCTTCGAAAGTCCTACGGAAGCAGTAAGTAGGTAGATGTAGTATTTTCCTCACTTAATACTGGTTCCCGCAACTATGTAAGAGACTCTCTTGGGATAGTTGGCACCAATCTTTAAGTGTCTGCAAGTTCAGATTTTTCAGCATTTCTGAATCACTATCTGGTGGATTAGAAAAAACCTGCACTATCCACATAACCGATACCTATATTTGGTACGTACCATACATGTTTGAGCAATTTTCTAAGATGGGTCAGTAAGCAATCTCCTCCGTAGACCATTGCATTTTCCCTGTAACCTACCAACACAACAAAGTTTCAGTTAATAAAACGTTCCAGGCTTGTGTCCCCATCTGCAGAGGACATTTTTCAAAGGGGTTCGTAGCTTCTTTGAATGTCCGATTCACACCCTGGCTTGATACTGAATACAGTAAAATTTCGCTTCCGTGTGCTTCCGCGCAGTGGCGGGTTTGTCACGTTTTGAATACACGTGCGCAATTGGCCATTGTTGACTGCCGCTGCCCACTGTTGCTATTACCGCATGGTGGAAGACTGGTACTCATCTTCTCCATCACTAGAACCCACATGTCATTCACTTTTACGCCCTCGTCATTCCTAGTGAAATTCCTAGGGTGTTTTAGAATCTCTATGGTCTCTGTATAGCCCTTCATGGAATCCACTTGTGACTGCCAGTACTTGAGTTCTATCAAAGTGAATGTGGTGGTGGTGGTGGTGGTGGTCTCATGGCTGCAAATCATGTTCCACAACAGCTAATCCCTCAGTCTCCCCTCTTCTGCAATTGCCCTTGTCCTCTTCTAGTCTTTTTTGGCTGTTCTTTTTTTGTACCCACGTTCTTTTTTTGTACCCACGTACACATCCACACCACTGCATAGAATGCTATACATTCCTGTTTTCTCCAGCAGTTGGGGAGCATCCTTGGCCAATTTTAGGTGATCTTGTATCTTCCGGGTGGGTTTGCAGATTACCACGACATTCTGTTTTTTCAAGATTTTTCCTATGTGGTCAGTAATGTCTTTAATGAGAGGCAGGAAAACTTTCCATTTGACTGGCGCTTGAGCATTGCTATGATTTCTATGTGATGGTCTTAGCAGTTTTCGTCTCAGTGAATGAATAACCATTCTTGAGCAATGCATTGGCGACACGTTTTAATTCTGTGTCAAGCAGCTGCGGTTCACAGATTTTCCTTGCTCTATATGCCAATATTTTTATGATGGCTCGCTTTTGTTGTGGGTGGCGGTTCGGATCCTGGTGTAGGTAACAGTCGTGTGCCCCAAACCACCACCCTCTTTCTTGAAAACTACCACATCAAGAAAACTTTTATCATCTGCCTGCCTCCTCCTCCATAGTAAACTGCACCTTCAGATTGATCCCACTGAGATGTTTGTGAAAATGACCCAGTTCCTCCTTGCCATGCCACCATAAAAATAAACTTATCATCCACGTACTGGAAATAAATACTCTGTTTCTTGTTCGCAGTTTCCAATGCCTCCTCCTTGAATTTTTCCATAAAGAAATTCGCTATAACTGAACATGTCTTCTTTAAGATAACAGCTATGACATGGCAACTTCTAAACATACCGTAGCTCAAAATACTAACATGCACAAACATGGGGCAGTGCCACCTACAGTACTGAAGGAGAAGATTGTGTAATGATGTAAACATAGATCCGAAGATGGCAACAGAGAATTGCCAAAACAAGTCATCTATATGAATAAATAATTTTAGCAGCCTTGCCAGTTGAAAATTTATTCAGTGTTCATAATAGTACGAATCGCCCCACGCTAATGATGTCAGAAGTGTAATGGCAACTGACTCTCAATGCAAGCAAATGTAATGTTGTGATAAATAATTCTGAAATATCACCAGTAGTAATAATACTTATGCACGCCACTGTATACCTCATAGGTTATATCTGGGTTCCACTTTGAATGACGATAGATTTTACAAAGAAATCTAACCTATATCAATTAAGTAGGTTTGTATATAAAAAAATTAAGAAATAATACATAAATACATAAAAATAAAGAAAAAGTATTAAAAATAGACAAGCTTTATTCATTTGTGCTCCTGATTTTGTATACTGTCTGCTTTTGGTTTTTTGTAATGTTTGGCACGTTCTGTTATAACTCTGTTATGTCAAAATAGTTAGTTTTGATGCTAACCAGTACATTTACATATTTTCATTTGTTGTGCTGTATGTGCACAGGTATTTTTGTTAATGCTGCAAATTGCGTTGTGTACGTTTTAAGGACTATTACTATTACCCTCCATTTTCTGTAATGTCTGTCGCGGTATACCTTGATGTACACTGTCACTTTTTGGTGATTTTTCTTTGGTAAAAGGTAATGTATGTTGCATAAATAGTCTGAAAGAACCATTACTGTATAATTACATGATAGTAGAACAATCACTGGAAGCGGTCACCTCCATAAAATATCTACGAGTATGTGCAGAGAGTGATCTGAAGTGGAAAGACCAGATGAAACTAACTGTAGGTAAGGCAGACGCATTGGAAGACTCATAAGGAATGTAATCCACCCAAAAAGAAGCCAGTTTACAAACTCTCCGCTGACCAATACTCTGATATTGCTTCAATACTTGTCAGTCTGGCATCTGTAACAGACAGGATAGATAGAGGAAATAGAGAAGATCAGCACATTTTATTACAGCTTCATTTTGTAAATGCAAATCTGTTATGGAGATGCTCAGCCAACTCCCGTGGCAGATACTGCAAGAGAGACATTCTGCCATCACAGAGTGTTTTACAGTTGAGAGTTCCAAGAGTGTTTGTCCCAAGAAATTTCAACAAATACATTCCTTGCTCCAATTTGTATCTTGTGAAAAGGTCACAAAGGTAAAATTTAGAGAGATACAGGCTCTCAAAGAGACTTAACAGCAATTGTTCTTTCCACAAACCATTTCAAACTGAAACAAGGAAAGGAGACTGGTTGGTGGCTGGTACACAACGTACACACTGAAACACTCCTTTAGATGGTTTGTCAAGTACAGATTTACAGTACTTCATTATAAATAACTGTATTATCTGGCAAAAGTCTCAGTTTACTAATAATATCGACTGCCAGATTATAAATATACAAAATGAATAGCATGGGTCCAAACTCACTTTCCTGAGGCACACCTGAAGTTATTTTTATATCTGTCACTGACTCTCCATTCAAGATAACATACTGTGTCTTTCCTTCCAAAGTATCCTTACTCTAGTCACAAATTTCACATGACACCTATATGATTGTGCCTCTGATAATAAGCATCAGTGTGGCACTGTCATATGGCTTTCAGAAGTAATAAGATACTGCAACTTCCTTTTTGCATTGCTCCCTGGTTTTCAAGGGATTCTGTATTGGATACTTAATTACGTTTGATGTCAGAAATTGTTATAACTGTACAATAGATGGATGTGTGATGCTGGATGATAGTTTTGTCAATCACTTCTGCTATCCTCCTTGTAGATGGGTGTGACCTGTGCTTTCTTCCAACTGTTGAGCACAGGTTCATCATCATCATCATCACTCCCCCCCCCCCCCCCCCCCTCTCCTTGCAGAATCTATGGTATACTGCAGTTAAAAAAGGGAATAACTCAGCTTCCAATTCTGAATAGATTCTGGTAAGGATTTCATCAGGTCCTGGGGCTTAGCAATTTTAGCTATTTCTCAATGCTGCTGTTGTAATATCTGTATCACTCACCTTCACAGTGGTGTGAGAACTGAACTGAGGCAATACTGCTGAATTTTCCCTTGTAAAAGAGCAGTTGAAAGTACAGTTTAGCATTTCTGCTTTTGCTTTGCTATCATCAATTTCAGTTCCTGCGTGATATATAAGTGTTGGTACTCTATCTTTTGTGCCATTGGCAGGCTTTACAAGTGACCTGTATTTCTCTGGATTTTGTGCGATGTCTTTCATACAGTTTATGCAAGGGCAGCTGTTGAAAGCTTTCCACATTGTTCCTGTCACAACAATGTGTGTGTCACTGAACATCTCTCCATATCACTATGCTTTGTTTCATACTTGTTATGTAGAAGTCACTTTTTTCTTCAAACATAATTTACCATGACTGTGTACCTGCCTGTTCCACCACTAGTACATAGGGTGAGGCCAGCTGAGTGCCCCTCAGTTTGTTCTCGCATATGTGCAGCCAGTATAGGCTATCCACCAGGTGGCACTACTGCACTCACTCTGCACATTCACTAGCCAATTTTCCACCCTTCCCCATGTGCGTTCAGTTGGTGTAGTATGGTCACTGGCCATAAACACTAAGGCCCGACTGCTTCCACATCAGACGTTTGCCCACCAGTGCATGTGGACACTTGACTGTCACTCAGCAGGCAGTAGAGCTGACACCCTCTGCTAAACACGATGGAGGTTATTGATTCACCATGCACTTGATAAATATGTCAAGTTAGTGTTCAGTCATGTATGAGACATAAATTGAAACTGAGAAAGCAGAAATGTTAAACTCTGTTTTCAAATGTTCCATTACAACAGAAAACCCAGAACTGATGCCCAATTGAATTCTTGTTCCACTGACAACGTGAGTGAAACAAATGTGTCACTCGCACTGAGAAAGAGCTGGAATTAACACTGAAAAAAGCTGCACGGCCCAGTGGAATCCCTATAAGATTCTATAGTGAATTTGTGGATGAGTTAGCCCGTCTTTTAACTATAATGTGCTGTACATCACTTGAATAGAAAACTGTGCTCAGTAGTTGGAAGAAAGTCCATGTCACATCAGTTAACAAGAATGGAAACAGAAGTGTTCCACAAAACTACTGTCCAAGATCCTTGACATCCACTTGTTATGGGCTCTTGAAACATCCCGAGTTCAAAGATAATGAGGTATCAAGAACAGAATGACGTCCTCCACATCAACCAGCATGGATTCCGAAAACATTGATCAATGCTTACAACCAAAAATATGATCGTATAAGGTATCAAGCGAAGTGACTGGACTGATGATGCAACAAGTTATTTTGGATTGGGAGTCAATGGCAGATGTGTTCCAGGGAAGTGTGTTGGGGTCCTTGCTGTTCATATTTCATATCAGTGACCTTTCAGGCAATATTAATTCACAGATGACACAGTTGTCTGTAATGAAATATCATCTAAAAAGCTCAGTAAGATTTCGAAGTTCTGCATAGTCTGACAAAAATGTAGTCATGCACTCCACAACGAAAAAAATGTAGTGCTCTGTAAAGTAATACTTTGTACAGATATGAAATGGTACAGTCCTATAGGCTGAGTGTAGGTAAAGCAGGTGGCTGAATTTCAGTTTATTGCTAGAATGAGACTGCTTGAACATCGCTCATGTGACCATCCTAGAACACTGCTGAAGTGTGTAGGGCCTCAACAAATAAAACTAGCTGCAACAAATAAGACTAACATGGGATATTGAATGTATACAGAGAAGGGCAGCATGAATTATCATAGGTTACTTTGACCTGCGGGAGACTGTTACAGAGACGCTGAAGAAATGGAACTATCTGGCCATAAACTATCCCAACAAAGTCTACTTACAAGTTTCAGGAACTGGCTACGAATATACAACCACCCCTACACATTGCCCCCATAAGGATTGTGAGAAGAAGATCAGGCTAATTACAGCATGCACAGAGGCGTTTAAACAGTCACACTTCTCGCACTCTATATGTGAATGGAATGGGAAGAAGCCTTAATAACTGGTACAGTGGAAAGTTTCCCCAGACATGCACTTCACACCAGTTCACCGAGTGTAGATGTAGGTGTATAGAGTTCCTCCCTTCTTTAACTGTTCTACTGAATATGCATCAGTTAACTATTTTTCTAAACTTGAACCAGTGCTAGATATTTTAATTTCCTCCTTGAGAAGTGACACTAACTGTTTGTTTATTTTACTGAATTTGTGAATCAAATAAGAGGGGTCTATTTGTTGCCATTAGTTGTAATATATTACCATCATGAATGAGCTCCCACACAATCTGTTCTAAGTTATTTTTAGTGAATGCCGATGTCATACACAAGGTCATTTATGTATATTGTGAATAGCAACGGTCCTATGACACTCCCCTGCGTCACACCTGAAATCACTCTCACTTCAGAAGACTTCTCTCCATTGAGAATGACATACTGCGTTTTGTTATCTAGGAACTCTTCAATCCAATCACACAATTGATCTGATAGTCCATATGCTCTTACTTTGTTCATTAAACGACTGTGGGGAACTGCATCGAACGCCTTGCGGAAGTCAAGAAACACAGCATCTACCTGGGAACCCGAGTCTATGGCCCTTTAAGTCTCGTGGACGAATAGCGCGAGCTGGGTTTCACACGACCGTCTTTTTCGAAACCCATGCTGATTCCTACAGAGTAGATTTCTAGTTGCCAGAAAAGTCATTATACTCGAACATAATATGTGTTCCAAAATTCTACAACTGATCGACGTTAGAGATATAGGTCTATAGTTCTGCACATCTGTTCAACGTTCCTTCTTGAAAACGGGGATGACCTGTGCCCTTTTCCAATCCTTTGGAACGCTACGCTCTTCTAGAGACCTACGGTACACCGCTGCAAGAAGGGGGGCAAGTTCCTTCGCGTACTCTGTGTAAAACTGAACTGGTATCCCATCAGGTCCAGCGGCCTTTCCTCTTTTGAGCGATTTTAATTGTTTCTCCATCCCTCTGTCGTCTATTTCGATAGCTACCATTTTGTCATCTGTGCGACAATCTATAGAAGGAACTACAGTGCAGTCTTCCTCTGTGAAACAGCTTTGTAAGAAGACATTTAGTATTTCGGCCTTTAGTCTGTCATCCTCTGTTTCAGTACCATTTTGGTCACAGAGTGTCTGGACATTTTGTTTTGATCCACCTACTACTTTGACATAAGACCAAAATTTCTTAGGATTTTCAGCCAAGTCAGTACATAGAACTTTACTTTTGAATTCATGGAACGCCTCTCGCATAGCCCTCCTGACACTACATTTCGCTTCGCGTAATTTTTGTTTGTCTGCAAGGCTTTGGCTATGTTTATGTTTGCTGTGAAGATGCCTTTGCTTCGGCTGCAGTTTTCTAACTCTGTTGTTGTACCACGGTGGCTCTTTTCCATCTCTTACGATCTTGCTTGGCACATACTCATCTATCGTATATTGTACGATGGTTTTGAACTTTGTCCACTGATCCTCAACACTATCTGTACTTGAGGCAAAACTTTTGTGTTGAGCCGTCAGGTACTCTGAAATCTGCTTTTTGTCACTTTTGCTAAACAGAAATATCTTCCTACCTTTTTTAATATTGCTATTTACGGCTGAAATCATTGATGCCGTAACTGCTTTATGATCGCTGATTCCCTGTTCTGCGTTAACTGTTTCAAATAGTTTGGGTCTGTTTGTCACCAGAAGGTCTAATATGTTATGAGATTTTAATGTTTTACCGGGTTCCTGATATTCACTGTATGCTCGTGAAACGGTCATATGGGAAAATCCCCACTTCATCGCTACCTCGGAGATGCATATCCCTTCGCTCATGTGCTGACTGTAACACCAAGTTCAAACTTGCTTAAATCTTGGTAACCTGCCATTGTAGCAGCAGTAACTGATCCAACAACTGTGCCAGACACTTGTTGTCTATAAAGACATTGCCGACCGCAGTGCCATATTCTGCCAGTTTATATATATCTGTATTTGAATGCGCATGCCTAAACCAGTTTCTTTGGCACTTCAGTGTATGTATGTTAAACAGCATAGGAATAGTTTACAAAATCATCATCTCCTCTACCAACACATTTCTTGAGTCACTCCTTATCCTCCAACGAATCTCCTGTCTATGAGTGTTCATAAAAGCAATTATGAATGTAAATGAATAATTCATATAATATGGCAATCTAAAAACGTACATATGATGTAAATAGTGAAGTGTAGTCAAAATCAGGCATTCCAGTACCTAATAATACATAATTTCCACATAAGAAATAAACAAAACATTAAACATGTACACCGTACCTTCTCAAAGGCAACTTCATTTTATCCTCTTCGGCTTGCAGTCGAAGTTTTTTTGCTCTTTTCATTAGAGTCTCTTTGGTACAAGGCAAGGATGTGGCCAAATGGCTATAAACCTGATGTCTAATATTGCAAGGAAGCTGCTGGCATTTGTACTCCAAGCTTTAACAAAGAAAGTCACTTACTTTAAAACTGTTATAATAAATTTTATGAAATAATAGCAACACAAGCTGAAGAAAAAGGCTCAGAAAAAGCAACAAATAATATCAGGTGATCATGACAGAAACTGGTAAAATGGGCATTTTAGGAAGAATATCATTCTGCCCATGAGTACTAATTTCAGTGTTGTGTGAGGTTCCGATCAGCCAATGGTCATCTTCAGGCAGAGGGCACATTTTCTAAGATATGATAAAAGGTTCCTGTTGCAATGGGAATGTTACATCACTGTTTATAGCCTGTGTATTTTGTCTGACGAACACTGGCTGGTTAAAACTGTTCATGGCATTATGAAATCCTCACGTGGCAGTGTTGAATCAAATACAAAGGGTAAAAGAACAAAAAGGGGCACTCCTAGCCAATGCATCAACAACATCATACATCATTTGTGTCGTAGTATAAACAGTAACTGTATAACTTATCTCCATGTCTAACCACAATCATCATTTAATAGATCTACATAGTCAATAAAATGGGTAAAAATGTCTGCTCTTTACAGCGGCAATTAGGCTACCAGCTTTCTTCATCAAGGGTTATCAGCTATAGTGACAGAAGTACTTTCCAATGGTCCTTCACAGGACCTAGTCAGTGACTTGCGAACATACATGAAACTACAACGTGTATTGTAAGAATAACATTTTCTCAGGTACTATTTTGTTGACCATCTGGCTTCAGGTATAACTCAGCCACATTCACAAGCTGTGACAAATTGCCTTTTGGCTTTTGTATTGAGATCTTCGGTTGACGGTTGTTTAATGATTTTGTGTAGCCGGCATTCCCACAAATCAACCCTGCATTGCTGATGTGGACTGGATTCAAGTTCGCAACCAGAGGTTGTATGTACAGCCCGTGCTAACATTCACAAGGGGCATTTTGCTGGCCATTTTTGCTGTAGCTCCTCCACTGTTACTTGCAATGGCTGTTTGTTGCAGCACAGGAATCTAGCCTATTTGTCTTGAGAACATCTCCTTTTTTCTTGAAACTTTTGTTTGTCTTGTGAATTTCAATGGCTTCCCTGAACAAACAGCCACAATATCCAGAATGTGCATGTTGGTGAATTTTGTTACATAACTGGTCTTGCACAACTCATGCTCTGACACAGTTGATTTCTCATTCCACCACAGACTTTTCCACTGTACATAGTATATGGTATGCTCCTAACATTGCATGAGGATTCCATTTGTCTTCCCCCCAATTGAGACGCACACTGATCTCAGTCAGTTGCACATAACCTTCAAGCTGTGTTTGCACACTATATGGCCGATTCTGTCCACCGCCCTGGAAATGTACAGGGTGGCACAAAAAGAATGTGGATTTGGCTATCATAGTATCAGTGGTGGGAATAGAATGGAAGGGTGGGTGACCTGTTGTGTTGTAGGTAAGAGCATCCAGTTTCAGTAGCAATGGCGCAATGGACCATACCTCATTACGTTTTTGCTGTTGGACATTTCTTCATATCAATACTTGATGGCAACACAATACAGCATTGGAGTACCTCTTTTCGCACAACTGCATGTCACAAAGCAGACATTGTCTGGTCATCCTTGCACGGTGTGAACGCAGGAAAATGTCGATAGAGTACAAGCCACGTTCTTCAAAATCCTCGACACTCCACAAGGAGCAATGCTACAACTCTGGGTTTGTCTCATCACTCACTGCAGTGCATCCTGAATGATGAGTTACATTGTCATCCTTACAAAATTATGATCGTGCAGAAGATTCACAGCCATGATTATGATGAACAGAAACAGTTTTGTTAGAGAATGCTTGATGTTCTAGCTACTGCTGCTGCTGCTGATTATAACGATGAGAGATGAAGTGCACTTTCACTTAGACAGTTACGTGAACAAACAAAACTGTCTGTATTGGGCAGCAGGCAACCCACAAGAAGTGTATCAAAAACCACTGCAAAGTGCAAAAGTGACACTGTGGTGCGAAGTGTTCAATGTGTTAATTACTGGGCCTCTCTCTTTTTAAGGAGGCATTATCAGTGTATGCCACATGTTATGTTGCAATACTACACAATTTCATGTGGTCACAACTGGACACTATAGGGATGAACATGGCAGACACAGGGCTCCAACAGGATGGAGCAACAGCCAAACGGCTAATGATTCCGTGGCAGTTGTTCGAGAAATGCTTCCCCAACACGTGATCTTCTGTTTCAGCGATGTCCACTGGCCAGCACACTCGGCAAACTTGTCATTTTGCGACTTCTTCTTATGGGGTTACCTAAAAAGTAAAGTGTACTGCAACAAACGTCATACACTCAATTACCCGAAAGTTCCAATAGATCAAGAAATTGCTGCTGTTTTACATGACATGTTGACAAAAGTGATGGCAATCTTCAAAGAAAGACTTAATGTGTATTCATGAAGAAGGCCGCTATCTGCCTGATGTTATATTTAAAAATTCATAAATCAGATGCATTACCAATTGTAGTGATGTGAGTACATTTTGTATGTGATCAAAACAGAGCCAATTATACACTACTCGCCATTAAAATTTCTACACCCCGAAGATGACATGCTACAGACGGGAAATTTAACCGACAGGAAGAAGATGCTGTGATATACAAATGATTAGCTTTTCAGAGCATTCACACAAGGTTGACGCCGGTGGTGACACCTACAACGTGCTGACATGAGGAAAGTTTCCTACCGATTTCTCATACACAAACAGCAGCTGACCAGCGTTGCCTGATGAAACGTTGTTGTGATGCCTCGTGTAAGGAGGAGATATACGTACCATCACGTTTCCGACTGATGAAGGTCGGATTGTAGCCTATCGCGATTGCGGTTTATCGTATCGCAACATTGCTGCTTGCATTGGTCGAGAGCCAATGACTGTTAGCACAATATTGAATCAGTGGATTCAGGAGGGGAATACGGAATGCCATGCTGGATCCCAACGGCCTCATATAACTAGCAGTCACGATGGCAGGCATCTTATCTGCATGGCTGTAACGGATCGTGCAGCCACGTCTCGATCCCTGAGTCAACAGACGGGGACGTTTGCAAGACAACAACCATCTGCACGAACAGTTCAACAACATTTGCAGCAGCATGGACTATCAGCTCGGAGACCATGGCTGCGGTTACCCTTGATGCTGCATCACAGATAGGAGCGCCTGTGATGGTGTACTCAACGACGAACCTGGGTGCACGAATGGCAAAACGTCATATTTTTGGATGAATCCAGGTTCTGTTTACAGCATCATGATGGCCACATCCGTGTTTGGCGACATCGGGGTGAACGCACATTGGAAGCGTGTATTAATCATCGCCATACTGGCGTATCACTGGGCGTGATGGTATGGGGTGTCATTGGTTACACGTCTCGCTCAGCTCTTGTTTGCATTGATGGCTCTTTGAACAGTGGACATTACATTTCAGATGTGTTATGACCCGTGGCTCTACCCTTCATTCGATCCCTGCGAAACCCTACATTTCAGCAGGATAATGCATGACCGCATGTTGCAGGTCCTGTACGGGCCTCTCTGGATATAGAAAATGTTCAACTGCTGCTCTGGCCAGCACATTCACCAGATCTCTCATCAACTGAAAACGTCTGGTCAATGGTGGCCGAGCAACTGGCTCATCACAATATGCCAGTCACTACTCTTGATGAGCTGTGGTATCATGTTGAAGCTACATGGGCAGCTGTACCTGTACACGCCATCCAAGCTCTGTTTGACTCAATGCCCAGGCGTATCAAGGCCGTTATTACGGCCAGAGGTGGTTGTTCTGGGTACTGATGTCTCAGGATCTATGCACACAAATTTTGTGAAAATGTAATCACATGTCAGTTCTAGTATAATATATTTGTCCAATGAACACCCGTTTATCATCTGCATTTCTTCTTGGTGCAGCAATTTTAATGGCCAGTGGTGTACTTGTTAGAAAGCCATGTATTCTTTTTGCTCCACCCTTTATTTGGTAGACTAGCTGCACACAACATTTCTTCTGCTGACACGTCACTTTGCCGGTTGGTAAGTTTCATGACACTAATTATAACAGGTGGAGTGCCTATTGTTCCTCAGGACATGTTCCAGGTGTTGCATTTTGCATTAAAGGTGCTGCTGCACACACATTTGTCTTGTGTGCATTACAAGCATATTGGTCATGCCTCTTTCCTGGCTCAGGTGACGATTTGAACGTTTGTGCAGGTATCAGTGAAACTGTGCTGGCGTTTGATACATGCTGTTGCCCAGCTCTCACTAGTCCTCATGATCAGTAAACTTAAAAAGGATAACTTCGATGAGGTGAGTCAAGGACAGCATGGGCAACATGTGGTCTTGCATTACACTGTTTAAAGGTAATGTCGTGGAGACCCCTAGTATGACTGGGCACATCCACAGGCCTCAGCACATCAAAAATGTAATGCCTGCTGTCCAAAAGTTCTAGCTATCCAAACCAGAGTTGATAGTGTTGTGTTTCCAGTAGTATCCCATATCACCACGCCAAATACTTTGCTCGTATGGCAATGATGAATCCAGTCTGGCTCCACTCTTTCTCCTCAAAGCCTCAATGCTTGGAAACATCATGACACTGTATGCAAAACTTGGACTCACCGGAAAAGATGACTTGGTGTCATGTCTATGTTCACTGTTGTTGAGTGGACCACTGTTGGTGCACACCTCTCTCTCTCGCTGCTGATGTGGTGAGAAACCCCAACATTAATTATGGTGCTCCTGATGTCACTGCACTTTGCACTTTCCATGTGGATATCTGCCTTGCTATGTTCAAGCCCATTTCCTACCTCATGGTATGTGACATGGCTGTAAGATATGCATGGTCTACCAAACAGTATGAATGTCCTCTTAGGGATTAAACATGTTGGGTTGTTGAGAACCTATATGGCTTCTAGTATGGCCCTCCTCAACCCTTCAATTCCACATTAATATTATGGTCATAGGATAAAGAGCAATCCAAACAGCAACAGAGCAGAATGACAAACCACAGTCTCACTGTGTATTTCCAACACCACGTACACCTATATCCCTTTCTTCTATACAAAGTATAACATGATCTTGTGGTTTTTGCCTGCAGAATCTTTCCTTACACACAATGTAAAGGGTGTCTGATAAGTCACTCCCTATTTTTAAATTGTTGCAGGTGCTGTATTTTTGAACCAATTTTCTTAGAAGTACTTTTGTTAGAAACAGCACTCCTTGAGATTGTGTTTAGCATCATTTTTTCTTTTGTTTCATTGAATAATGCTGCCTGTGTTGACTGGAAGAATAGGACAGAATAACAGTCCGTTATGAGGTGTGGGGATCTGTGGGATGAGTGGAAAGGTGGTGGAGGACTGAAGAAGGGATCCAAGCAACACTGGGTACAAGAACGGTTAAATATTGCCATTCCAAACTACTAACAACAGAGAATGTCGTCAATGCAAAATGATCAGGAATACCATCAATTTCAGGGACAGCAGAGAATGTGGGCAGAGTTGGTGAAATACTAATGAGGAGCTCTACGAAATAACTGCATTAGCGATGTAATGAAAGTGGTCTTTCGCGTTATGCAGTTGCTGCAATTCTTAACAAAAGATCTCACTTTTATGCTGTTTAACACACATTATGCGCAGCAATCGTTTCCTGATGACTGTGATGTAAGAATGGAGCCTGGAGAAATTTTCTTCGGCTGGAATGATGATTGGCCTGAAATTCTTGAGAACATTCTGTAGACTGATGAGGCAATTTTCCAAATTGGAGGATTTGTAAACAAGCATAACTGCCATTGATGGACAGCCAAAACCCCACATGACTGTGTTGACAAAGCACAGGGGCATGCGAAGATGACGGTATGGTGTCATATCAGGTCATCCGAAGTTGTTGGACCTTTCTTTCAGCGGACCACAATGAATCCGCGATTGGCGCACTAGTAAAGATGAACCAAAAAAATGAAGAAGACTAAATGTGCAAATAGAGGATAGAATGTAAAATTGCCAAAACTAAAAGATGACATACCGAAATGGATTCAAGGATGCCGTCAAAATGGCACGAATTAATACACAAATTATTCAAATAAACACTTGTAAGCTAGTGCTACATCGGAACTTAACAGACTTTAAGGATAGAGTTGGTTGGTGCTATAGTTTTATGAAGCGATCATGGACGTAGCATGTGAACCAAAACCAAAATATCTCGGAAAATGCCCCAGGAGTATGAAGAGAAAATATTATCTTTCCATTACTTTATTACTCAATATCGAAAGAAAACCAGCATGGAACTAAGCCAAATAGTGAATATGAAAGGAATTATTCTGACATTTGATGTGCTGAGTAACAGAATTGTTGCCATGAAATGTGCTAAAACTGTAATTATAAAAATAAGTGGACATGAAAAAATGCACTACACTGTCGTCCTTCACTCAATGGTTGTTTCCAAGTGCAAAACAATGACAAAACCTTCTGAAATATTGCCAGGGGGTAGCGTTCATGTACGAAACAAGGATTGTATCAACAAGGCTGGTATGAAATTACATATTAACAGAGCTTTCTTGAAGAAAAGTTTCTACTTGTGCTAGCTCAGTCTAGGAGGCATTTGAAAAATTCTGTGAAAGAGAAATTGAGACACGGAAATAAAGAGCTTGCTGTTATCCTGGGAGAGCTTACTTCACAACTGAAACAAATGAAACAAGAATGGAACAAATGTACGATGGATGAAACCAAACATGAAACACGTATGATGGATGTAACCAAACACGAAACACTTCACAACTGAAACAAACGAAACAAGAATGGATGTATGATGGATGTAACCAAACATGAATTCATGTCAAAGGGAACTTTAAAACAAGGTACAATCAAAGAAGTATGTCACTGGACAGAACAGCCATGGTCTACAGTGAAGGAAGACATTATTGGTAAATCTTTCAAGTAGTGTGGCATAAGTAATGCTCTCAATGACAGTGATGACCATCTTATATACGAAGAGGACAACAATGACGACAAAGAAGAGGAGGAGGAGGAGGTAGCTCAGATGACTATTTTCAGGAATTGGTTTTATAAACTAAGGACTTTTATTTTGGCCTGGATTTGCAACCTATTAACAAAAAAGACAAACAAAAAATTGCTTGGAAATTAAGGTGCGTCCTATAACCCGTAAAATATGACAATGGAAAAAATCCTGAATTTCTTTGAGCAAAAATTCTGTATCACCGCAAGAAGAAAAGTACGGTACAGCCTTTCTGCCATTCTTCCATAATGTGATATATAGAACTGGTCAACAGGAAAGGGAAGGGTAAACTGGCTGGGCTAATAGCAGGAAATGTAAGGGGGGAGGCACTGCCATGAGTGGTAATATACCAGTTGTCATAGGTGTTGGAGCAACACCTTTTTTAGGATAGGTAGGACAGAATGAAGTCAAGTTCTGAGAGAAGTAAAGATTGAAACAAACCTTCAGCTTGAGAGAGAAATCAAGCAGCATAATCCTGGCACATTGGAATAGCGAACACAAATGTTGGTTAAAAATTTACAGCAATCAGCAGAAATTTTATTTCCACCTGATTTTATCTCGGTAAATGTGAAATGCCAACTATCTTTAGTGCATCAAAATATTCGAGGGCTTAGAAGTATAATTAATGAACTACTTATGTGCACTGATGAATTAGAGTCATCGAACCCAGTTGATATAATCTGCCTCTCTGAACATCATGTTACCACTGGTATTGGCATTACAGAATTTAAGTTAGCCTCTTACTTCTATAGACAAAATATGGAGAAAGGAGGAGTTGCCACATATGTTAAAAACAGTTTTAAATTTAAGAATATTGACATTAATAAATTTCGCTTAGAGCAGCGCTTAGAAGCATGTGCAACAGAGAGAGAATTTCGTAATAGGTCCTTTATAATAGTAACCATATACAGAGCACCTCCAGGAAATTTCAACCTGTTTATAAATGGTCTTGAAGATTTATCATCTCATCTAAAAAAAAAAAAAAAAAAAAAAAAAAAAAAAAAAAAAAAAAAAAAATCACAAAGAACTAGTGGTTGCTGGTGGTTTTAATATAGATGTCCTGAAAAACACTGTCAGTGAACAGATAGAAAAACCCCTCTCTCCTCCCTGATGAAGGAACATTTGTTCCCAAAGCTAGGAACGTAAGTTTTTGGTTCTGTTTTTTGTGTATCTATCGGCTGTACTGAGCTGAGGTAAGTACTGGCCAGCCCCCCTCTCTCTTTGTTAGTATTTGTTTCACATCTTTATATGAGATTTTCCATTAATCATTTAAACCAGTTACATTGTCATTCAGTTTAATTTCTACTGTAAATTTCCCAACTAGGATATACAAATGTTCTAAGGCTGCCATTGATAATATCTTTTTAGACAATTTTAGGCAACTAGGCCACCTTACAAAACCAGTAGTAAATGGGCTACCTGACCATGACATGCAACACCTGACATTAAATTTTGAAAATTTTCAGGGTAAAACATCTATCAGAATTGAGTACAGAAGGCCAATAAAACAGTCCAAAACTGAGAAATTTAGGAGACTGCTCAAAGAAATTAATTGGATGGACATTTACAGCACCCAAGACACAAATGGAAAATTGAAACATTCATTAATAAAGTTAGCACCTTATTTGACAATTTTTTCCCCCTGAAGGTATTTTAAATTAAGCAGAAGTCTAATAAGAAACCATGGATCACATAAGGGATAAAGATATCACGTGAGGCAAAAAGGAAACTATCTGATATGTAGGGACGCCTTTGATACTAGCATTATAGCTCATTACAAAAATTACTGCAAAATATTGAAGAAGGTTATCCAGAAATCTGAACACCTGCCTTATGAGAAGAAGATAAATAATACATCCAGCAATAAAATAAAAACAATATGGGATATAGATAAGTCAGAGACAGGTAGGGCCAGATATGAGAAGGAACAAATAGCTCTGAACATAAATGAAACCCTGGTAACAAACGCATGTTGTATTGCAAACCATTTAAACAAGTATTTTGTCTCTGTTACTGATAGCATGGTGTTGTCAGGTTCAGTAAATAATGCAATGGAATATCTGAGACCAGTGCACACAAGCAATCTCAGTGAAATGGAATTGACACTTACTTCACTCAAAGAAATAGTATCCATCATAAAGTCCTTGAAATCAAAGCATCATAGTGGTTATGATAACATATCAACAAAGTTAATAAAAGAGTGTTCATGTGAGCTTAGTCATATCTTAAGTTATTTGTGTAATCAAACACTTATCACAGGAACATTCCCAGACTGGCTTAAATATGATTAAGTTAACTTCTCCACAAGAAAGGGGACAAAGAAATGCCGTAAAATTACCGACCGATCTCACCTTTGCCAGCTTTTTCAAAAATCTTTGAAAAGGTTATGTTCACGCGTCTACTTGAGCACCTTAGTGAAAATAACTTTCTGTCAAAGTCATAGTTTGGTTTTCTTAAGGGTTCTGATATTGAGAAGGCTATTTACACTAACAGTGAAAATGTCCTTAATTTATTAGACAACAAATTAGAGGCAACTGGCATATTCTGTGACCTGTCAAAGGCTTTTGACTGTGTGAATCACAGCATTCTTTAAAGAAAATTAAAATATTATGGCATCATTGGTAGTGCTGCAAAGTGGTTTCAGTCATACCTTACTAATAGAAAACAAAGGGTGTCATTACGTAACACTTCAGCAGTAGGCAATCAGACATCATCTGACTGGGAAGAAATTACATGTTGTGTTCCCCAAGGTTCCATACTAGGTCCACTACCTTTTCTTGTGTATGTTAATGACCTGTCATCTGTTACATTACCAGATGCCAAGTTTGTCTTATTTGCAGATGATACAAACATTGCAATAAATAGTAAATCAAATATAAATTTAGAAAGGGCAGCTAATCAAATTTTTACTGACATTAGTAAGTCGTTCATTGCCAGTTCACTGTCATTAAACTTTGAAAAGACCCACTATATGCAGTTCAGAGCTTCCAAGAGATTTCCTTCTAGTGTGTGTATAAAATATGACAACATGGAAATAGGAGAAGTTGAGAGTGTAAAATTCTTGGGATTACAACTTGATAATAAATTCAGTTGGGAGCGACATACTAATGAACTGCTAAAGTGCCTAAACAAGTCTGTGTTTGCAATGCGAATGATGTCAGGCATAGGAGGTATAAATATTAAAAAAACTAGCATATTTTGCTTATTTTAACTCCATTAAGTCATATGGTATCATATTTTGGAGTAACTCCACAAACCGAGAAAAAATTTTTAGAGTACAGGAGCATACAATAAGAGAAATGTGTAGTGTAAAAGAACATTATGTCGAAACCTATTCAAAGAATTGGGCATACTAACCACAGCTTCTCAGTATATTTATTCCTTAATGAAGTTTGTTGTAAATAATGCATCTCTTTTTCCAACTAACTGCTTAGGACACAGTATCAATACTAGGAATAAGAACAACATACATGTTGTTGTTGTTGTGGTCGTCAGTCCAGAGACTGGTTTGATGCAGCTCTCCATGCTACTCTATCCTGTGCAAGCTTTTTCATCTCCCAATACCTACTGCAACCTACATCCTTCTGAATCTGCTTAGTGTATTCATCTCTTGGTCTCCCCCTACGATTTTTACCCTCCACGCTGCCCTCCAATACTAAATTGGTGATCCCTTGATGCCTCAGAACATGTCCTACCAACCGATCCCTTCTTCTGGTCAAGTTGTGCCACAAACTTCTCTTCTCCCCAATCCTATTCAATACTTCCTCATTAGTTATGTGATCTACCCATCTAATCTTCAGCATTCTTCTGTAGCACCACATTTCGAAAGCTTCTATTCTCTTCTTGTCCAAACTATTTATCGTCCATGTTTCACTTCCATACATGGCTACACTCCATACGAATACTTTCAGAAATGACTTCCTGACACTTAAATCAATACTGGATGTTAACAAATTTCTCTTCTTCAGAAACGCTTTCCTTGCCATTGCCAGCCTACATTTTATATCCTCTCTACTTCGACCATCATCAGTTATTTTGCTCCCCAAATAGCAAAACTCCTTTACTACTTTAAGTGCCTCATTTCCTAATCTAATTCCCTCAGCATCACCCGACTTAATTCGACTACATTCCATTATCCTTGTTTTGCTTTTGTTGATGTTCATCTTATATCCTCCTTTCAAGACACTGTCCATTCCATTCAACTGCTCTTCCAAGTCCTTTGCTGTCTCTGACAGAATTACAATGTCATCGGCGAACCTCAAAGTTTTTATTTCTTCTCCATGAATTTTAATACCTACTCCGAATTTTTCTTTTGTTTCCTTTACTGCTTGCTCAATATACAGATTGAACAACATCGGGGACAGGCTACAACCCTGTCTTACTCCCTTCCCAACCACTGCTTCCCTTTCATGTCCCTCGACTCTTATAACTGCCATCTGGTTTCTGTACAAATTGTAAATAGCCTTTCGCTCCCTGTATTTTACCCCTGCCACCTTTAGAATTTGAAAGAGAGTATTCCAGTCAACATTGTCAAAAGCTTTCTCTAAGTCTACAAATGCTAGAAACGTAGGTTTGCCTTTCCTTAATCTTTCTTCTAAGATAAGTCGTAAGGTCAGTATTGCCTCACGTGTTCCAGTGTTTCTACGGAATCCAAACTGATCTTCCCCGAGGTTGGCTTCTACTAGTTTTTCCATTCGTCTGTAAAGAATTCGTGTTAGTATTTTGCAGCTGTGACTTATTAAGCTGATAGTTCGGTAATTTTCACATCTGTCAACACCTGCTTTCTTTGGGATTGGAATTATTATATTCTTCTTGAAGTCTGAGGGTATTTCGCCTGTTTCATACATCTTGCTCACCAGATGGTAGAGTTTTGTCAGGACTGGCTCTCCCACGGCCGTCAGTAGTTCCAATGGAATATTGTCTACTCCGGAGGCCTTGTTTCGACTCAGGTCTTTCAGTGCTCTGTCAAACTCTTCACGCAGTATCGTATCTCCCATTTCATCTTCATCTACATCCTTTTCCATTTCCATAATATTGTCCTCAAGTACATCGCCCTTGTATAGACCCTCTATATACTCCTTCCACCTTTCTGCTTTCCCTTCTTTGCTTAGAACTGGGTTTCCATCTGAACTCTTGATATTCATACAAGTCGTTCTCTTATCTCCAAAGATCTCTTTAATTTTCCTGTAGGCGGTATCTATCTTACCCCTAGTGAGATAGGCCTCTACATCCTTACATTTGTCCTCTAGCCATTCCTGCTTAGCCATTTTGCACTTCCTGTCGATCTCATTTTTGAGACGTTTGTATTCCTTTTTGCCTGTTTCACTTACTGCATTTTTATATTTTCTCCTTTCATCAATTAAATTCAATATTTCTTCTGTTACCCAAGGATTTCTACTAGCCCTCGTCTTTATACCTACTTGATCCTCTGCTGCCTTCACTACTTCATCCCTCAAAACTACCCATTCTTCTTCTACTGTATTTATTTCCCCCGTTCCTGTCAATTGCTCCCTTATGCTCTCCCTGAATCTCTGTACAACCTCTGGTTCTTTTAGTTTATCCAGGTCCCATCTCCTTAAATTCCCACCTTTTTGCAGTTTCTTCAGTTTTAATCTACAGGTCATAACCAATAGATTGTGGTCAGAGTCCATATCTGCCCCTGGAAATGTCTTACAATTTAAAACCTGGTTCCTAAATCTCTGTCTTACCATTATATAATCTATCTGATACCTTTTAGTATCTCCAGGGTTCTTCCATGTATACAACCTTCTTTCATGATTCTTAAACCAAGTGTTAGTTATGATTATGTTGTGCTCTGTGCAAAATTCTACCAGGCGGCTTCCTCTTTCATTTCTGTCCCCCAATCCATATTCACCTACTATGTTTCCTTCTCTCCCTTTTCCTACACTCGAATTCCAGTCACCCATGACTATTAAATTTTCGTCTCCCTTCACAATCTGAATAATTTCTTTTATTTCATCATACATAAAGATTTAAAATCACTTACTCTTGCCCAGAAAGGAGTCCAGTATTCAGCAACGCATATTTTCAATAAGTTACCAGCAACCATTAAGAGTTTAGTTTCAGACAAGGCACAATTGAAACATAATTTTAAAGAATTTTTGGTGGCCAACTCCTATTCCATACATGAATTTCTCAACAAGTGCAGTAGACTATTTTAATGAAAATTTATTATCCTTTAATTTTTGACAATACTTGGTTGTAACAGCTGAGTAACTACCTACTATGTGAATGATGGATGTATGGAAAGCAGATTTAAGTCTTAAGTCTGTAAATAGTGGAAGTTTAATTTTAAATCTTGTACATAATCTGACCGTTCTTAACTGAGGATCATTGAAATGAATAATTTACTTTAATTTTTGACAATACGTGGTTGTAATAGCCAAGTAACTAGCTACTGTGTGAATGACGGATTTAATGAAAGCAGACGTAAGTATTAAACCTGTAAATATTAGAAGCTTAATTTTAATTCATGTACATAATTTTACTGTTTATTGACTGAGGATCATTAAAATTAATGAAACTCAAGTTTTTCTAATTACATGTCTGTAATGTGTTATCTGACATGTTCCACACCCAGGCGGATCCCCTCTTTTGTGGGCCTATGGAATGAATAGTTACTCTAAATCTAAATATAATACATTGCACAAACACAGCATAAAGACTGTATACAAACTGACCAAGATCAAACTCTCAGATGTGCACGGGACAAAAGGGACTCATTTGCAATGTTCAGAGTATGCTGCATAGTGTGAACAAGTGGCTCAGTCTACTTTGGAGTGATCAAATAAACCATCAGGACCAGGAGTATTGATCAAAAACTGTTCTGCAGATTCGGACAGGTGGAGGAAACTGTTGTGGCGGGAAATATACCATTTGAGATGACTAAGCAACAAAATTCGCCATCAAACAAGTTCTGGCTGTAGAGAAGAGCTACCATACCAGTTTGTTCAGGGAAGCCACTGAAATTCATAAAAATGAAAGAAATGAGAAAGCTTCAATGGATCATGGATTCACAAGTTGCAGTGAACAACTGTTTCAATAAATGATGGCGGAGCTATAGACAACAACCCCTGCGGACATTTAGTGTGGAGAGTACATATAACCTCTGGCAATGAGCTAGTCTCCAGTCTGCCCCTAACAATGCAAGGCAAACCTTCGAGAATACCACTCCTAGTGCTTCCAGATGTTGGACAGGCATCAACAATTTCACCGTGTGATCCTTACAAGTAACTATATATACTTTGTCAAAATAATTTTTACTTACGCACATAATTGTATTTATATTCTTTATATATAATGCAAGAATATAAATATGTATATACCTGGAAATACATTTTTAAACTAATACAGCAATCACGATTTCTCCATAAAGTAATGTCCGCTGGGTTTGATCATTAGTTGGCCACAGAAACTTTTTCCATTATTTATTACTTCTTTTGGCCAACGTCCTTGCCACAGTGGTAACACTGGTTTCCGTCAGATCACCAAAGTTAAGCGCTGTCAGGCTTGGCTAGCACTTGGATGGGTGACCATCCGGTCTGCCGACCACTGTTGGCAAGCGGACCGCACTCAGCCCCTGTGAGGCCCATTGAGGAGCTACTTGATTGAGAACTAATGGCTCTCGTCGTGAAAACTGACAACGGCCAGGAGATCTGTATGGTGATCACATGTCTCTCCAGATCCACATCCAGAGATGCCCGAGGATGACACGGCGGTTGGTCAGTACTGTTAGGGACTTCTCAGAACTGTTTGGATGGAGACTGCACTAGGTTACATTACTTATTTATTCCTAGTTTCTGCTACCAGTCACTTTCCAACGTGTTCTGTTCATCTTCAGGCGTTTATACGTACATACATACACACAGAAAACTGTTACTTAAAAATAAACAGTCTTAAACTAAATTAATCTAGAACTCTTTTTCCATTGTTTTTTACTGTAGCTGCTGGTGTGGCATTTGGGGGGAAGGAGGGGGTCAGTGTATGGCTAGAAATAGAAATCAGCGATGTCTTCTGTTGGTTTTCTTCCTTGTGGTTGACTATGTATATCACAGCAATTTCATCGTCTTGCTGCTTCACTTGAATCACTGGTGTAATGGCGAAGCTGTTGATTGACATTACACTATTGCACATTATATTTTGTCACTGATGTGCAATAGTGTAATGCCAATCAACAGCTCCGCCATTACACCAGTGATGCAAGTGAAGCAGCAAGATGATACAATTGCTGTGATATACATAGTTAACCACAAGGAAGAAAACCAGAAGACATCATCACTGATTTCGATTTCTAGCCATACACTGCCCCCCCCTCCTTCCCCCCAAATGCCACACCAGCAGCTACAGTAAAAAACAATGGGCAAGGAGTTCTAGATTAATCTAGTTTAAGACTGTTTATTTTTTAGTAACATTTCTCTGTATGTATGTATATATGTATGTATGTATGTATGTATAAACGCCTGAAGATGAACAGAACATGTTCGAAACGTGTTGTGTTATGTTAGTTTAAGCATAAAATAAGAAGTGACTGGTAGCAGAAACTTGAAATAAATAATTATCCTACACAGTCACAGTGCACAAACTTAGCCATTATGGCTGAAAATAATTAAGATTACATTACTTCTTTCACCACTGATGTTGTTCGAATATGTGAAAAACACCAAGTCACACTGCATTTTGGGGCCTATGTTAAATTGTAGATCTGCTTATAATTGGCTGAGTAAGTCAGATCAAACATGAGAGGAAGGAGAAGGGCATACAATGTACAATCAGATGATTTTAAGCAAGTACTGATTTGCTGAAACTGACATTTGTGTTGAAGAATAACTTTATTTATAAATACACACTGATATGTTCAGCTCTTTCAACTTGCATCTTTCCCCTCCCAGAGCGGTATGAAACAGCTCAAATTCTCCTCAGTCCCAGCACCCTTAAAGCAAAGTGGTATGTAGGTGATATTCTAGGCCATGTTTTGTTGCCCTCCATGACAGGACATCCTAGGCTTACATTTCAGCAAGAGAATGTCCACCTACACGTGGTGAGAGTTTCTACTGCTTGTCTTCATGCTTGGATGTTTGGAGCATTATGAGCACGGTCCTCCAACCAGCTCCGTATTTTGACAATCTAAGGCACCAATTGGACAGAAGTTGGTGCAATATCTCTCAAGGAGAACATCAGACAACTCTATCAATCAGTGGCAAGCCAAGTAACTGCTTGCTTAAGAACCAGAGGTGGACCAGCACCATACTGCTTGCCCAATTTAAGAGGCTTTCTCTCTTTAATAAATCATCCAATTTTTCTGAAATTATAATCATTTGTTTGTCTGTAGATTTACAGCAAATCTACCAATTTCTATACCAATTTGGTAACTCCTTCATGGTGCACTCCCCACCCCACCCCTATCCCTTTTTTTAGTGTATTCTGGGAGCATAATATTCAAATGTATTTGATTAATACAATTTCATCCACAATGGGAAGGATTAAATCATGTATTTTAAATTAATACTTTTCTTGACCATCTCAACTGCATATTTATTTTTATGAAGACTTGTTTTGATCAATACTCGATTATCTTCAGATCCACGTAGATCTATGCAGCCCGTCATATCTACACAAGAAACACACATTATTAAGCCACAGATGAAATTCTCCAACTATGCTGCACTCTTATATCTAAAATACAGTATTTTCAGTTACAACTGTAATTTCATTTAATAACACTTAGGATTTTTTTTTAGACTATAGCTTGACATATCTAGTTGAACAACAGCAATATGCCTTGCTATATAGCAAGCACAGGAATGATTATAACTGTACTTTCAGTACAACAAAGAGTGAGAGAGTAAAGATCAGTAAAATGTTGTCCTCCATGCCATGCACATAATGTGATTTGGCTGCAAAGAGGGACACTTTGTTTAATTCAGGCCCAAATTATAAAACTGATAGCTCTCAGCACAAAGAAGGGTCTTTTCGATCACAGTGGATGTATCAAGTAAACTGCTTACCTTAAAACCATCTGATTTACTTCTGCAGAGAAAAATTTGCACTTTCCATCAGCAGTGAGGGCAGCAATCTTCAGATCTCCTATAAGTTCCTTCATGTCTTCAGATAAGTTCTCTGGTAATTTTTCTTCAGTCTTTTCTTTTTGCTCCTCCTTGTCCTTATCTATAATGTCTGTCTCGGCACAAGCAAGGTCTGCTTCGACATCCTGACTGGCATCTGAATCACTTGACATTACAGATGCTGAAGCAGACCTGGATACTGAGCTAGCACTGTCTTTACTTACTTCATCGTCACCGCGTGCCGCACTTACAACTGACTCTATTACGTCAGTTATTGTGTTGGACTGCACCTTAGGAGCTGGCAATACACTGGGCTTCTTTGGTTCCACAGCCAGCTGTTTAGAGTCGACAATGACATTTCTTGATTCAGCTTTCTTTATCTCTGGAACTGTGGGTTTGGGTTCTGTTTCAGGTTCTGGAACTGAAAATTCAGCTTTGTTTCAATTTCAAATTGAAACCCTGGATGTTAAATTTTGAGGTTATAATTTACAAAAGTTGCTTCAAAGCTACAATACTAACTAGTAATGATGGAAAATAATATTCCATGATAAAAACTCTTATTGCAAGACCACAGTAAAAATAAGATTACACGTTATGTTTAGGTTTATGGAAAAGTTATCCAAACATAAAATGACTTCATACCTGGAGGAACTGTAGGCTCCAGATACTCTCTCTTTTCTTTTAATAATTCTTTCACTGTTGGTGACTTCCTCTTTATTAAATCAATAGCTCGTTTTCTTTTCTTTTTCAAAATATCTCTATCATGTGATGCATATTTTTGTTTCTTCAGTAAATCAGATTTTCCAACCATTAATTTTGGTTTCTGCAACAGGGTAAATTCTTAATGCAATGTAGTTCAGGACTGCAAACACGTAGCAGTAATTTAAATCATTAAAGGAATAATAAGTTACATAACATGACAGTAGCACGCATAGATATTATAAGCCTTTAAATTAATGTAACAGAACCTTGCACACCTGTTTTCTTCCTACTACAAGTTGTCTGTGCCATATACACTTGTTTAAATATTTTGAATGATAGAAATGTGAAGTTCTATGTGTGTAATGTAAAAGTCACATAAGAATGACATGGACTCTGATAACACAATTAAGAATTAATGCATATTGTTTAGTACATATCCAGCTCAGAAAAACTGATTTCAAAAGCTTACAACATACCAGTGATAAAATTATAAAACAATCAGTTTTATTATGGGCCCTTTCCACAATATGAATGAATGACTGAAATGATAAAGCTAAGAACAACTGTACAAATCCGTATTGTGGGTACAAAAAACATGTAAAACATGTAGAAATGACAGACAACAGAAGGAATTTGAAGCAGAAAATCAAAATATGTAACTTCACTACAGCATTTTTTAAGTGTTCCATTATCATTTACCAACAGCCACTGACTGTGAAACACAAACTATGCACTACAAAGAGAAGAAATAGCAACTGAAGAATTTGATACAGACCATACATACTTTCTTGCAAATGTGCTTTTTGTTACACAGATACAAGCAGTTGTGGAGAAGATCATGCAAACTTTGACTCATAAATAAAGATGTATGAAGTAACACATTTGACATGAAAAGGAATGTCTACTTACCAGCTTCAAAAAACAAAAGGGACATTCTGTTTAGTACTGATGGATACTAATATCACACAACTAGGGTCAGAGATAAGTACGTTCTTTGTTACAGGAAGTGTGAGGTATAAAAGAGGAAGGAGTGACCGATAAATGTGCTAGAAGAGAGGAAAAGTAACAAGAAATGTTTGGAGTAAGCAGGGTACAAAGCACAGGAAAGGATGCTAGTAACAGAGCACTGTACTCCAAATGAACAACCACCAACACCAGTGACATTCGATATCCCATGGCTGAACATTTTATGGAACATAACACTAGGGACCTGGGTACTCATTACACCACTGAAGTTACTTGAATATTGTCATCTGATGCAAGGTTTGAAGAATCTTGAGTGTGGGAGTGGCTCTGTCAACACCTAATTAATTTACAATGTATATCTTGCCTGAACTTATGCTAAATCTACCAGAAGTCTTATACTTTAATTTTAGATGCTGATCCACTGTTATTTCTCACTCTTCACCAGCACTTTTTCTCTCTACTGAATCAGAATACAGTGTGGCATTTCATTTTCTATGGTGTCTGTGCAACTTTCTTCTTTCAGTGTTTGCCTTTCCATGACAAGGAACTATTATAAACTTACAAACAATTATTACCCAGTGGGAGAGAAATGAAATGGCAGTCCTAAAAGAAATTAAACAGAAGACAATCCAAAGATCAGAGGAACAACTGACAGGTTAACTTCCTCCGATACCCTGGGACAATGCGACCCAGTTATCTCTTGGTAGTGATTCAACTGTAATTACCTTCCTCCGATACCCTGGGACAATGCGACCCAGTTATCTCTTGGTAGTGATTCAACTGTAATTTTCACATTTTTCAGTTGGCTCTGAACCACTTTTTCCTCCTCCTCCTCCTCCTCCCTTTTTTTACAGCTGATGAATGTGTTAAAGTTTTATAAGGTCTCAAATTCCACAAAGCTTACTACAATTTTACACATTATGCAGTTTACAACAGTGGTAATCTGAGAGTTAGCTTTAATTTGTGATACAAGGATAGCCACAAACTACAATTTCATTTATTCACATATCAGAAACAGTAACTACACTAACAGAATGAAATTTCACTCTGCACAGAGAGTGGCAGATAAAAACTGTGTGCTGGGCCGAGACTTGAACTCTGCACCTTTGCCTTTCGTGGGTTCGAGCCTCGGTCCAGCACACGGTTTTGATCTGTCAGGAAGTTTCTGTAAGTACACTTACCCATAGTACTGTCTCAATCACATCTAATCTAAATTAATGTAATATGTTGACAACTTCCTGCAAGAATTCAGATTAATGGAATTTTGCAAACAAGTTTTAGTACACAAAGTAAAAGATGCATCCAGAAAGTAAGTTTTGATGACCAAAAGAGAGAGAGAGAGAGAGAGAGAGAGAGAGAGAGAGAGAGAGAGAGAGAGAGAGAGAAATATTTCCAGAATGCGATTTTCACTCTGCAGTGGAGTGTGCACTGATATGAAACTTCCTGGCAGATTAAAACTGTGTGCAGGACCAAGACTAACTCGGGACCTTTGCCTTTAACGGGCAAGCAACAGCGATTGAGACATCTGGGGACACTGATGAGAGAGTTCTGAAATTGTGAAGTGTCGGATTCTGAAAAATTTCTTGTCACACATTTTCCATCAGTTATGGTGTCACCACAGACAGTTGGTCATACCGGTCTTCATCGTGAATAATGGTTCAACCTTCAGCAAATTGCCTGCACCATTGTCTGATCCTACTGTCGCTCATAATGTCGTGTCTATACACGTCACAGATGGCAATGGATCTTTGCAGGAGACTGCGTCTGAGTTTGCAAAAATCATAACTGCACCAACCTCACAGTTGGCCATTGCATCCTAGCACTGTGCAGTGACCACTACCGTCACAAGACTGAAACTGCACTTACGAGGTGCATTCAAGTTCTAAGGCCTCCGATTTTTTTTCTAGTTAACTACTCACCTGAAATCAATGACACTGGCGTTACTTCTCGCCTTAATCGCCCTGCAGACATACACATTTTTCACAACGCTGACGCCATGATTCCATGGCAGCGGCGAAGGCTTCTTTAGGAGTCTGTTTTGACCACTGGAAAATCGCTGAGGCAATAGCAGCACGGCTGGTGAATGTGCGGCCACAGAGAGCGTCTTTCATTGTTGGAAAAAGCCAAAAGTCACTAGGAGCCAGGTCAGGTGAGTAGGGAGCATGAGGAATCACTTCAAAGTTGTTATCACAAAGAAACTGTTGCGTAACGTTAGCTCGATGTGCGGGTGCGTTGTCTTGGTGAAACAGCACACGCGCAGCCCTTCCTGGACGTTTTTGTTGCAGTGCAGGAAGGAATTTTTTGTTCTTCAAAACATTTTCGTAGGATGCACCTGTTACCGTAGTGCCCTTTGGAACGCAATGGGTAAGGATTACGCCCTCACTGTCCCAGAACATGGACACCATCATTTTTTCAGCACTGGTGGTTACCCGAAATTTTTTTGGTGGCAGTGAATCCGTGTGCTTCCATTGAGGTGATTGGCGCTTTGTTTCTGGATTGAAAAATGGCATCCACGTCTCATCCATTGTCACAACCGACGAAAAGAAAGTCCCATTCATGCTGTCATTGCGCATCAACATTGCTTGGCAACATGCCACACGGGCAGCCATGTGGTCGTCCGTCAGCATTTGTGGCACCCACCTAGATGACACTTTTCGCATTTTCAGGTCATCATGCAGGATTGTGTGCACAGAACCCACAGAAATGCCAACTCTGGAGGCGATCTGTTCAACAGTCATTCGGCAATCCCCCAAAACAATTCTCTCCACTTTCTCGATCATGTCATCAGACCGGCTTGTGCGAGCCTGAGGTTGTTTCGGTTTGTTGTCACATGATGTTCTGCCTTCATTAAACTGTCGCACCCACAAACACACTTTCGACACATCCATAACTCCATCACCACATGTCTCCTTCAACTGTCGATGAATTTCAATTGGTTTCACACCACGCAAATTCAGAAAACGAATGATTGCACGCTGTTCAAGTAAGGAAAACGTCGCCATTTTAAGTATTTAAAACAGTTCTCATTCTCACCGCTGGTGGTAAAATTCCATCTGCCGTACAGTGCTGCCATCTCTGGGACGTATTGACAATGAACGCGGCCTCATTTTAAAACAATGCGCATGTTTCTATCGCTTTCCAGTCCAGAGAAAAAAAAAAAAAAAAAACAAAAAACGGAGGCCTTAGAACTTGAATGCACCTCGTACCTGCTTTTTATGCTTACACATTTCTAACTGACTACTCATGCAATCACTGAACACAATCAGAACTTACTGGATGCACCTCATAAACCACTGAAGAGGGTTTCTCCTGCCAAGTAAGGTTACCTAGTGCTTGTGGACGAGTCCTTCTGCAGTTCTACGAAGAGCCTATGTTGACTGGAGTGGGTGATAGGAACGATCTGCTGAAGAGCGAGAGGGAAGGCTGGATAATGGCAGCTGAGAAGTGGAAGGAAGAGGTACCAGGATGTGACAATGTTGAGTTTGTCTGGCAGGGGGAGTTGTGCACGAAGGAGTGGACTGGGAGGGGGAGTGCAAGATAATGGATGTTGGTGTCATGGGTCACACACAGAAGGCTTACAAGATCAAAGGATTGGTTCTGAGGCTAACTCCCTTCTATATGACTTAGAGAATCTGGTACTGGGGAAAAGATCCAGATGGTGTGAACTGTGAAGCAGCCATTTCAAGTCAAGTATGTTGCAGTTACTGTGTGTTCTGCCACTGGATGGTCAACCCTGCTCTTGGCCACAGTTTTTGGAGCTATCCACTCACATCCAGAGCTGGTTGGTGCTCATGACCATATAAAATGCTATACCATACAGTAAACTGCAGTAAAACTGATACCTGACTTGACTGCTTTCACATGTGGCCCCGTCTCCAATACTATAGGATAAGCCTGCAGTGGAACTGCAGTATAATGTGCTGGGTGGACGTAGTGTACAGGTCTTGCACATGGGTCTTCCACAGGGTACAAATCTTGTGCCAAGAGGTTGGGAGTGAGCATACGGATGGACTAGGATATTGTGTAGACTGGGTGAGCAATGGAATACCACTTTAGGAAAGGTGGAAAAGGTTGTGGGTAGGATGTTCTGCATTTTTGGGCACAATGATAAGTACTACTAAAACTACTACTTGCTCCTTTGCAGCTGGTTCTTGGGGACAGTTTATGAGAACAACATGCTTGATCTCAATGGCTGCTTCACAACCTGTGAAATATTGATACTTTCCCTCAATACATGCTTCTCTGAATTATGTACATACATGGTGATTAAAATTATACTTATAGTTTCAAAACATAGTAAAAGAAATGAAACACCGCCCCGAATCACATCAAAATTTGAACGGAATATTATCGAAGAGGGGGGAAGCGTTACAAAAAAGAAAGACATATTTCATCACTAAATGGCACTGTAATCAGCAGAATATGCAATATAAAAGACGAGGGGAGCAGAGCTGTTCCTCAGTTTGAGTCTCAGATACTCAGCATTATTGTCTCAATGCAGGATGATGCACTGATGGTAAAGCTCTTTTACAAAAACAGTGACCGTGCACCAGCAGCTCTGCAGAAGTTACAGACACTCGAGGGTATGAAAAAGGGCACTGATTCGGTGACTGCCAAGGGTCTGGAAGACATGCCTGTGAGTATGGTGCATAAAATTTTACAAAACATCCTAATTGCCATTCATACAAAATTACCCAAGTTCAGGATTTCCTTCAAGCTGACCTGCCAGTAAGACAAACGTTTGCTCTAGAATTTCTTGCTTGCATGTAAGCTGACAATGAATGGCCGTGGAACATTTCGTGGACAGACAAAGCCTTTTTCCACTTTCAACGATATGTCAGTAAACAGAATGGCAGAATGTAGACAATGGACAATCTGTTTGCACATCAACTGGTACCATTTCATTCTGCAAAGGTAACAGAGTGGGGCAGGCTGAAGGCACTGTTTATCATAGGGCCATATTTTTTGAGGAGACAGATCTTACAGGTCCTGTTACCTGTACCGTCACTGGTAAACGCTATGAGAGCCTTTTGTGCACCAACGTCAACTCAACACAACAGTGTGCGTGTGTGGGTGGGATAATTTTCATTTGAGATGGTGCTTTCTCTGCACATTGTACAGGCAGAGAAGCATACGCTGCAGAGGCATTTTGGAAATTCAAGAATTTTATGCTGGCATTTGCCTACAGTCTGGCCATCTAGATCATCTGATCTGAATCTTTACAACTTCTGGCTTTGGGTTATCTGTAACACACTGTGTTCACTGCTCCAATTACAAATGTAGCTGATCTGAAGGCTCACATTGTGGCTGGTGGAGGTGGTAAAGGCTTATGCCCTCACACACAGTGTGCAAGCAGAGTTTGAAATCTGCAACACTGTTCCCCGAGTTGACTGGGATCCTTTGGTTTAGAGCTGAGAGAAGGGTCTCTACCAAAAGCTTCATCAACTCTGTGATGGTCCTGGCTGCAGATTTCTAGACAGCTATTTTGCTAACAGAGTACTTGTGGAGTGCACACGGGAGTTTTTTGGGCCGGGTGGTAGTTTGAGGTACTTCAATGAACACTCGCCAGTGGATCCGCAGATCGGGACTCAAAACTGTGTTCAGAGTAAAGACACTTCAATTGCCAAATATTATCAGTAAATTGTTGAAGTATTCTTAACACAGTTCCTGAATTTACTTGACCTCCAGCAAAGTTTCCATGCTCAAATTATTCTTGGGACTGAGAGCTGACTACAAACCAAGGTAGAAAGCTCCGAGATATTTAGCGAGTCATGGAATGTTAATGGGAAGGACAGTTTAGACGCTATAGGAGAGGGAGTGTTCGTTGTGATTGACAAAAATATTGTCCGTATTTAGGTTGAAACTGAGTGCAACAGCGAAGTTATCTGGTCACTCACAACAAGTCTAGGTGAGACCAAGTTAATTGCTGGATGTTTTTACCAGCCACTTGATTCTGCCGTGGCAGTTGTAGGGTCATTCAAAGGTCTACAGTTGGTAGTGCGCAGATCCCAAAACATGCAATACAGGTTGGAAGTGACTAACATATCTAATATACACTGAGATGTCTATGGATTCACTGAAGGGGGAGGGGGAGGGGGGGGGGGGCAGACAGACAGTCTTACAATGTAAAACTTCCGGGCAGATTAAAACTGTACACCAGACCGAGACTCACAACTCGGGACCTTTACATTTTCCAGGCAAGTGCTCAGTTGGTACAGCAAATGGCCACGAAAGGCAAAGGGCACCAAGTTTGAGTCTCTGTCTGGCACACAGTTTTAAGCTGCTAGTAAGTTTCACAGCACTGCAAACTCCACTGCAGAGTGAAAATTTCATTCTGGAGTTTTCCAAAGCACTTTTGACACATCTCAGAAAACTGTCTTGATCATCTACCTTGGTAACCCACATGCAATAGAAATATCTTAGACCTTGTAGCTACAAACAGTCCAGATCTTATCAGTGGTGTCAGTATAGAGATCGGAATTAGTGATCACAATATCATAGTGACTAAGGTTATGAAAGTTAGGAAATTAGTAAAGAAGGCTAAGAGAGTGTTTCTGCTAGACACAGCAGATTAGCAATTGTTAGCAACTCGCTTAGAAAGTCAACTGCAACCATTTAGTTCGAGTATGATACACAGAAAAATTATAGGCAAAGTTTAAACAGATTTTAAATTGTGCTGTGGACAACTATTTGCCTAGTAAATGAATTAAAGACAGGAAAGACCCACTGTGGTTTAGCAACAAAATTCGTTAAATGCTCAGGATGCAAAGGATGCTCATTCTTGGTAATAAGAGAGTGCCCTCAATCCATGACACTCTTTGGAGAATGTTCGGAATTTAAAACGTGATACTGGTACAAAGCCCTGTGATCAAGACTTTTATGTCACCACATCTTTCCACCATTTGCCATTAAATAATGACTGTTAAAATTTTTACAACACAAAAATTTGAACTAGCTGCCTCCGAGTTGAGGAATCCCACAAGGTCATGCAACAGTGGCCGTCACCTATGGACGCAGCCAAAACTCACATGGTCTATCAATCATAGTAATATTTCATTTGTATTGCAACAGCCAGTACATAATTTTAAAAAGGTGGTAAGCATAAGTGGTTTTTTAGCTACACAGAAAATTCACGTATCTACATGAACCACCAATCATGTGCATTATCACTGGTCATGACTGCAAAATACTATACAAATTATTTACAGAAGAATAGAAAAAAACTGGTAGAAGCTGACCTCAAGGAAGATCAGCCTGGGTTCCAGAGAAATGCAGGAACATGTGAAGCGATACTGACCCTGCAATTTCTCTTAGAAGATAGGTGCTCTGGACAACTATATGCCTAGTAAATGAATTAAGGACAGGAAAGACCCACTGTGGTTTAGCAACAAAATTCGTTAAATGCTGAGGAAGCAAATGCTGTTCACTCTTGGTAATCACCACAATACGAAACTTAAAGCTGATTTTTTCAAATCTTTGGTTTGCCTAATCAAGAAAGTAAAGCTGTTACCAACCCAGGGATAGATTTAATACCATAACCATAGTGACTCAAGTGATTTGGTATTGTCTTGACTTGCTTGGAGAACCATCCCAATCAACTAACAAAATATATTCCTTAACATTCTACATTTTTCGCAAACACAAAAGATCAAAAAAAAGTTTTAGTACTGGTTGCTGATAGGAGGCCAAAAGCAATTCATTATTTAATTGTTGCTAAATCTACAAACTTAAGTGAGTCATGCAAGCACTGTTCACAAATTTCATTTTCAGTGTAGTTAAAACATATCAAACACACTGACAATATTACAGACACCATTGAGAAAGGATAGACGTTTCAGGGGTATGGGGAACAGCACCATAGAAATTTTGCTGCAAGTTGTGCATTGTACAGTATGGTATAGTGGTTACAGTCACTACCCAGCGAAGACAGAGAGATGGGGGAGCAGACGGAGATGATCAGAAAGACAGAGGGCGGAGAGGAAGAGGAAAAGGGGGAGGGGGGGAAGAGAGAGGGGGGGAGAGAGAGAGAGGGGGGGGGGGTCGACAGAGGTAGTGAGGAAGAGCAAACAACAGACAGACATAGATGGAGGAGGAGGAAGAAGGAGGAGATGAAAAGAGATAGGGGTGGATGAGACCCACAGAGAAGTAGGAGAAGGACAACACAGAAAAAGTGAAGGGAGGTGGAGGAAGTGAAAAGAGAGGAGGGTGGGTGGAGGAAGTGAAAAGAGAGGGAGGTGGGTGGAGGAAGTGAAAAGAGAAGGGGATGGGTGGAGGAAATGAAAAGAGAGGGGGTTAAGTGGAGGAGATGGACAGAGAGATGAGGGGAGGCAGATGTGTGTGCAATGTATATGCTGTATGTATGTGAAGCATTGTACTGTATTGTAAATAAAATTGTGTGAATTTTACCCATGGAACTGTATGGCTATGTCTGTAGCACTAAGGTCCACTTAGTATCCTAAGCATGTAAGCATGTATCACTGGCCAAGTCTCCAACCAAGTGTCAGACATTATGTAAGCCACTCTACAGAAAGCCTGTGCTTCAGGCAATCCCAGAAAATCTGGTACCAATTCCTCCTTCAGTTCCTCCATTTCACGGGATTGGAATTAACCTCTTGGGAAGATTTTCCAAGTCTACAAATGGGAATAACCAGATTGTGTTACTCACTCCTTCAACCATTATTTTCTCAATAAGCTATACAGATTTCCAAAGCTCCAAAAATCAGGTTGTTTCTTGTAGAAGACACAATTTTGCAGTGCATTGCACCACATGTAGCGATATCTGATAGTGGAGAAGTGTTTCAATCAAGGCTGTAATCTCACAATTCAACACTGTCCACAGAATGACAACTGCCTACCAGTCACAGACTAATGGTCTCATGGGACATTATAATAAGACACTGACGGCAATGCTCTTATGTTCGTTGACAATGAACAGAGAGACTGAGATACAATACTGCCTGTTGGGGCATTCACATACAATGCAGCACAACATGACACTACAGGTTTCATGCTGTCTTTCCTGATGCCTGATCATGAGGCTGAAACAACAACGGGTACTTTGTTTCCATTTAAATATGATTATTCTTAGATGATTACATTAAACAGTCCATAACTGGTACTGAAGACAGCTAACACAGATCTGGACCATGGATGTCCAGAGAAAGGACAGCCAAAGTTAAATTCCAAACCCCACCTTTTAAGCTTTAGCCCAGGAAACCTAGTAGAAATTTTTACACCTGTGCCGAAGTACAAGCTATCTGAAAAGTTATTGAAGTGCAACTCTTAGGCATGCCAAATCCTACATCAATCTTTAAACTGTTCTAAGTATAAAATAATATAATCTATAATTATGTAACTCCCTCTTCCTATTTTGTTTACAAGCAGAGTGTGGGGAAAAAACCAATCTTATGTATCTTAATCTTCACTTATTCTTAGGGACTCGCTACATGTATATAATGGAGATATTGAAACACCAGTTTCTGAAATTGTCTCTGTAGTTTTTTGTGAGAAGAATGACATTTCTTCTAAAGGTTTTGATTTTAGGGTCCCTGGGCACCTCTATAATACACTGGCTGAAATCTTTTACCTACCACTGATTTTGACATATTGAATTCTCCTAAGTGTGTAAGCATTACTGAAGAGTAAATGAAGCAAGAGATTAGTAGCTGCAGCATTTTCCCAGTAAATCTTAATCGGCTACTTCGTTTCCTATTGCTCATTGTGTATCTGTCACTCCTCATCACTTGGTAAAATTACTCCAGAGTATTTAATTGCACATTAGTGGTAGATAATTACCACTTTATTCAGAAGTTGAACTGTTCCATCTACTTGTATTATCAAGCATTTGTCAATATTCAAAGGAAGGAGCACTTCGCTGCACCAGGTGAACATTCTGTTATACTTGTTTTAAATTTCACTGCAGTACTGAATAATGAAACTGTCCTGTACACAGTTAAAAACACATTGCAAGTGATTCCCACCCTCTCTTTAATAATGTCATTTATATATAGGATTGTCCCATAATCCTCTTCCCTGTTTCAGGCGCTCTGTATTTTTCAGTACAATTGGTCTCTCAATATTGCCTGGGATAACACAAACGAGATGTGGGTGCTTTTCAGACTACAAAAGAGAAGAAATCATTATTGTCAACAATAGCTTGATGTCTGGAATCTGTATGAACCCACAAAGTGATCACTGATATGAAAAACATGCTGCTACAACAGGTGGTGCACACACAGATCAGAACCAAATTCTGTATATGGAGGAAACAGTCCAATCAATAATAGATCTTTCTTGGCTCATTTGAGACAGTAGGCAGGATATGTGTAGGCAAGTTCAAATCCAGAGCACATGTTATTGCAGGTAGGTGTGTATCTTTGCTACTCAAATCCCTGACTTATCACAGCACATACATTATTCACTGTCTCAGAATGTATTTAATACTGCTCTATAACAAAGTGTCTCAGAACACAATGTCTGTACGACAAACTTTATCTGAACAGGTAACGACCAAGAGATATGTTTAGTAGAGTGGAATGACATCTGTCTGAAAATGTGTCACTGAGGGGACAGCCTATTAGACACCATCCAGTCAAGTATAATCATATTTAAGAGGTTGTGATGACTGCTGTTTGACACAACACCCATTAGCATTTAGACACACAGACGACAGCCCAAGGATAGCCAGACTTCTGTTATAAAGATACAGCACAATTACTGGTTTCCATATGTAGCACTCAAAATTATATCAGGAGTACAATAGTCATTCTTTTTGGTAGTGGGTAATGTTAATGGATCTTATACAATATGCAAAATCCTACACTATTGTTGAACTGCAACATGATATATACTAAAATGGAAGTATCAGTCATCATAACATGCAGTACTGAAATGTGACTAACGTCTCACTGGATGTACGAGTTATCTGCAGGGTGTGGTTTCAACATGATGATGCTTCACTACCATATTAGCAGTAGCTGCATCGAATTATCTCCATGCCATGTACTGTGGCAAATGAATAGGAAGGAGATAATATGATGTCCTCTGGTCCTCCTGATCTTTGGAACTTAACGTAATCAAAATTGACAGTCAGGTGGTAACACTGAATCACCTTTAACTTCGGAATTTCTTAATATTCTAATGGAATGTAATGAAGGTATGGCAATAATTTTTACTTTCTCCATTAAACTAACATCAAGTATATCAATGTATAGTTTCTCAATTGGTGGTAGTACAGGTATTGCTCCTCAAAACACACAAATTCCAGACAAAGTGGTAATTAATACTCATTGCCAAGCCCAGCCTAACATCCACATCTACACCTACACAAGAACTCACAAAGCACCCCAGTCCAATAACCTATTCTGAATTCAGCTTGATTCTTAGCCTGATTAAAATTAAAGTTTCGTTTTTAGTTCAGTTGGTAATGACATCAGTGAATATCTTTTACACTAAGGAGATGCTGTTAAGTATAGTTTTCTTGTCCTGACTGTCTCCTTTCTTGTATAATGGAGCAAGTACATAGCACTCTTCCCATGTTAGGGAATTCTCCCCCTTCACGGTCATTCTGAAAATAATTTTGAAAGTTTCTTTTGTACTACGGTTCCTTTTATCTTAAACATTCCTACTGACACACCATCTCCGAGTACCTTTCCTTCCTATATACATTAAATGGCACTGTACACTTCATTTAGCATTATCGCTAGAAAGTGTTTATTAACTATCCATGTTTCTAACTTATCTCTTGAACTATACAAACTTTTACACGCGTTTGTACCATTCTCTCTGTTGGTACTGTTCTATCCTAACTTATGAACTGTTATGTTAATCCAACAGAAGTTTCTGTTTTGTTTTCTTCATAGGTCTATTGTTTTAAATAGTGTTCTCTTATTAAATTTCCGCTGTATCCTGTCACATTCTCTCTAAGATATTTCTAAATAATTTTGAGTAATTTGGCATATTCTGTCACATTCCTATTACCTTTTGCTTGAAATTCTCACCTTTTTACTACAGCCATGTTGTTCCACTTTCTTCCCTTTTGCTTTTTTCTATCTGCACGATCTTTTGCAGTTTCCTTAGGCACCTATGATAAATAATCGTCTCTTTGGTCTATGCTCATATAACCTGCATTTAACAATATGTCGAAAGGGTTGCTTAATTTAATCTGATATATATCTCCAAATTGTTCAATAACTTATGGTAATCTACATATCTCACTTCCTGCCTGATACGTCTGTTCCTTTCTAGCTTTGCGTTTATGTGTACCCTGGATGTAATGAGTGTGATCACTTTCAATACAAACATGTTTTAGGATACTCACATCCCGAATATTATCTTTATTTCACAGAACATGGTAATTTCATTTTTAGTTCAATTCAACATAATTTTACAATTGTTTTATTCAGGATGAATGTGTTAAGGAAATGCTTTTCTCAGAAAATTTCACAAATGTATAACATTCTTCATTTCTGTTATAACTGAAGTGCCCTAGTTTCACATTAAATCTCATTATTGTTTGTAGTGCAATTTGGTGTCACATATCACCTTCTGTAACTCTTTGAATAAGTCTCCTGTCTCAGCATCAGATAGTTAGCATCTTGGTGCACAATTGAATGATTTCCACAAAATATGTTTTAGACATTTTCAAAATTTCTTTCTATTCTACCCAAGGTCCTTTCAGTATTCAGAATACTTATAACAACAACTCAGCTATTATGTCATAATTTCTGTGGTTGGGCCATATTCCTCATAAGGAATATACTTCTCATCCTTTCTCAACACGAAAAATGTATATATGCATGTACCTTGTACATAAAATCATTTTCAGCCTCAGTCAGCAACAAGATTTTCCAAGAATCAGAGTGTTGCAGAAGGAAATCTGTTGTTACAAGGCAACCTGACTTACTATTCTCTCTGCCCTTCCATAAACAATAGGTGTAGTATAAACTCCTCATCTCTTTGTTACCTACCACATTCATACATTGGTAGTGTTGACAATCACAGAGCATGCCAATAATAAACACACAATATCATTTTGCATAATAATTTGTTATTAAAGAAAAAGTGAAAGTGATTCATGAAATCGAGAATGGAGCTAAAAAGGTCAATATATATAGTCAATTTGGTCTCGTAAATTCCACAGTCCAAAAGATTTGGAAGGACAAGGATAAAATTGTTAGTGTGTTTGAACAAAATGGAACTAAAATTAAGCGGTTACGAAAAGCTGAACACAGTAACATGGATGAAGCACTGCTCAAATGGTTCAAGCAACAGAAGACTCAATGTATCCATTAGTGGACATCTCCTTATGGTGAAAGCATAAGAATTTGCCAAGAAATTAAAACAGAGGAATCTGAGTGCAACAGTGGCTGGATTGACAAATTCAAATGTCGAGGCATTACTTTCAGCAAAGCGAGTGGTGAAGCCAACATTATGAATACTGAAACAATCCAACTATGGCTTACTACCATGTGGCCAACAATTCGTGAAGGCTATGCAGACTGTGACATCTTTAATGAAGGCAAGACTGGCATTTTCTTTAAATTGACACTTGACAAAATCCTAAAATTCAAGGGTGAAAAATGTGTTGGTGATAAATTATTTAAAAAATGAATAACAATTCTGGTTTGTGCTAATTCATATAGAATAGAGAAGAAAATTTGCTTGTGATTAGTAAATCCAAAAATCCTAGGGTTTTAAGGGTGAAAAAAATCTGCCAGCATATTACAGTGCCAATGAGTCCAGGATGAGCTCCGAACTCTTTGAAATGCAAATAAGGTTTTAGGATCACACACTTGGAAGTCAGAAAAGGAAGATACTGGTTCTCGTTGACAACTGTGCAGCACATTCTATACTCTCTTGTCTGGAGAATATTAAGCTTGTCTTTCTGCAAATATAGCAAGCCCACTGCAGCCTGTGGACCAAAGAGTAATTAGGAGCCTGAAATGCCATTATCATTAGCTCATATTAGTGAAATTGATACAACGCATTGAGAAAAAGCAGGATTATTCTATAAAGTTTGGAACAGGGTCACAGCCCAAACCACCAAGAAATATTCTGTCATGTAGGAATCACAAGTGAAGGAAAAAATGCTGCCAAAACTGAAGATACGTTTGACTACGATGATGATCTGCCACTATCTGCATTGTTGCCAGAAATCCACTGTGATATTCTCAATCAGTGTGACTATGAAGTTTATGCAACAATAGATGACCTTGTTACAAATGAAGTGCAAACTGAATACAAAATTGCAAATGAAGTGAAGAATCAGTGCCACAGTGACCATTAAATGAGTGAGGGAGATGAAGAATAGGAAGAAGAAAGAAATAAAGTGCCTTTACCTACTGTGAGTGACACTTTACAAGCTATTAGAATTGTGAACATTTTCTATGAAGCTAAGGGAGGGAGCAGTGAAATTTCAAATGAAATAATTAACAAAGAACGAAATTTAGAAAGCTTGTACTGAGCAAATAGACAGCAGAGTAAAATGACTGATTGATTACTTCACTCCTACGCAAATAAGTTTGGCAAGTACTCAACATACTGCTCTATATACTGTAGCCATGTAAGCTGAAGAGTGGTTACTATATGCAAAATGAATCAAGGCTAAATAAATTTGTTCTTTTCCATTTGTCACCGTAACAGACTGAAAATACAAATCTCGGTTACAACAACACTTGTTTATAAGAACATAGTTTAAAATGTTGTTATAGCCAGGTTCCACAGTATATTTAATTATCTTGTTTATAATGATGGCTACAGCTGAATTTCCTCTCTCTTTGTAGTAAAACATAAGTTCACTGCAATAACACTGCAAAAGGTGGTTGCTAACATTTGAGGCGAGACCCCTTAATTCTACTGTAGTGAGGATTAAGGAAATCCTGGCATGCTTTAAACATAGAGTTGTTAGTATCCAAAACTTAATTATCTTGAAGATTCCTTTGTGGGGCACAAATATCTGTGATCTGTGGACTGCTCTCAAATCCACATTGCCTGCTGCAACATTGGTCACATTCTACTACCCTCTGGACTTAATGTGTTATGGATAAAATAATGTGTTGTTATAAGAGCAGAAACATATTTACAACATGAGACCTTAGTTTGTCCCAGCATATACAATGTTCAAATAACTTATGGGAAAGCGACCAGGTGACGTCACCAACAACCACCAATATTTGAACAGGAACACACCCTGCTATTTTCAAGGCAAAACTGCAGTGCTACTATTCATGCATCTAACAGAAACACGGATTACTGAACCTAGGTAATTTGTATGAGTTGTTAACAAAATAAATTTTTTTTTTTAAATTCTAAATTTATACGGATTCTCGACTTCTTTATGCCTCAAGTGAACCTTTGGGCACGATGACACCAGCATATGTAGCCCTGTTCTGAATTCTCTGCAAGCAGGCCGAATCTACACACAAATTATGTGTGTCTTTAACTGTAGTCCTTTCAATAACAATCAAAGTAACATTAGATTTGCAACTAGCAACAAATAACACACATGGTGTACACTTAACAGCAGATTCACATTCTTCCAGACATTCACACTGCCTGATGATATTTCCTGCAATGGTCTGTAAACTGTCAGTACTACATTTCTCCTGATCAACTGCAGCACTTTATTCAGAAATACTGTTAATACAATATTCACTGAATTGTAGGGCCTGTGACTTAACACCAATATTTGCCTTTACAGGGTGTTTCATAGTACAGGCCCCTATGGATTGTACAAGGAACTTAGCAGATGAAGTTTTGATATGGAACACATGTCTGGAAATGTACCCTTTGAATATAAAACAAGTTTGAGCATCTGATCACTTTCAAATCTTCAACTTCATGGTACGCATTCCCGCAAGAAGTACTGGTGGAGTTAGTGGACGATTTGTGACTGTCATCTCACCAGCAAATGTGATTCGAAAATGACAGTGTATTTGCACATTTTGCTCATGGCCTCCACAAACATCTCAACCAAACATATAGTGTGAAAGCTGGATATGTCAAAATTGCCAGAGTTAACTAATTTCAATTTTACTTGTGGGGCCATATAAAGAGCCTTTGTAAGAGACTCCTATACAGCCTGAAGATCTCCTTGCACAAGTTCTGCCAGCAACAAATGCAACTGTTCAGCACATTACACAGTTTGTGACTGTGTGTACATAAGCAGATGTCACAGATACACCTCGTGCAATTGACAAAAGAACTGCCACAGGGACTACATCCTGTGGAGTACACAGGTTAGAATTTGTTGTTTCTGCTGTGTGCATAACATGAAGCAGAAAATTTGAAACTGATCCATCCTTCAAACTTATTTTACATTTAAATGATATAATTATGGACATGACTTTCTTATTAAAACTTTATCTTTTAAGTCCCCTCTACAACCCCTAGAAGTCTGCAATAGCAATTGTGAAAAATACTGTCTGTACAGCCACTCACTTCTTTCTTTTTACTTGTTCCATAACAGCATTTTATCAGCCTGCATCCACCTAGATGTATCTACTCAATTTGACGGATTTAGAAGAAGAAATGTACAAATAAACATTATACATTCAAAGTTGTTAATGCTGGCTTATGAAACCAGACACACTATTTCGCCACCAATCATCATTTCAGTAACATTCACAAGGATATATGGACATCGTTTCAACATACACAACATAGAAAAATCAAGGCACTACCAACTATAGAATCTGGGTTCTCCATTTGACTATCAGACTGCTCTGCTACAGAGGGAAGAAATTAATCAGAGATGCAATGAAGTGCCTCTATTTGTTCAAACCTGACGTTTGGACCGTATTAGGTTTTTAGTGCAATTTTGCACATTTTTCTTTCATAGGATAGCTCCAAAACATGCCTGGCAAGACATTACTCTTTTCGATATGATCACTGTTGTACTACATTGCAGAACACTTAATAATACATGAACAAAAAGTTTGTCAACAGTGGATTTAATTTAATGTGAGAATCAAATAAAGTTTTGAAATATTTGTCAATAAGAGAGAGTTTCTTGAATCTACTTTGTTATCCATATTTCAACTCTTTCTTTCTTTGCTAAATAACTATTTTCATCAACAGACAGCTTCACAATACGTTTCTTCATTCTGGATATTCATTGTAGCTGAATAACTTCAGACACAAACTCATGGAGACTAATGTTTTGCAGACATCACAGACACATACAACTACGTAGCAATTTTATGGTAACAGTTCCTAAGAAAACCATACAAATCTGTAAAATGATATCTTATATAGTATTTATGATAATAACAAACATAAAAGAATAAAAGTTCAGATTTTTTTACTTTTAGAAGTATAACAAGTTCAGTTAATAGGGACCACAGGCTGTAGACGGAAAAAATAACCCTAGCAACTGTCAAATCTGAAAATGCTACAAGCCTCTAGCAATCTGCAAACTGAGGACATTTAGTCTCCACCAACACTGTTCAAATTTTCTCGTTTTGCTTTGGATGTGAAATACTCCAAAACACACAATACTAATAAATCAATACTAGCAACTATTGATGAAGTTACAACAGGTCAGTTGATTTATGAGATGTAATGTTATTTGACATTACTTGCAACAAAAACTTTCATTCTTTTTTCTTTGTGGGGCAGAATGAATATTTCACTTCAAATTTCCACCATGTCTTTTGTGAGGAAGTACATACTGCACTATTATGAAAATGTGGAATGTATCAAAAGTGACAAAGGAGAATTTGTGGGTGGAATGAGGCCTTGGATACAGATCCCCTGTTTTCCTTAAGCAGAAGCACTATCACTGGATGACCCAGGCATGTGTGCTGGCCAGCCATAAATTCCTGTGCGGTGAGCTTGACCAGTAATTGTACAGAGGGTGCTCATGAAAACCAGAAAACTCAGATTTGAGTCTTTGTTTTGACTTAAGCCTTTGTAGCCAATTCATATGTATATCAATGTGGTTACTGCAATCCATTATGGTTACAACATACTTTATGAAAGTATTTCAGTTCCTATGACAGCTTAGTAAACTTTAATTATGTTCACCTTTCTTTCAAATAACTGGACCATAAAATCACACCAGGAGACAATACAGAACATTTCCAGGTAAACACGGCATGAAAAATGAGTGCCGATGTTTTTACCTAGTGCATTTAAGCAAATTACATTTGCAATGATATGAATTAAGGAGTGCATTTCTAACAGTTCAAATGGAGATAGTAATATAGTCAACAGCAAACAAGGAATTTTATTGGGAAGATCCATTAGTAGTTTAACTGAAAATGGACACCTGTCAATGGGTAGATTAAGTGTTATTTTGCTAACTGATCTCTAATATTCAGTGTACGATGTCAAATAAAGAATACTAAGAGCACACATTGTTAGCACCCAATCTCATCTTCACTTCTTAATAACTACATCAAATTACCTCCCATGGGCGAAACCTTACGTGCCACAACGTAAAGAAAACCATTACAGTATATTCCCAGCATATTTACAAGCAGTCTTCTGTTGCCTGTCCAAACTATGTAACACCCTGTGCCATATTAACGTGGCCCTTGTCCCAAATTCCACACATCAAGGGTAGTACCTCTGTAAATACCCTTATGTGCCCATCTTGATCTCCAGGTTGCCGTTGGTACATTGCACACCAAGGTGTTCCAGCTATCCACACAAAGTGGAAATATTCACAAAACCTCGCAATTCTGGTTCAGAGCAGTTGCATATGGTATACTACATGCATGGAAGCTTAAGTTTCCCAAATGCAAGTTATTCAGTTCACTTCACTTCACAAAGTACTTAATTCAACAAAGAGACATAAAATTCTACAGTGTAGGTGCCTCCATGCTACACAGCAAGAACTACTACACAGGGATAAAGTAACAACTTACTGTCAGGCTGAAGGCTGAAAATCAGTAAGATGTAAATTTGGAAAGAAAATCTCTGAACTCAAGTTTCTATTTTCTATGTTGCAACAGTCCGTGCACTATGTTGATGTACATTCTTCTGCTGATACCACAGAGTAGTTGTACCTTCATTAAAGTAAGAATAAATTGGATGGGTCTGCTAAGCTTATACACCACTCCTGAAAGATTGTCAAGGTAAAGTGTCTGAAGCTGAAATGTACACCTTTCCAGTTAACCACCCACTTAATTTTGTACAATACAGATTTCCTTTGAAAAAATGGACTTTCCTCAAGCAGAAAAAAATTTAAATTAAAATATATTAGCACTAAGTTAATTTCATGCTGTACCTCTGCTAAGGGCCATTACAACCCATAAATTTTTTTGGGCCATAAATATTAGTTGAGACCCGGAGTTGAGGTGAATAGATAACACCAAAGATATCCAATTACAAAGCATTAAACTTTACATTAATTTTTATACATATAAAATAAAAAACCTGCCATTTTCAATAAAATCTTATGTTACAGGATGGACGGTTTTTCTTTGCGACAGCTGAACGAAATAGGACACACCACCAAATGAACATCGTTAAGTTTTACCATTACTAACAACTTCATAATGTATTTCTTATACCTTCTTGCTTTAATAAAGTAATAAATTGGTGTAATCAGCAGAGCCTACTATCCTGTTTGTTAACACAAGACAGGCTGTAGCAAACAGAACATTAAAAGATGATCAAATTAGTTTTCAGTATAAAAAAAGTTGCAAATAAACCTTTAATAAAACAACAGGCAAAAAAGCATAGTGCATTCTGTTAGTAAATAAAAATATTAGATAGCATTCACATGGTGTGTGTGTGTGTGTGTGTGTGTGTGTGTGTGTGTGAGAGAGAGAGAGAGAGAGAGAGAGAGAGAGAGAGAGAGCACGTGGATATGTGCAAGCAATGTTTTCCCTTCGTTTCCAGGAAGTAGGTTAGTCAATAAACATACAAAATTTTTGTTTTCATTTTCAGGAAATACTGAATGGAAAATGTAGCATTCTTTGTGCATTTGCTGTGCCTCCACTCTGGTAGCCTAGCCCAGCCCAGCAATTCTAAAAGCCTGCAAGAAGGCATGGAACTCTATGATGGCTGCTAGATGATATTAGATTAGTTGCACTTTTCATTTCCAATGACCCATAGTGAGGAGATCCTTCAGGGTGTAGAACATGTCAGAAGAACAAGAGTACCAATAAATATTTACAATGAAAAAAAATAAAAATAAAAAAATAATAATAATATGGGTATGCTAATGTACCTTCCACAGATTCCAAGTGGAGTGCCTGTCATGGCTGTTGAATGACTGAAAAAAATTTTGAACATATTTTCCTTTATGGGGTAATAAACATTGATTAGAATAATCATTTATCACACTTATTTACAACGTTCAAATTACTACACTGAATTTGCGCAGAAGTCAGATTGTATAAATATTGGCATTATTTTATATTATTGGTAAAACACACACACACACACACACACACACACACACACACACAGACAAACCAATTGTTTCTACTAACACCAAATCCTCCAGATGTCAGACGCACTGATCAGTATCAAACGTTGTACGTCAATAGAGATCAACCAAAACACCAATTTAATTCGTGTAACGTGCTCTCATCCAGTAGAACACGTGTAAATAATAATTAAAAGTAACACCAGAACTACGAAGCACAGGAAAAGTGTATCTGTGAGTAACTGATAGAGCTTGAGGTGGCCGTGCCAAAAATTCCACGTTCAAACACCACTGGCAACAATCCCCCCCACACTGTTTATGCATGAAACTGTTATCTGCAGTTTGCTTCACATACTACTTCATATGCAACAATTATTGTGAAGCCTTCGTTCCTGAATGAATGCCGCTGTGTGTGTGTGTGTGTGTGTGTGTGTGTGTGTGTGTGTGTGTGTGTAGGGGCATAGAGGGGGCGGCGCATTGTGTTTGCATTCATTTTTGAATCTTATGTAGTTATTTCTGATATTATTATTTTGTTTATTATTACTACTGTGAGTTTTATTATTATTATTATTATTATTATTATTATTATTATTATTATTATTATTAATTGTTACTATTATTATTACGACAATTACTTCTGCACCTGTAATGCAATTGGTTTTTTTATATTTTATTTTATTGTATATTCTGTGGAACTACAAACGTAATAGATTCACTGCTTTCAAAGAAACAAAGCAAAAGCAGACTGCCACGAGAACATCGTTGTGAGCACCAAACCGCTCTTTTACACATCAAACATGTTATCCCATATAACACTTTCACGCATAATATGGCAAAAAAGGTGCAGATTGGGGTTTGAATCCAGGACCCTCATTACAATGATCCACAGAGCTTTACCAACTTCCCCACAGAAGCTATGCTATATAATTACTAATAGTTATGCTTTTCCTGTGCTCAATAGTTCTGATGTTACTTTTAATTATCATTTATGCCTATTCTGCTGGACAACAGCACATAGTACGAACTAAATCAGTTTTGGTTGACGCTTTATCAGCATACAACGTTTGGTACTGATCTGAGTGTGTCACATCTGGAGGTTCGGGTGTAAGAAATTCATCAATCAAGTAGGAGTTGGTCACTAACAAATACTTTGGGCTCCTCTTAAACTGAACTTTACTTGTAGTTAAACTTTTTACGGCTGCCGGCAAATTACTGAAAATTTAAGTTCCTGGAAAATCGATGCCTATTTGCACCAAAGAAAGCGACTTTAAATCTCTGATGATTATTGTCATTTCTAGCACTGATTCAATAAACTGAGCTGCTTTTTGAAAGTAGCAAATTTCATTAAGCAATAAATGTATCAGGAAGCAGTAGATAATATCCCTAGTTCCTTAAGCAGGCCCCTGCAGAATGTTTTTGAGTTCACATCACACATAATTCTTCTTACACATTTTTTACCCGGGAAACTTTCGCTTTACTTATGTCCAAAATGACATTACGGAATGAAAGCAACCATAATACCTCAGCCTTTTCATTTTTATATCCCCTATGTCTGATAACATTCACACTGCAAACGGAGATTTGTTTACGTGCTTCAGCAATTCTGTGGTGTGCTTTTCCTAGTGGATTTATTATCGAGCTGTAATTCCAAGAATTTAACACTGTCAAGTATCGCTACCTGTTTGTGATATATTTTAGGCATATACTGGTGGAAAACCTCTGGCAAATTCTGAATTGCACTTAGTGTGTTTTTTCGAAGTTTACTGACAAAGAACTGGCTAGGAACCGTTTATTAATGTCCATGAAAATTTCATTACCTGATGTTTCTGAGACTACACTTTATCTCCTCATTTCAATGTTTGTATCATCTGCAAGCAAAACAAACTTGACACCTGGCAATGTTACTGATGAAAGGTTGTTGATATACACAAGGAAAAACACGGAACCTAAGATGGAACCATGTGGGATGTCACATGTTATTAAGTCCCAGTTGTATGATGCCTGATAGCTTAATTCGTGTCTCTTTCCTAATGACACCATTTGTTTCCTGTCAGAGATACAGACATTCAACCATTTTGCAGCATTTCCTGTTACACCATAATATTCTAGTACGATATTGTGATTTACACAGTCAAATGCCTATGACCGATCATAAAATATACAAGTAGCTTGTAATTTATTGTCTAACGAATCAAGTATCTTTTCACTGTATGTATAAATAACTTTCTCAATATCAGAACCCAAATCTGAACTGAGACTTGGACAACCTGTTATTTGCTGTGAGGCAGTTAAGAAGCTGCCTGTTTGTTACTGACACTGCTAAATCTGGAAGTGCTAGCTTTGCCACTGCAGTGCTGATCACAGGGCCATGTCCATCTTGCTGACCAATTATGCTCACAGCCACCCCTTCAATTGTTATTGTGTCATGCCATGGCATCTCTGCTGCTCATCTGGCCTTTGGCCAGTTTCTGCAGATTATTGAGAAATTCTGGTGATTATAATTGGTGACAAGGTAAAAGGTTAGCAGTGTTGTGTGGACACAAAGCTTGTGCACCTTGCAGAACACCAACAGCAACAACCGCTCATGCAGCAGTAATTCCAAAAGCAGTTTCAACAACAGCAAACTGAATTGTTCCATCACAGAATTCAGGTGTTGAAGGATCAATTGCAGGATCAAGTTACCTACCCTTAAGGCAGGGGTCACTTCCTATATGAATAGCCAGCTATCCACATTTCTGCCTTTTAACAATGCCAAAGAGGATTAGGACTCATTTTCAGCAGGCAAAACAGCACTTCCCCACCTTTCAGGACTCTGATGATGCTCTCCAGTGATTGTCCTTCCTTTCTTGGGCTCCCTCGAACACCTCCAAATGCAAAGGGTTCACTCTCCTCTCCTATCCAGTTGCACTCAATTTTGAGAAGATGTGCTCATTCCTTTGCAACTTTTTTTTTTTTTTTTTTTGCAATGATTTCCTGTAGTTGAATTTTGGCAAGTTTAATCAATACCAGATGCAACCTGTTCAGTCATGTACTCTGTGGGTGACTGATTTGCAAGGGTTGAGTCACCATCATTTCACTTGTGTGAACTCTGCTTACAAAATCTCCTGTGCAGACACACTGATTTCAAACACACTGATCTAACTGGCTCCTGATCCAGAAGTACACACAACTGTCCTCAATTGGACAATCTTTTCTTGGGGGTTATTTTGGAAATGGTGCAGACAGCAAATGAATGACTCATGACTTGATGCAAGCAGCAGTGGTCCAGCTGGTGCATCCTACCTTGGAGCAGGTGTAGAATACTCACAAACCTATTTCCTGATGGCTTCGTCATAATTCATCAATTTCTGATGTGTTAATGGTCTATGAACAGCCAGTCACACCCTGCTGGCTTGGCGGTGGGGTCTTTCATTTTGTCCTAACTGCTTTACTGCACACACATGCACAGACTGTCTGGACTGCTGAGCACATTGCTATCATTGTGAAAAAGATGGGCATCTCCAAACTGTCTGTCATAATTTATAAGAGAGAGAGAGAGAGAGAGAGAGAGAGAGAGAGAGAGAGAGAGAGAGGGGGGGGGGGGGGGGGGTGCTGTCTTACAATTCTCATCCAAGTACTTTAATTTATTGGACTACCATTTAATCTAGCAATCTAACAATATTGGTAGGGGTCGTTGCACTTCATTATACTGAAACCAACATATAACTTTCTCATTTATAGTTGAAATTAAGCAGCTATTTTAACAACTGAATGAACTATTGTATTACTATTACAAATGTAGTAGCATAGTTACCCAAATTTCTCCAAAAATCTTAATAACTAGAGACCAGATGGTATGCATCATAAAAACCTTAAAATATGTATGCAAATATGTATGAAAAATGCTTAAAAATGCATGATAACTGTTGCACTATCAAGATCAAATAATAAAAAAACATGGTAGTTATTGCGTGCATTATATCTCAAAGTCGAACCTATGCATACCAATTACAAGGAAGAGCACTGGCCAGGTGAAAAATCGGTGTGTGTGTGTGTGTGTGTGTGTGTGTGTGTGTGTGTGTGTGTGCGTGTGTGTGTGTGCATGTGTGTGTGTCGCGCGCCTCAACTGCCTCCAGCAACCCACCAAGGCCTCAATGCTTCCATGCCATGACGCATCGCCACTGTTATCCACACCAAAGGTGTACTTACCAGCTATTAGGTAGGTGGTCATAATGCCCCAACTAATCAGTTTAACTCTGGGCTTAAGCGCCATTTGCACAAATGTTAGTTTTTCTGGAGCAAGTGGAATACCTTGGACACTTGCTCAACAAAAAAGACTCCAACCCACTGAGCACAATGTTCCATCTAATGACACACTACACCATCATCTAAATTTAGGGACCTGCAGCCTTTTTTTTGGGAAAGATGAATTATTATTTTAAGTTCCTCCCACAAGTGGCCAATATTAAAAATCTGTTAAAACGACTGCAGAAGAAAGGTGTTTAGCACAGGTGGATAACTGTCTACTAGCGCACTTCCACGTAGTTTAAGCATCTTTTAGCACTTGGCACTCTCTCTTATGCCCTTTTCCACCCACTGTGTCCACTGATTTGGCTGCATATGCCTCTCCTTATGGCACTGGTGCATAGGAATGATGATGATATTAAGAAACCGACTGCTTATGCACCAAAGAGTATAACATCCACTCAAAATACTTGCTTAGAGAGAGAAAAAGAAGCTCTGCTCATTATCTTTACAATGAAGAAGTTTCATGTTTACCTATTTGGGGACAAGGTTACACTCATTACAGACCTCAAGCCTACGATAGTGCTCTTCGGGCCACACTCTCTGCTTCCGGAGCAGACAACGCGAAAGTTCCAGCACTAGGCAATTTCCTCAGCTCCTAAAATTGTGGATTAAATATAAGTCCACAGCATGACACACAAATGTGGACACAATATCATGCCTCCTCGCAGGACCAGACCCGGTCTTTGACTATAAGGAAATCTCGTGTTTTCACATACACGTGGAATGGCAACACACCTGGGTCGGGTTTCTCATTACAGTAGCATTGATCGCCACAGTGTTGTGACCCTAGCTCGTGCAGCGTCATGTGCTGTGTGTCCGTGGATAGTCCACATACTGTTCTAAGAACAACAATATGGAACTACAGGCCTGTGTACTCACCTCTCCCACCATTGGTCATCACAATTGTCTCTTGTTTGAGGCTGACTCAACTATTCACTGTGTCATCATCCCAACCGCTCAGCGGCCTAAAGTTCTCCAACTTCTCCATCGCAGACTCTGGGGCATGTCACAGATAAACCTAACATGGCGAAAGGCCTACCAGCCAGGACTGAACAAGAAGGTAGAGGCTATGGTGTGCAACTGTTCCACTTGCATCCAGACCAGTTCAGTTCACTCCATCCCAATCTTTCAGACATACGCCTCCCCCCCCCCCCCCCCCCCCTGCCTCCTCCGCATGACCCCGTGTTCATTTGGTCTTTGTGTGTGCCCTTCTGGGCTAAACATAGCTCACTGTCATGGCTGCCTACTCTAACCACCAATATGTGGTCAGCATGGCATCCACCACAACACACACCACAATTAACACCCTTGTATAGATTCTCGCCATCAAAGGGCTTCCCAAATCATCATATAGGACAATTTTTTAACACAATTTACTACTTGTATCAGAACATGTACTACAAGGTGATAAGATCTCTTGTAGAAATAATAAAACACACTATCAGTTGCAAAATGGAGGGTTTATTAAAACCCCTTTACCATGGTTTCAACATTTATAAAAAGTCTTCTTCGGATGGAAACACTGAAAACTGCGTTACATGTTGTGGCAGAGGTACATTAAAACATAGTCAAAGGCGCAAGTCTAATATAACATTTCAATTCTGTAACAACTGAAATACGGACAACGTTGTTGTTGTCATTTGGTATATCCTCGCCAATGCACAACTAGTGAATGCACCCTGTTGTGCATGTTTTAATTATTATACAGGTGAAATTTTATCCCTCTATCTGCT